>NW_020271525.1:138039-689239 GCF_002803265.2 Melanaphis sacchari | reverse complement strand
GTATTCAACAGTGATAATTAGAGCTTGGAATTTAATGCACTTAAAAAGTACTAGATAATAGATATGCATACACTTATGTCTTATGCGCTTATAATAGTACAATTAATATGCTGTAAAAATATGTATTTATACGTCTAACTGAATTACTCGGCTACGCCCGTGTGTAGCTTGTGCTTTTTCAAAATGACTATAATGAAGAATAAGATTAAATCATGAATAATAGATCACTCGCTGGAGTATTTGATACAACTTGAAACTAAAAATTGGAAAAATATTAAATAGGTAGTGTCGTCACAAAACGGGAAGATAAAAAAGGCCGTTATTTTATATATATATATATATGAGGATTATTTTTTCTACTCACGATTTTTATAAATACAAATATTCTATTAAAAAATAATTTTATATTTGATACTAAATATTTATTAATAAAACCGAGAAATCAAAAAAAATTAATTTGTCTTGAACACTATTAGGAAAAACGAGAGTTTTTATGCCGAACCAGTTTTCGAAAAAATTGTTTTCTTTATTTTGTTAATTAAAATAAAAAATAAATAACTGTAGAAACTTGAAATTTTTACTAAGTACTTGCTTATATTTTCACTTTTTATAATTTATAAATGGTATAATTTTAAAAATATTTGAATTATTTATAGACAATTTAAAAATATAAAATATATACATTTTTTATACATTATGATAATAATATAAAAGTGTTAATATTATGAATTATGATTTTCTATACAAAGTATGATTTTTAGAAATTTAGAGTATTAAATATTTTAAATATTTTGAATTATTTATAGTCTAAACTCTAAACTCTAAAGGTATGAGAGATTTTCAGTTTTTTTTTTTTTTTAGAATTGTCGATAAAAAAATTATTAAATAAAAAGATCACATAAAAATAGATGGTTAAATGAATATTTGTTCCAAACTCAGAAAATACATTGTGTAATAAAAATCTATCAGTAAAAGTATTTTTTGGAACACCGAACAAGATGTATAAATTTTGGATATTTATCGTAGACTTTAAGGTATATTTTAAGGTTTTTAATCATTTATACTAATTTAGTACTTTCGATCACGTTTAGTAGATATTTAAGTTTAAACTATTTTCTTTAATAGTTATAGGACTCATCAGGTCTGTGATATTAATTCAATCTGAACAAGTTAACTTTAGAACAACTAGTTTTTGGAACAAAATGTAGTGATCCGTTCGGCACATGTTTTTGCTGTTATCACAAAAATATTATTCGTATTGTCAATTATCATCAATCATGAGGTATTGCTGTTTACAAAATATGTACGATCGTCAACGAATATCTTCATTACTTCAGTTTTTCAGTACATAAAATATTTACAATATAAAAAAATAGTTCGTAAAAAAAAGTGATTAGTTGATGCTGTAATATTTATGTTTAATAAATTCTTGTTTTTACTATGAGATAACGTATTCTTGTGTAATGATATCCCGAGTGTCTTCTCGGTGGCTTGCTTGTTCGTCGCGGCACGGACAGCACGTTTTCAAACGACGGCTGTTCGTCGGTTGTGTAAAATTATTCGAGTACAAGGTAGATTTTTCAGAGAGGTAATACTAACCGTATGAATATTATTTCACTGCATATTACTGCTAAGTGTTATTTCAGGAATTCAATAAAGCTATCTGGAGGAAAATATGCACGTCTATCAGATGGCTGTGCGGTTGCGACGCTTGGCGACACCTCAGTCATGGCGACAGCGGTGAGCAAGTCTACAAAATCGTCATCCAATTTCTTACCTTTAACTGTTGATTATCGGCAAAAAGCAGCAGCAGCTGGTCGTATACCAACAAATTATCTACGACGAGAACTTTCTGTGTCCGAACACGAAATACTTACTAGTAGATTAATTGACCGTTCACTACGGCCTTTGTTTCCTTCTACTTATTGTTTTGATACACAAGTAATTAAATTTTTATAATCATGTAAATAAAATGGCTGTGATGTTAATTTTATATTTTAGATCATGTGCAATTTATTATCTGTTGATGGAATTAACCACCCCGACATACTTAGTATAAATGCTGCTTCAACTGCTCTAGCTTTATCAGATATTCCTTGGAATGGTCCAGTTGGCGCTGTCCGTGTAGGTTTATGTGATAATAACTTAATTACTAATCCAACTCGCCGTGAGTTGTCCAACAGTGAATTAAATCTTGTTGTTGTATCAGCTGCTAAAAACTTAGTTATTATGTTGGAAGGATCGGCAAATAATGTTCTCCAACAAGACGTTTTAAAAGCAATTAAATTTGGTGTCAAAGAATGTCAGCATATAGTAAATTGTATTAATAATTTACAAAAAGAATTTGGCAAACCTAAAAGAGAGTTTGAGACAAAGAATGTAGATGACACCAATGGAAATTTAGAAACTGTTATTGATAGTTTATGTGAAATTAAACTTAGAGAAATATTTACTAATGTTGACCATCATAAAATATCTAGAGACACAGCTGTCAAGGATGTAAAAACGGAAGTCTTTGAAAATCTTAAATCAAATTTCGATAACTTAAATTTAGAACTTTGTTCAATAATTTTTGATAAAATTTGTAAGCGAATTTTTCGAGATTTGATTTTTGAAAATAATACTAGGTAATTAAATTTGTAAAAATGACCTTATGTTTACACTTATTAATGACATTTTAATTTTTAGATGTGATGGTCGTAATCTTGATGAACTTCGAAACATATCATGTGAAGTTGATTTATATAAGCCGTTACACGGGTCAGCGTTGTTTCAAAGAGGACAGACCCAAGTTTTTTGTACTGTTGCTTTAGACTCAATAGATTCTGCACTTAAACTTGATCCAATGACTATATTAACAAGGTTAGCCTAATATGTTGTTATTAGTATGTTTTATAAATAAATTATCTTTGAATACAATTGATTAACCTTGAATTTATTTTTAGTGGTATCAATGAGAAGAACTTTTTTTTACACTATGAGTTCCCTCCATATGCAACCAATGATATTGGTCGAATGGGTCCATCTATGCGTCGTGAAGTCGGTCATGGTGCTTTAGCTGAACGAGGATTAAGATCAATTGTTCCTGAAAACTTTCCGTTCACAATACGACTTACATCAGAGGTTCTTGAATCAAATGGTATGTGCACATTTTAAAAAAGCTTTCTTTTGTAATTTTGAATGTTTTTACTAAAATTGTTAGGTTTGTAGGGTCGTCGTCTATGGCATCTGTGTGTGGTGGTAGTTTAGCTTTATTGGATGCTGGTGTACCTATTTCTCAACCAGCTGCTGGAGTAGCTATTGGCTTGATCACTAATTATGATGATAGTGACTCTACGCATATTAAAGACTATAGAATTTTGACTGATATACTAGTAAGAATATTAATGTGTATATGTATTTTTTTAAATGTAATAAATATTAAACCAAATACTATTTTTAAATATAATCTTAATTTTATTATTTATATTTAAATTCTAAATAATTCAGGGAATTGAAGATTATTTAGGTGATATGGATTTTAAGTTAGCTGGTACGAAAAAAGGCATTACAGCATTACAAGCTGATATAAAAATTCCTGGCTTACCATTAAAGATTGTTATGGAAACAATAGAAGCTGCTACAAGCGCTAAACATAAAATTATAAATATTATGAATACAACTATTCAAAGTATAAAGTATGATATTTTATTTTGTGGTCAAAATTTCTTCACATCTAATATTAAAATGTCTGACTTTAGGAAACAAAAAAAAGATAATTGGCCAGTAACAGAGACATTAAATATACCAATACATAAAAAGGGTAAACTACTCGGTCCAGGTGGAATTAATTTAAAGCGTATTATGCTAGAAACTGGTGCACAAGTAATTATAACTCTTAATTAATTGTATATATCATGTTTTATGGTTGTATAAACTATTGATTTTTCTATAGATTTCTTCTAATACCGAAAATGATGGGTTTACAATATTTGCACCTAATCAAGATGCATTGAATGAAGCTAAAGAAACAGTTGATAAGCTTATGGCTGAAAAATCAGAACCTCAACTGGAATTTGGAGCTATTTATAAAGCAAAAGTAGTTGAAGTACGAGAAATTGGAGTTATGGTTACATTATATCCAACTATGCAGCCAACTTTGGTTCACAATTCTCAATTAGATCAAAGAAAAGTAAATAAATTTTTTTAAGTATTGAATATTGATAATAATAATAATCATATTGTATTAAAAGTTTATTTTTCTTACAACATTTTTTAAGTATATTTTTTTAATTTAATATTTTAATACCATTAGATAAACCATCCAAGTGCATTAGGCATAGAAGAAGGACATGAGATTCAAATAAAATACTTTGGCCGAGATCCTGTTTCAGGATTAATGCGACTTTCAAGAAAAGTACTACAAGGGCCATCTTCCAGTGCGCCTCGGAGTATTGGTAATAACAGCGCTAAGTCAACATAAATGAATTAAGTTTTAATCACTTTGAACCATAGAAATGAATATTTTTTATACATACAAAATGTGATTATTTGTATGATTAACTTTTTACAATTAAATATTTTGTTTTTATATTTACTGAAATGATGTTTTTAATTAATATTTACTTCAATATCGCAATTAATTTTTGCATGTAGCTGTGTTTATATATAATTTAAAATTATAGGTATTACTTACTTAATTAAAAAAAATATATATAGTTGATGATTATTTACTACGTTGAACACTGTTTGCTACTCAAGACACTGGTGTTGTATTTTTAAAAATTTTAATGCAATGCTAGATTTTGTGTTCGAAATTGTAAAGCCAATATAAAGACTAATGAATATGTAAGTTGTAACTAACCTTGTATTAAAATGTCAAGCTGCACCTAATATCTAAATCAAAAAATCCATGACTTATTAGATCTGAAGTGTAGTTTGATAAAAAAAAAAAAAAATAATAGTTCCTAAATTACATGAAAATATAAAATATTTTTTTAAAAAAAATAAATTTTGAGTAAATGGTGCTATTTTTATTAAAGTATCATTTTAAATGCTTTAATTTCTAAATAAATATATACACAGAGTGTATTGCAATTGCAATAACTTTTGTTCTATTGAATATTTTCAATTTTTTTTTTTTTTTAAATTGTCAATTGTCGTCTGCGCTACATTTAAAATATTTTTCGATTTGATATTTAAAAACATTTAAGCCATTTTGTAAATTCGAGTTTAGAAAAATGTTGGTGTCAAAAATTTCACTTAGGTTGAGTCAATAATTTTTAAATAATTTTTATAGTTTGCTTAAATTCAAATTTATTTCTTGTTTATCAGTATTATAGTGATTATCGATTATCCAGAAAATCTATTTGAAATAATATAAAATTGTGCAAACTTCAAAAAATCGTAGAAAATAAACAGTTGAACATTTTTCATTTTTTTTTTTTTTTTGCGATCTTGTTTTAAAAATCATATCAACAAAATGGCTATTTTTATTTTTTTAAATATCAAATAAAAATGTTTTTAATGTAGCGTAAACGACAATTGATAATTAAAAAAAAAAAAATTTGAAAATGTTTAATAGAATAAAAGTTATTGCCAATTGTCAGTTCATCATAAAACACTCTGTATATGTCATGACCTTGTAATGTAACAACATTTTGTTAAAACAATATAAAATATGTTATTTTGAATATTTTTCATTACATTAAAATATAGAATGTAGTTAATTTTTGTTGAGAAAATATTAAAACAACGATAAAATTACTTAAATATTATTTATAATATGTTTTGTTTCTGATTAGACTTAATTAATTAAATACGTAGGTACGAAACATCGTAATGTGAAAATTACAATGGAGAATGTTTTAATTAACATAAACATTTTCATCATGTAGTAGGTTATATAATTACATTATTTGTCATCGAGTTTCATAAAAAAAGTAAATTTATTTGATAACACATAATAATTTAGAAATATTTAGTTTTACACTTATACCAGTATAATAGTACCTATATAGTTTTACATGTACGTAAAACGTATATTTACAATTTATATATATTTGGTAGTTTCGCACTCAATAGTGTTTAAATAGATATACCTACACTCTTGTATTTGATCAGCCTATTAAATAATAGATAGGTAGAAGATACTTTCGAAAACGAACATTGGTGTGATCAAAAATCATATGTCTACATCAATGTCATTCATTGACTATCAAAACTAGGCAAGTCATTATAGGTAATAGGTAATATAAAATATTCTAGGTACGTAATAATAATTTATAATATGGAATTTATAGATGATATTTTTCTATCAAGTCAATTAGAGTGGAGAGTGAAATATGTGTATTTATAAGTTTTGTTACTAGAATATTTCGTTTCTATTGATATGCGAGTATAGCTTTTACGGTGTTTATGTTAATTTTATGTATTAGACCACGATTTCTTGTAACGTCTTGGAGTTCTTATTAAAACGCCCACTCGTTACTTACTACGATGCCACGCTAAAATACAATTAATAGTATGTCATAAAAAAGGTCAAAGGATACCAATTAGTTGTTTAAATATTAAGTAAAATTATCTAAAGTTATCCATAGACCACAGGGATGGCTGATTTTTTTTTTTGTAGTTTGATTTTATGGCGAAAGAGACGAGTTTAAGTTAGGTGAGGAGGACAGGGGAGGGATTTGCTCTTAAATTTTTGAACGATAAAACCGTACCATAGTCTTATGTTATATATTTATAATAAAGAGGTTATACCAACGTTGAATTTAAAACACAAAATTCGCTTACATATATGTGTGTAAATTATTTCGTATAAATTAAATTAAATGTTTGCCTATCGTAAGAATAATGACAAAAGCTGCATAATTTTGTCTGTTCAAGTAATTATTTAAAAAATAAATATATTCACAATTCTTTATGTGTATCAGTGTATGTGTATGTCTTACAAATGTTTATTTTTTAATAATCTTCTAAAAATAAATCGATATGAATTACATAGATAATAAATAATAACGTAATTATATTGGGTAACACATGGGATTCGTTAAAATAACATGTTTAATATAAAAAAAAACCACTTTGGTACATAATTTCCCACGTTTGCTTACGTTACATCGATTAAATAATCTTATACATTAGTTTAATAAATAAATAGTCACATAATTATGTAATGAGTTCTTGGTTATAACTTATAACTTATAAATATATAGATAAAAAACATTTACTCTACAAAAAAAAAAAAAAAATGACATCATTCTACAAAACTAAAAAAATATACGATACAATACATCAATAGGACAACAGTAATAACATCAGTTAATAAACGTATGACGAATAACGGGTAGGTATATAATACATATATCTACTAATACATTTATCATGTACCTACTAAATTATTGTATAACATAGTATATACTGTAAAGGTATGTATAAGATAAGTCTATATAGTATTTATAATAAATAGTAATATTTACATAACAATAATATTATCATAACATTAAATTATTATAGTGAGATCATCCGATGTCATGGCGTGCTTTCAGGGTGGGATCGGTGGGAGGGTGGTTGTTTTTGATTATACTCGGGGCCGTTTATCGGTAACCGCCTTATGTACATATCGTTATGATCCATAATATATCTTGTGATCGGGTTAAGTCGGAAATCATCTTGACATGAACTCGACCTAATCCACACGCATATTATATGCATATAGATATGCGCTGAATTAGTGATAGGGCTGAGAAGTGAGAGGTAAAATGGTGCATAGAACATAATACATTATGTACGCATATACCCATATACTGAAGGTACAAATCATCCAAAAATATATTTGAAGGCTTAAGTACCAAATATATATTTTCGAGGAAACCTGTCCATTGCATAGGTACGTTTGATATCTCTTAAATCGATTAATTATTAATTCGAATCCATTAATGATTATAATATAAGCTGACAATATTTTATGCAAAACAAATTATTCGTATTCTTTAATATGTAATAATGTCGTTAAAGGTAGGTACTAACAGTATAATAAGTCGTTCGTCGACAACGCACGCTCGTTTTCATCGTATATTATATATCGTCTATTTAAAATAGTTTCTCTAGGAGTCCGATATGGTCTGTCTCGATCATTACAATTTTTTCAAGACAACCACGGAATTCGGGGTGCTACGGGCTCGGCATTGAATTTGGGCACCCTTATCGCAGCGCCCGTGCGATTCGCGCCGCAAACACGTCGTAGGTACGCATGCCCCCTCGCAATCGAACGGTCCTTAAACACCCACGCGCGTACCGCCCCGACAAGACGACACGGCCGACGAGTCTAAGAGCATTTATCGACGTCGACCGTACGATTATAGCAAAGGGGGGGGGGTTGTACAGGAGTTGTATGTCACCTATATAAATATATAAATCATAACGTTTGGGGGAACGCTTGACGATGTTGCAGAGAATAATAATAATAATAATAATAATAATGATTTACGTTTCAAAAAATAGCGACCGCGTGGCCGTCGACCGACGCGTTCCGCGCCCTCGCCGGTGCCCCCTCCCATCACCAACACTCGTTGGTGGCGGACGACGACACGATCGCGGTGACCGGAAGCTCGACCACGGACGCCGAGCTGCCCGGCTGCAGCGTCGAGTTGTAGTGGCCGTTGCTGGGCGTCCGGGCGCCGCCCTTGCTGGCGTTGTCCAGCAGTTCCCTGTGCATGGCCCGCCGGCGCTTCGATATGAACCACAGCCGGGCGAAGCACTTGCGGAAGTTCTCGGACAGCACGCCGTACAGGATCGGGTTGACGACCGTGTTGAGCAGGGCGAACAGCAGGCCCATGATGAAGTGGTGCGACCGCAGGAAGTAGCCCGTGTCCTCCGTGTCCCGGCTGCCGTCCACGTAGATGAGGCACATCACCACGGTGATCGGCAGCCACATCACCAGCACCACGATCACGTTGATCAGCAGCACGCGCACCACGCGCACGTGTTTCCTGTACCGGAGCTCTTCGTGCCGCACCAACACCTGTCGGCCAAAACGCGACGTCGCGCCATCAGATGACAATATATTATTATTATTTATTATTTATAAGCTATAAAACACTATTAGCGTCGTGCGCTAATATATCATAACGGCTGATCCCGTACGCGGTGTCACCCGTAGATTTCGCCCGCACTTGCATCGATCTATTGAAACAGCGTAGACCAACGTTTCCCAAACTATTGTCCGAGCTGGCCCGCGGTAACTAATATTTCCCCCCCCCCCCCGTGACCCACCGAAATATATTACGTTTATCGTTGTGTAAAAAAAAAAAGGCAAAACAAAACGCGTTAGGTTATAGGACGTTAAGTACGGCGTTTACCGTGACATAAATTAAATGCGACGCTTGTGGATTTACCCTGTCGTTTTAAACTCCGTAAAACGAAAGCTATGTACATGTTTTTAACACAGTAATTTGGGCGGTTTTGACTAAATGTAAAATATTATTCTTAAGTCATGCGTAATATTTTAATAACTACCTATTTTGTTTCACGTGACCAGTTCATGGTAGGTAATCCTAATAAATCATAAAAATATTCGTTTTTCGTTAGCCAACAAATACCTATACGTAAGCGATCCTCTTTAAAATGCAAGATTTTAAAATCGAACCCGAGGAGCACATCTTCGGGTATGGGATTACCTATGTACCATGTGCGTACCAAATTTCAGAACAATGAGTGCGATGGACTAGGCGGTAGATCGCTTACACACGCACGCCAACATTCCTTTTATTAAAAACACATAAATTATCTGTTGTATAGAACACGGGAGCGAAATCAAAGCGTTACATACCTAATAATAAATATTGTCCACTTCAGTCCCTTTTTCAAATTTTGAATCACAATGAGTTTAAATATAAATTGTAGCCCTAAGCCTTTATTTTTATCATGAACATTAATTAGTATTGTTTTTACTTTCTGAAAGGACAAATAAATCAATAAAGACTATATATATCAGTAAAAAATTATCCGTAGTAGTACATATAAAAAAATATCGTTAAAATATACATAGACGCGTGTGAAAAAAAAATTAAAAATAAATATTATGAATTCTAATAAATATAGAATATTATATTAGTTCTGAAATATTTCTAATAATTTTTTCCCGGGAGACTTAAGTTTTCCCATTGACTCATAAAGTAAATAAAAAAAAATGATTTTCTGTTGATTTATATTACAGATGATATTATAACCTCAGTTGAAAAAAAAAAATAAAACGAGGTAATGATTAATATTTATATTGATTAAATTCTTATTTTACAATAAACGTATAATTCTGAGCAAACATCACAAATTCCGAAATTAAAGCCATTAAACTCGTAAAAGCTTATCTAATATTAATAGATAACATATAAAAATTGTACAAGTTTCAACAAAAAATAAATGTAGATTCATAGTAACGTTCAACATCTCACGTTGATCAAAAATACTAAAAGCGTGTATCTGATTTGTGCGAAATTTAATTTTAAATGATTTATGTGTACATTGCACACAGACTGATTATTTTAAAATATGATTTAGCCAATATTTTTGTTAATATTCAGAATTTTAAATATTGAATAATATTATTATTTTATTATATTAAATAGCTTTTCTCTGTATTTATATTGTAAAAAAAATAAACTTGATAAAGAGAATATTTTTCTAAAAATGTCAATTTACTAATTACCTAGATATTTATTTAATATTATATTGATAGTTTTATTTGCAAACTGTTGCGAATATTCCGAGTATTATTATATGATTAAAATTGGAAAATACACCGATTTTTTTTTTATGCAATTAAACCATAATCATCGCTATTATAAAAATATTATATTTATTGAAAATAAGTAAAATAAGGTTTTAAAAATTGCTTTATATAAAAAATATATTTTAATAATACTAGTAGTTCCACATTAAAGTACGATTGGTAAAGTATAATTTTAACTGTATATACAACATTTTAAAATGTATGACATATTAACATATTATACCTACATAATATTACAGAATGTATCTATTTCTATCGTCATTTTAAAATTCATGTTTTTACATTATCACTAGTTCGATTGATGGTTCAAAGTTTTGATGAAAATCCAATAGCTTCAGAAACTACCAAGCAGTAAGGAATTTCGAATCGATATTATATCATGGGTATCAAAAATTCATAAACCCTTTCCCATGAGAATTTTGAATATATCTTTTAAATTTTTAATAGCTTTTGAGGTAATTTTTTTATTTTTAAACGATTATCACTGGATAAAGCTTTTCACTCGTTTGTCAAGATACACCAGTTCCTTTAAAACGAGTATTAATTGATGAAATGTATGGAATAAATTTCTTGGACAAGTAGAGAGGACTTTAAAATTGTTGATATTTTATTTCGTTGCTTTTTAGCTACTATGAGTTCGATTTATTTCGAATGTCTATATTGAATCATTTTTTTGTTATTTATTCGTTCATACATTAATGATGATTTATAAAAAAAGTAACTATAAATAAATATAGTAGGTGACAAAATATTAATTATTATCTGATACAATTTTAATTTTTAATTTTTTTCCCTTTTAATAATAATATTTAATTAACAAATTATTAACGAGTCTACAATATTCATGATCTTATTAATAATTTATGAAAATTAGGTCAAATAGTTCAGTATTTGTAACTTGTAAGTATATATGTCGTAGCCACTTGATGAAATTGATCTTTTCATGAAAAGATGACCATTTCATGAAATGGAAACAGATTTTTTACACTTCGTGAAGTTCGAAAATATTTCACAATATGGTAACTTTTTCATGAAATGGTCACATTAATTTAACATCGTGTAATTTTTTTTCACAATGGGGTCGTTCACTTTGTGTACTGAAAATTGAAATACAATATTTATTACACACGTAAATGTACAAGCTTTAATAAACATAAATGTAAGTTATTTTTTTCTAAAGAACACGTAAAGTTTGATTATATCCGTTAATTAGGTAGGTACGTGACACGTGTCCATATAAAATAAAACAAATACTATCTATATTCTATACGACTATTATACTGCAATTACCGGACTATTCGAAATGTGTAAATAATATTTTATTGGTTTTGATAAAAGTCATAATAGGATAATGTCATACTAGTATTTTAGTTATATTTTGATGCTCAAGTTTTTAGTAATTGCTGTGTGGATCATTCGATCGTATTCTATTACAATTATCTACTGTATTCTATCTCTACGTAGTATATTAAAAATGGATAACTTTAATGAAAAAACTCAGTTTTACCAAAAAATGGATAAATATTATTTGGATAAGCCTGGTAAAAAGCCATATACATCTGAAAAAATCGAGTCGATAATTATGGAAATTACTGACGCTAAATTAACGTAAGTACCTACATATACATTATACCTACTAAGTTTATTTATTTGTTTTCTTATAATACATGGTGTAACTCGTCTATTTGACCAATCAACAAATGTAAAAACTCTTTTTTTTTTAAATTCCAAGATATATTTTATAAATAAATTTTTAAAAATAATTTAAGCGTTTAAAACTTTGAATTAGGTTAAGCCATTGATTTTTAAACAATTTTCAAAGTTTGTTAAAATTCAAATTTATTTCTTCCTAAAAAATCAATGACAGTAGATAATTGTAATAGAATACGATCGAATGATCCACACAGCAATTACTAAAAACTTGAGCATCAAAGTATAACTAAAATACTGGTATGACATTATCCTATTATGACTTTTATCAAAACCAATAAAATATTATTTACATATTTCGGATAGTCCGGTAATTGCAGTATAATAGTCGTATAGAATATAGATAGTATTTGTTTTATTTTATATAGACACGTGTCACGTACCTACCTAGTTAACGGATATAATCAAACTTTACGTGTTCTTTAGAAAAAAATAACTTACATTTATGTTTATTAAAGCTTGTACATTTACGTGTGTAATAAATATTGTATTTCAATTTTCAGTATAAAAAGTGAACGACCACATTGTGAAAAAAATTACACGATGTTAAATTAATGTGACCATTTCATGAAAAAGTGACCATAATGTGAAATATTTTTGAACTTCACGAAGTGTAAAAAATCTGTTTCTATTTCATGAAATGGTTATCTTTTCATGAAAAGATCAATTTCATCAAGTGGCTACGACATATACACTGCGATTAACAAATACATTTTTTGGTATTAATACTTAAACATAAAATCAAAATAAAACGTGGAAAGTTTTAATTTATTGGTACATTTATATATTTATTCAATTAGTAAAAACTGTTTGTTTAATTATTTATTTTCATTGATATTTGGTGTAAATATTACAGGTACTTAATAAAAATAATACAGGTATATATTTTAGTAAAAACATTAAAAACAATTTCTGCAGCGTTTATAGTAATTTGCACATTGCGAAACCCAATTAATAACTATTTACAATTAATTTGAAAACTTTAGTTTGTAGTCGATTGCATACGTTGGTGGGGTGAACTTTACTATCGTACCGTCACCTTTTACATTTGTTTTTCTAACGTAATATTTCATTATCAATTCAAATTTAACACATTATTAATCACAGTGATACATACTTAGTGACGAATTACATTCAAAATCTTATACTAAGCAGACTAACATACCCCTTTATTAAAAAAAAAAAAAAAAATTGTAATTGTATTTTGTTTTTATTTATAATTTAAATCATGTTTAATAAAATATTTCAATTTTATATTTATTATAATTTAAAAACTAGCTTTTTTTATAGTATTAATACCTATTAATATTTTTCTGAGTACATTTTTTTATATGTTTTCTCATACAGAATGAGAAACAAGAAAAGCGACAAAAAAAAGAAAAAATGTACCATTTTCATAGAACTATTAGAATTTTTTCAATATATCTTTTTTAATGTCTTCGTTTAAAAAAAAAAAAATTAATAAAAAATCTATTAGACATAAATTTTAATTGAATCCATAAAATATAAAATGTAATTACTAAGTTACCTATTTAAATATTTCTTTTTTTTTTTATAATGTAATGTAAATAGATTAATATTCAGTTAATATGCTTATTGTAAATATTTTTATAACTTGTATATTTTTGTAATAAATTAATATTATACATATTTTTTTAAATTTAGTATTTAGTTTGGTACCTAGTGGTGATAACATATGAGCGAATACTTAGAAACCTATACAGTTATAAGTTTATTATACCCATTAAAATGTTTGGTGTGAAAAGATATTTTAAAGTATAAATAGAGGTATGAGACAAACAGAAAATTATTATGCGCATATGGTACATTATAGAACCTTAATATACCTGCATACCTAATCCAACCTAATTATTACAGATGTATTCGAATTAACTCTCACGATTTTTATCAACCATACGACATGTGTACAAATCTAATAAGAAGAAAAATAGCATTTTAAGTAAAAATTATGAATAATAAGTTTATTGTCCTTTCAGATTCGTGTATTATATTATGAACAGTTATGACTTATGACATACGTTGTATGTAATCGTATACCATCTGCTGGGATAATATATGGGCATTATACGTAATCGAGGAAAGAATCGAGCAAGGAATTTTCTGTTTTTCAATAAATAACAAGCAAGTAATTACGGATGAGTACTTTCGTGTTTTTCTACTAACACGGTTTCACAAAATCACTAAACAACTGGATAATTGATATAACAAGTATATATATTTATCTAATACAGATTATTTGTAATCAGTTGATTTATGTTACTATACGTAGGTTCTTATTATCTAGTAATCTTTATTTATGATAAAAAATAGTGACATCGAGGTGCTACAGAAAATGTATATAGATCACATTCATAAAAAAAGCTCGATCATATTGTTTAAAAAAAAATTATTTGTGATTGGTTACTAATAATTATTATATTTTATTCGTATCACGCTTGTATGCTTCATAATACTTTTATTTATTTATGTTTATAAATCATGTAAATGGGAAAAATTCTTTAGTGTGGATGACAATAAAACTTGATATTACAGTATTGATAACTAACATAATATTATAAAAATTAATTAATGAATACGAATACAATTATTAAATAAGATTATCTTAATAAGATAGAATAAATAAAAAAAAATAATTAATTTACAATTGAATTTAATGCTAAATAAAAAAAAATCTGTATATGTGCAGAGGTGTGATCAGAAATTTTCTATGGGTTGTGGGGGACGGAAGTATATTTTTTTTATAGATCCTAAATAGAATAGTATCTATTTAAAATATAGTTGATAATTTATACACATTATATATTATAATATATCTATGTTTATTATATTATACTGTATTACTGTACAAGTATTAAGTATTCACAATTAATATAAATATAAGTAGACTGTGATAGTACCCATTTATTTTATATTTTTATTTTTATTTATTTTAATATTTTCCTATTTTTTACTATTTTGTATTATTATGATTTTAAAATGTTTACTCTTTTGAATGATAATTTACAATGTCGATGAATACATTTTTAATTTAATATTCTGACAGAATATTTTTATAGGAATTAAAATGTATAAATATTAAATTTCGAACGAGTATATGTGTAGTTAACATTGAATTAATTATAAATAAGTATTTAAAATTTTAATTAGTGAAGTGATGTGGCACAGGGTACCCTAGTGTTGGTCTACTATTACGCTATTACTTAAACTTTTAAAATAAATATTAAATTAATTTAAGTTGAATAATTGATTTTGAAACCTTTTCCAAGTCAAATTTAAAATTATGTAAACAGTTGCAGACTTGTAGTTCTTGTACAAATCGCAAAAATAATATAAACAATCATAAATGAAGTGTCTATATTATACAATATTAATATATTGCAATAATCATAATAATTTGCATACAGAAAACTCGGTCGAATGCAGACCCACAACACGAGTTGTCATCTCGACTAGATTAACAGGAAAAAAATCCATATAAAGTCGGTTTCTGTGTATTTACAATATAATTGAAAAAAATATTTACGGGGAATGGCACAATAATCACGATGCGGTTACCACTCTTAACCGCAGTACTACAATTGGGTTTTGGGGGTGTACACGAGTGAAACAGCCACGCGTTGGTAGTATATCTATTCTCCATCACGTGTGGTTAATAATGTATTAATATATTATCATATTGCTTGTTGGTACGATACAAAAGTTATTACTTATTATATTATACACTATATACGAGTATATATCGCGTCCAAAAATAATAATTGTTACACACGCGAATTCATACTTTTGAGCTCCGATAATAATATATTACATGCGTTTATTATGTGATATTGTAATAAACACTGACATAGAATGTACGAAATTTTTAATTTAAAAGTAGACAGCTGCAAGTGTAATGGCGAGTCGTCGCGAGTACAATACCGTTTGTTTCCAGTTGTTGCGCACTGTGTGACGAGTGACAACTGGACGAGAGAGGGAAATGAAATTACTTTTATAAGTTTTATTCATATATTATATTCTCTACATAGTTATCAATTCAGTGTTAATATCAAATGATGGTATGTATAATGCACATATATAATAAGGGGCTCATATATGATTCAAAGAGGTTCGGGACCACAGCCATGCAGCGATTTTGGCAAGTCTACTCGGTACATGGGCTTATAGTCGTATATATTACGAGTTGTCAGTGACTGAGCAACGCAAAAATATACGTACGCAATATTAAACTCGTGAAATAGATGTAATGTGTATATCTAATTAGATATTTATGATTTAAACTAAAAAATAATAATACATGTGTACGCACATATAACAATATAATTGGTGTAATCGGAGTTTTTGTTGAGCATTCACAAGTGAAATTGCAATAATTTTTTTTTTTTTTTATTGTATAGATAATATACCTTATAATATAATTGCAATATCATCTTGAATAATATTATTACATGTACAGTTTAACGCTGTTTCACGCGAAAATATACTATAGAATATAGATAATAAGTAATTTTTTATAAGTAAATTATAAAAAAATCTTATTTTCGTTAATATTCATACCTAATATTTTGCTATCGTAGAACACTTTTAGTCTACTCAAATTTTAACTTTTTTTTTAATATGATATACTTATGTACAATCTGGAGTAATTATTACGTCATGTTATTACTTAATATTTTTCTAACAAAATCTAATTTTAAAGGTTATTTATTCTTTTTCTTGTTTCATCAAATGACTGTTTAAATTTTTAATTTTGCACTCCTTAATAGAATATTATTTTGAAAATGTAACATCTGTATATGTATATAAGTGTATATTAAATATTGAGATGTTATTATTATTATTATTATTTTTTTATAAAAGCTTAAACTTTAAATAAATAGAGTAAGGTAAGCGATATTTTGCGTAATTTTTGATTTTGTAGTTTTCTTATTTATAAACAAAAAAAAAAAAAAAAAAACAAAACGTAAATCAATAAAAATCTTAAATATTTTGTATTCAATAATATTTTCTGTTTTAACCAATAATAAAATAAGGTAAATAAACAATATATTTAAATTGTATGTATCATAAACTTATATTTTTCTAGAAGGGTAAATACTTTTAAAAATAATGAGTGCGCACTGATTAATTTAAAATAAATAAGAATTAATGTAGGTACTTATGATGTATATATTATGTACTTATATAAGAACCTACGTACTTGGGCGCAGTTCCGATGTTTTATTCTTCTAATAATTATTTATTGTAATGTTTATGCGCTAAATCTACTAAAGTAAAATTCGGTCGCTTTATTTCACATAATTTTAAATGCAGTTTAACAGTAAAAATAATAATGATATGGTATGCTGCTGGAGAGCCGGATGTTGTAGGTTGAAGATATAATGTGTCATATTGCAGTGATTAAAAAATGTTAAGTTTATATGTATAATGTATAGTATATAATGTGTATCTACCGGAAATTCATTTAACGTAAAATACACTTACGAATGTAGTTTAAAAGATATTAATGCTTTTAGATATATTTTTACATTTTTTTCAAAAATTTTTATATTGTTTACTATTTTTTTTTTTATTGCAATCATTACTACATAAAAAAATTAAAAAATGCAATTTCAATTCTTTATTTCAAGAATAATACCTTTTTGAATACTTTGATAAATAAAAATCGAATTTTGAATAAGTATAGTTTATGAATTATAAGTACACAGTTAAATTGTAAAGTTTTAACGAGGGGAGTGCAAAGGTACAGAGGTACCTTGCAAAATGTTATTTGTGACGTTTTAGTGTTTTTTGAGTATATTTTTGTTAAATGGTTAAATGGATCACTCTGTATGGGTACAAAGGAGTATTGCTAGAAATAAATTATATACCTACCGCAAATTTGATGTAAGCAACCTCTATCACGTGTAAGTATATGTTTTTTTCTGAAAAATAAGATTTCATTTCGTTTTCCTGTTATTCAATTCGTTCACAGATAGAATAATTACTAAGTGTTATTATTTTACGATCACGTGTGACGTCATGTCACGATGACCTGTGTGGTGCAACGAAACAACTAGTCACCTCAGCACGTTTCCGTCATCGTTACCTATTTACTAGTGTAGGTGAGTCACTATAATAGTGGCGTAATTTGGTTCTGTTTGTTTGGCGGGAGAAGGAGTGATGCTATTTTTTACATGAATATTTACTATACTTTTTTTCGTATGTAATACAAGTACTTCTCAATACAATTATTGTACGCATATTATAGGTATAAATATTATTATAATTATAAAATTACATAATATTTAAATAATACATCGAAAATATAAAGGAATAAAAATTTAATATTTGAGTTACGAACAAAATAGTTTACTGTAACATTTTCGGGAGTTTACCAATTGGTATATAAAATTATTATTTTATGTGACAATTGTATTCTAAATATTTTAGGGTCAATAGACCAATTGCGCTTAAAACAGTTAAAACATTTGAAAAAACTTATTAGTTAGTTATAATTCTATAATTACTTATCATATTATAACATACATCGATTGTTTTGCGAGTATAAATACATGATATAATAAAAATAAATAAATATAGTCAATTATTCAAAATTAAAGTTTTATCAGTTATATAATAATTCATATTTAAGCTTTTTTACAATTCAAACTAATACTAAATAACACAGGATATAAGTATCATCAATGTGTTATCCTATATAGTACAGTATTTATATATTGTGCAACAAAACAATGTTAAGTTTAATAAACATCCAACGATAATGAAAACTTATTTTCGTTTATCACTCGAATTCATACTTGTACGATTAAATATGCGTAATAATAATAATATTTCGTAATATTTCCAATACTGTTTTAAAGTATATTATAACCAGTCACTTAAACCAGTTATCAATTGATCAATAAATTCATTTTTAATTTTTAAGCATTTTTATGTGTAGATTGTTTATATTGATGTTGATGGAATTAGATTGAACAACAATATTTTCATATTTAAAGATAAGAAAATTTAAATACAAGCGTAATTGGTACACCGACTCTAAACAAAAACTTTGTTTTAGGCGCAATTGGTCCATGCCTAAATTTTTGTTTGTATATATAGTATATATACGCATACGATTAAAAAGTAAACATAAATTTTGCGATTCCGTGCAAACAATTGATCGAAATTTGGAAATATATTTTGTTAAAAAAACTGACGACTAATTTTATTTACTGTTTGTATTAAAAAATCTTTTTATATGTTATGTTTTTCACCTTTCTTTTCAAATTAACAAAAATATACGAGTAATTATACGTTAAGTCGAAATAAAATTTTATTTAAAACTATTGTAACTATACGAGTATATCTATAATTAATAATTTGTTTCCGTGAAATAATGTAATATTTATTCACAGTTCTAAGCTACTGTACATTGTACATATTTCGAAAAATATTATTTTATAGTAAGTTATAAGCATTTTTTACACGCTTATAACTCACTTCAGAGTTAAAATATCAAAAAACATATTATATTATTAAAAACAGAATATTTTATTACCTTTTTGTTTAATTATAGGTAAATTCACTCAAATATTTTAACTAATGAAATTAAATAAGAATTGCTGAATGTAAATTTGATATGTTATGCGTTTTTAAGAGAGAGAAAATATTGTGCAGGTGAGACGTCTTTTTAATGTACACTTGACAGTTAAACATTTGGAAAAACATTTAATTTGTTAAATACATTTTATTATTTTTATATAATTCATTTTCTAAAATTAATTTTAAACTAAACTACTAAATAGGTATTATTGAAGCAAAAATAATTGCAGGGGTGTAACTATTTATGTAGTTTGAAATTGCACTGCAGTTGTCTATTTAAACAAAATTATATTAGTTTGTGTACTTTAGCTATTATTTAAGCATACGTTCTACAATAGTTTGGTAATAATTATTTTTTGGTTGATTGTAGTTTGCCATTATAAACAGTCTGATCGTTACAATGTTTACTATCGTCGAAGTCTCTATAATTAATATGCAATACTCTAGTGGGTTAAGGCATTTTTAAATTTATGGATGGAAAGATTACAGCCATTGAAATTTACTTCTATAATGTTTGGGGAACTATAAATTAGCATACAATGTTAAATACCTCAAAAATTATAAGTTCGTATTTTAATTTTAGTACGTTGGAATTATTAAAATATCCAGAAAAATTATTCGCTTAATAATTTACAATTGAAAAGAAATGCCAGATGGTTATTTGTAAAATAGAAACTTGTATTCCACTGGACATTGCTTAAGTAGTACAACATTTTTAACAATTTAAAAATATGGTCTAAAGCATAATATCGAAAACTCCAAATTTCAGATTTTATACCTTATTTTAATATCTGCATTATTAAATATATAAAGGGGGTCAGCATGCTTGATGAATCACGCTGTATATCTAATTTATATTGAGAATGAAATTGTTTAATTATTTTTGGTAAGCTTACTTACTTTTATTATTTTTATTTTCCAATAGGTACTGGTTAAATAAATATAACCTTTATGCTTGACATATTTTTAACGTTATAGTCGTTTTTACTTTTAGTAGTGTATCATAATTTTTGTTTTGCAATAAATTTTTTTTTTTATAATGACAAAAGTTCTAAACTTATAAAGTTATATAGGTAAATAAGTATTCGATATTATGCAAATAAAGTAAGGAAGGTTGTATGTTGTATGTTTAATATAAACTATTAAAATATATATGTTGTGTTATAAGTATATAATACATACATTATAGTTTCAGCGGTTAGGGTGGCAATATGGTTTCTAAAATTATTGGAAATCGCTACTCAAATTGTTTTTGTAAAACATAATTACACGCTATATTTTATATTGAAAACTTAAAGCTGATTTTACTTCATAATTCTGAATTTTCCAATGGTTTTAATTAAAGTTTCAAAGGTAGTATATTTCAAAGAAACGTTAATAACAAAAAAAATGTTTTTGGAATACATTTATCTTTAAGTTAATTTAATATAATCAGTGTTGAGAAATATCTAGATAAATTTATCCAGATAGAATTGGTTTATCTTTTATTTTATCTAGATAACTCTCAACTCATTTACATTTATTTTCATCTAGATAAAATTCTAGTTATCTATGAGTACCTACTACCTATCTAGATAATTTATTTTTATGGAATAAAAAAAAAAAAAAATTAAAATTAAAAATATTATTTTTTTTCAAATGTAAAGTTTTTTGTTCTATCAACGCAGAGATTGACTTATTATTTTCTAAGGAAGTTTATTCAAAAATTAACTTTTTTTTTTTTTTCAAATTTAAGCTTTTTTTATCTAATACATGTACCTATATCACTGAATATTTGTAAAATTAATAAAATTATTTGATATTTATCTAGATAAAATTTAGTGTAATTATCTTTATTTTTATTTAGATAAAAATTAGTACAGTCATCTTTATTTTTATCTAGATAAATTATTAATTATCTATTCCCAACACTGAAATATAGTATAAAATTTCATTATTATAGAAAAATTGCGTGAGTGGAACATAGGACATATTTTGTTTTCACGTTAATATTTCCACCAGAACAGTATTTTAGCAATTATTGGTCAATTGCGTAGTAACTTTTAGGAAATCTATATTTAGCATTTATTTTATGGTCAATCTATATGTAACAAATTTATTACCATGTCTCAAACAATTATATTTATATTTTTAGAATCTTGGAATACAAAATTCTAACACCTTAAACAAGTGAAGTATTAGAGTATTCATGTATACAAATTATACTAAAAGTGAATTAAATAAATAATATTAGATAAATAGTGCTTGAAATAACGCGATATATGGGTGTATACAGGAATAAATAAATGAGAGCTATAATAACACAATCTAAAATACTTATATAGTCGATCAAATAAATAATAATTATAATCAAATATTTAACTATTGAAACACGCCTGTTATTTTTAAACGTTTATTCGTACGAATAAATTATTCAAAGATGTTTTTTTAGGGTTTTCAATTATTAACCGAATATCCCCGGATTGCTATTACTACAGATCTTTATTATGACTGAAATACGTCTGTTTTTTGTACAATTTTCTGTACCGTACAAGTCTAGACGCAATTAATAACAATCAATATGTCGACTGTAATAAAATTTATACAAATTGTATCGTTTGACGAACAGTGTATATATATTGTAATACATTTGTAATGTACCTATATTGTACATGAATACTATTCATTTTCTGACGCTGCTGTATTCCGTTTTAATTCGGTGTCCGTGTGTATTGTTGCAGCGTTCAATTCTGTACACTGTATACTCGTATTATTTATCTAATGGCAATAATTATGGTCTTGGGATTTGAAGTTGCTAGTGAGACGAAATTTTTCGAATGCTATTATTTAGTAGCAGTATAGATTCAACAAAAACCTTCACAGATAGGTTAATGGTACATACAAGATAAATGATTATATTACTTATAATATATAACATTATTCTTTCCACGAAGTGCGATAGATGAGGTAAGCGATTGCCAAAAATATATTGAAAAATGTTTATACATACCCTATTATTTTAAAATATACTCTTCGTCTTTTTTATTGTAATCTCTAAACATATCTATTTTCCACTCAAATTTGACCCTTGAGTTTATTTTTTATATGCATTGTATCATATAGACATAGTATAGGAGTATGCATTTGTAATGAATTAAAATATTCGCATTTTCATAAACGTATAATGTGTATAGTCAATTAATGTAAATCGTGTTGGTCGTTATAATAATCTACGATGAAAACACAATCTAAAAGCTAATGTTTTGATAAATTTAGTTGTAAACACAATAAGGAAAAAAAAACACCGTATGTATCCACACCTACTGGGATAATGAGCTGGGTCAAATGCTGTTATCGATATCATTTACAGTGTAAAGTTTACACTATGCGTAAGAAACACTATATTGTACACTATATTGTTACACTCAAATCGTGCAGAGTAAATCACGTACGATACATTTCACGATGATTTTAATACGATTACATTACGTATATTATGTTTATGCACACGAGCACCGGCGATGCACATGCACACGAGCCACGAAGTCGGCGGCTCACAGCTACGTCGTCTGCCGCGTCGTGTTTCCTCGCGTGGTCGTGTTCCG
Organism: Melanaphis sacchari; assembly: GCF_002803265.2. Taxonomy (NCBI): domain Eukaryota; kingdom Metazoa; phylum Arthropoda; class Insecta; order Hemiptera; family Aphididae; genus Melanaphis; species Melanaphis sacchari. The sequence continues at coordinate 665,569 of NW_020271525.1, read as the reverse complement.
ATTGGCCGTTTCAATCACGGTATCGTTCGCTGACCACGGTCTACCGCGAGTCGGGCCGAGTACAAATGTTTTCCGGTCACGACACGACGCGGACAGACGCGACCGAGCCGCGCGCCCGTCTCGCGACTTCACACAAACCGGCCGAGCTGACCGCGGAACGCTCAGTTGTTATTATTCGTTGCTACCACGATGTACCGCGGTATAACACGATAACCGTACGCGCGTACGTACCTGTGGCGTGGAACCGTTGGTGGGCGGCGACAGGCTGTTCCGGGACGTGGTGTGGACGGCGGCGGCGGACCGGTGCGAGACGGAGTGCTCGATCCGCCGTCGGGTCTTGTTCAGCTTGTGAAATATCCGCTGGTAGTGGTAGACGAACAGCGATAGCGGCAGGACGCAGGACAGCGACACCACGGACACGGTGAACACGATGGACATTCTGAACGTGTCGTTCTTGGGGAACACCAGCGTGCACACGTTCACCGCGGCGCCGTCCCCCATCACGGCCTGCTCGTGGAACCAGAACGGCACTGGCATGAACACCACCAGCGCGATCAGCCACGTGAGCACGGTGAGCACGGTGGCCCGGCGGGGCGTCAGCTGCGAACGGTACGGCGGCACGACGATGCACCGGTGCCGGTCCATGCTGATCAGCGTCAGCGTCCACAGCAGCACGAAACCACAGACAAACTGCAAAAACGACCAACAATTCGGCTTGAAATATTGTCTCGAAACGATCGCGCGCCCATTTTTTTTTAATACACATAATATTATAGTGTTATTATTTAGATATTGGACGGTGCGCGACCGGTACTGTTGTTTTACATTTTTTAAGTTTTTTAATTTTTTAATTTTTTTTAATTTTTATTATCCTCCGGGAGGGCAGGGGCGTTGAATTTTGTTGTCTTGTAGCTATTAACTCAAACAAACCCATATGCCAGTATAATGGCGACTAGTGACAAATCCGGGGGCAGTAAATTTCGTAATGATATAGGTAATAAAGGCTTTGATCCCCGTGAATAATGTTTTTGAATCATGACAAAACAATTATTGACATCGTCATTCAATGTTTAAATAACGTGTAATTATTTCGTCCTGCAGATTTGAACTTCAAATGTCTATAAAATATATAGTTGTGTTAATCTGTTTTTTTATTTTTAGATTTTTGGTTTTAGAATGGATTGATTACTTCTACGAAAGTCTTGTATTGAACATTCAGATATTAAATAAAAAAAAACAATTTTTATGAATTTTTAATTACAAAATAATTTGCAATTTTTTTTTTTTATTTCTATTAATAACGATTTACGAGGAATGGCTTGTATTAAAATTTTAAGCTTTTTGACATATCGAACATTTTTTTATTGACATTTATAGGAAAAAAAAAACTAAAAAAAAATATATCAAAAATTATAACTTAATTAGCGTTAATATAATTTCATTAATAGAATATTATATTTTAAATACTCGGTTAAAATTGTTGTAATATTCGCTTGATAATATTTTATTATTTTGACACTTTGCTTTTACTAATATTGTGTTAAATGAAACTGCACACCGCATCAATTATTGATAACACTGTAATTAAGATTTATGTTATATGAACTGCTTAAAGAACAGCTTGTAATACAAGACGATTCAAAAATTATTATGTTCTTATTTTTTCAACTAGGTAAGAAAAAATATCTTTTTAGAAGGTCTTCCCCAGGATTCAACCTTGGATTTGCCACTGATAGTAACCAATGTTTGTGTCGCTACGACCAGTCTAAAATTGTCGATTGCAGTCACCATAGTTAAACCAGGTACATTCAGTTTCATTGACTCAGTAAAATTATGGTTATGTATGCAGATATACTCGAGGTCACAGTTTCACTAACTAAACCGTACTTTTATATTAAAATATTTGTCGCGTTTCATGACAACAGAAGGCTCTTATTTTCTATGTAATATGCGCGAATGGACGTATATCGATTGCGCCGAAATGACCTTTTTACCTGTAAGAAATCTATCGATTGCACTGCATATCAACTCTGCCAAATTTTTTTACATATTGATTTCGCTGGCTATTAATCCACTGAATATTTGTAAATTATTTACTTTAATAATAGCAAAATGTAAAATGCTTACATTTACATTTATGTTAATATTTTATTACATAAAAGGGGTACAAGTTAGAGGTACATTGTTAGGTACTTTATACTTATGTTATATTTTTTTTATGGATGACAATAAATTATTTTTTTTTAAATGTTTTTATTATAACTTGTACTGTTAATTAAAAAATATACTTTATATGATTAACATAAGCAATTTTTTCTGCGGAATCAATATAGACAAATACCGGACAGAATCGATAGCCGGCGGAATCAATTTATACACAAATATCAGACAGAATCGATATTAAAACGGCGGAATCGATAAAACTCCTGCGTGAATTGGTGTACGTATAGAGATCGGCTATTTGCAGCTAAATAATTAAATTTTATACATAATTCAAACTATATTATACATTAAAATTTAAATTGCAACATGACTCAATAGTAAGTATATACCTATAATATAATTAAAAAGAATTTATATCATAATATTATACAGCATAAGTTCCATTTGGAAATTTTAATTAAATTTTGCAAGGTATTTTAAATTATTGTCATAATACGACTATTAGTTGTCAACTGTACTCGATCTATAACTTTAGATATCTAACGAGGTGGTAAACTATAAGATATTTTAAATTGAACTAGACTATTTTTTCACAAGTCACATTTATTTTTATTGATTTTAAAAATAAATCATAATAATATATGAAGGTAAAATCATACACTTTACTGAATAGGTATAGTATTAAAACATTTTAATTTTAAAAACTTTCAGTTTTTTTTTTTTTTTAAATATTTGTGTATTTTTATAACTTAGAGTAATAATATATTTGCTTATACATCACATATATATTCACGAACAGTTTTTAAATTAATATGTGACATTTGAGTATATTCTATGTACCCTCGATTCATGATTTTCAAATTAATATGTGACATTTGAGTATATTCTATGTACCCTCGATTCGTCTGATAGTCATATATTATACATTTATAATTTATAATCGTTCGCAATCAATTTAATGTGAAATAATAAAACAAATATTCTTAAGGATTTAATAATTCAAAATAATCTATTAAAATACGTATAACATTATCTGCTATATTATACAATATGATGTTTTTAATTTTAATTTCGTATATCACGCAATAAATAATAAAATTATGTGTTATTACTTATTAGATAGAGAACGAATATTTTTAATGTTATTGATATATTATTCCTTTATAACCACAGTTCTTTATTATTTTATTTTACAAGTAAAATCGTACACATGCCTGTTTTATTTTGTCTTAATCTAAATTTTATACCTATTTTTAAAATTAAAATATTTCACATGAATTATTGTACCTATAGTATCATTTGAGTTAGAAGTTTTAAATATAATAGTAAATTATCGGGTAGTAAGACATCAAACGATGGTCAAATAATTATTATTGCTCATATATTTTAAATTTTGATGGTGGTGTAAAATTACTGAAAGGTATATTGATTATAGGTTCGATATCTCAATGTTATACCAATAATTTTAAATTGTAATTGTTATAATAGTTGTATTATTTACCAAAGTTAACATGGGTATGAAATATGCACTAAGTGGAAAGAGTTTTAATTATGTCACATTAATCACTTGATTATAATATTATTCAGATTACTTATCGTTTATTCTACTGATTTTATTTTATTTGGTCTTGAGGATCTGTAACCGGGTAATATTATTACCTTTAAGTTATTAGGTGACTATGTGATTGAAAATATTTGTTTATTTATACTCGAGAAATGAGAATGAGTAATTGCTTCGGAACAGAAAATTGATTCAATATTTTTCCTTCAAATCAACCGATCTGAGACTTGCGAAAACATCCGCTCACAATAATACAATATTGCATTGAAATTGACAGCTGTTTTTATGTATTGTAAAATAATTAATACTTATTGTAGAAGAAGTTGATAAGGTATAAGCACTACAACCTCAGAATCAAAAAGTATTGAATATTGTAATATGTACGTTTTTTTACAAAGTTGTCAGAAAAAATAATTTGAGTGATTTTAGATAAAAAAAAAAAAAAAAAAACGATATCATTTTTATTATATTGTTATTATCTATTATAGTAATATATTGCATTGTATAAGTGTGTGCAGTACTCTAAAAATAATGAATTGGCTTGATAACAATAAATAAATAATAAAAAACACTGTTGGAAATAAGTGTTGTTTTCGGCAATTCTTAAGCTCAGAGAAGTACACGAATTCTATTATGATCGTTATACTACTCGTATAAGTAAGAAAAAACAAGACGATGACAATCAACAATTAGAGCGCGGGATAAGGAAGAGAGAAAGAAGTATATTTTATAAGTAAATTATTGGTAATATAAAAAAAAATTAAAACATATTGGGTCTTAGCCTCAATGTGTATCTCTTACTTTTATTCAGTATTGTCTTATTATTGTAAATTTTATAAGCAATGAAACGACACAACTCATAAATATTAGTACAATAAATATATTAATACTTTATATTAATATTATTATTATAATTATTATAATATTATAATTATAAAAAAATATAAAATATAAAATAACATAGTATAATATAAAATAAAATATTATAATTATTATAATATTATTATATTATTATATTATATAATATTATAATTATAAAAAAATATAAAATATAAAATAACATATTATAATTATTATATTATATTATATTATTATTGTTATATTATTATATTATTATTATTATTATTCTTCTTCTTCTTCTTATTATTATTATTATTTATTTTATATTAATACTTTATATTAATATTATATATTCATATTACCTATATATTATTATTATTATTTTATATTTTTATGCCCTACAATAGCATAATATGATAATTAAACTTATCTCAAGCGTTAAGTATGTGATATAAGTTTATTGCACAGAGAATAGCTACTATGTGTCGATATTTTATAATATACGTGGTGTGCTAAGAGTTTCAATCAATAGGCGAGAGGGATGAGAATAATAAACTTTTAATTTCTTTTAAACTTGTACAAACTTTCGTATATTTTATTTGGTCATTATAAACTTGATAAAACCAAATAATTATTATTAAACAATAAACAAAGTTAAAATGGTGGTAATTATTATGAATCTTACAAAATCATTAGTTATATAGTTATATATAAAGAGTGCATATACGTTTGTTGGTTAATTAGTTCTAAATTTTTCTTTGATTTTTTAGGTTAGGTTAGGATGTGAGTGTTTTTAATATATTAATTAGGTATCTACTATTTTATAATCATATTTATAAAATAATATCAAAGAAAATTTAATTATACTCGTATAAGTAGATTTGAAAACTGTGAAAGTCCTTTATTATTGTACTTGTAATTTGAAGGTACGCCATAATATTTTAGATTTAATAATGAATATTGATTTTAATTAATGAATTAAGTTATGATATATTTTTAGAATACAATATTGTAATAGGTATACACTAAATGTTTTTTTTATATTATAATACAAACTTCGATTATTGACATTATTTAATTATTATGCATTGACGTGGCGTCGTTTAAAATCACAAAAAATGTCGATGCAAACGATTATGTGGTTATAACCACAATGCCCTTCCCCTACACAGCGCACGTCAATAATATTATACGTGGTATTTTTAATTTGTTTGACCAAATTGGTGGGGATTTCAAACGATCTTTTCTAAATCTCCTTCATTTTTGATATACACTAAATGTGAAATACACTGTATAATATATATTATAATTTTATAATACATTTATGTTTATCGAATACATTATATTAGCCAAAATATTTTATTGGTTTCTTTCAGTGATTTTTATTTGAAACATCATGAATAATCATACACAGCAGAGCGTAATAATATAAAATATTAGAGCATACATCATGAAACACTGATTCACTTGAGTCCTGCGATAGAGAAGTGACTAATTCGTCACATTATTATACATTTTGGCGAATTTCTTGGTTTAATAATAACAAATGTGATTTTGTTTAAAAAATGTTACTACGTTTCGTTTATATACATAATCTATATAAAAATATTGTGATATTTAGTTAAAAAAAACTATTTTTAAGTACTTAGGTGTTATTGATATCATACTACCATTGACTAATAATTAATATTTTATTGATTGGGTATTAAAAATAGTGTAACTAAAATAATAATTCTACCCAAGTTTTTTTGTTAGAGAATTCGAGTTACATAAAAAATGTTAAGCAAATTATAAGGAATCATTAAAAAAAGTGTTTTTGTTCAGAATTATTTTTCATAGATATGCAATGATTAATGGTTTAAAATTTAACACATACATTACATTATTACAGTGACATATTCAATAATTAGATGCGCTCAAAATGTATTATACATTTAACAGAAAAACTATCTAGAGTTTTTAGATTAAAATTGTTGTATGATATAAGTATTTAAATTATTTATGATATACGTAGATGCTTATAGATTTAAAGGTTACCAGATAGTCATACATTATATATCAGTTATAACTGTATCAATTATCGATTAATCGTGCAAATAATATTATTATCAAAAATCAAATTAGATAAATTAAAGGGTAAGCTCCTTTAACAAGAGCTGTAAAGAGATCCATTTATTTAATCATAAGTTGAAATCGTTTATCGTTTACAAACATTCATTAATAAATACTATCTAAAATTTTCATAAGTTATTGCTTATTTAAAAAAAATTATTCTTAAAACATTCACAGCAATTTTTAACGACAATAATTAATAGACTTTTAACGGTTGATTGTTAATTTTTTTTCATTGACCTCGAAATTTGGAAGCAAGGATAATGTATAATATTACCTACTTGTTTAACAAAACAATGATAATATCGGATGGTAAGTTTTGAAACTACATTAACGATACAGGTATACAAAATCATAATTATGTAATAATTAGTCTAGACATATTTTACAATTATTAAGATAATAAAATATATTGCTAATTTTCAATCAAGCAAGTTATTTTTGTCAAAGAATTTTAAATATCTATATAATATTATAATTCCATGTTTGATCAAATCGTATTCCTTTTAAAAAGTAAATAGATAATATAGTCATTACAATCAACAAGTAAAATGTATTGCAATTATTTATAAATGTATTATATTGAATTTATGTTGTTTTATATAGATTTTTAATAACGCATACCAATTACATACAACGATATAACTATAAAAGTATTCCGAAATGTATTAAATTGTTCGACCTCGTACATATAGTATGTACACTCGAAATGAGAGCAAGTAAAATACATTTTATGATATAATTGATCATTTTTATTGATTTATATTAACTACGCGAATAGCGTTATTTACATTCGATATTGTATAGTAGTATATTAAATTAAACGTTTACACTTTATAAACTACTCAATAGTTATTTGATTAAATACACGTGTATAGTTTATTATTTATATTATTTGTACTAAGCTTAAATATGTTACAATAATATTAATTCATTATCGTAATTAAGTTTGAATTTGAGTATTGAATTCATAATGACAAAGCTGATTTTTCTTTGCTGGTATATCATAATAATAAATATACATGTATGTGTGTATGTAATATATTTTTACTCGAAAAGTTGGACTGTTTAATTGTATAAGTATTTTTGTGATTCATTTTTCATGTTTGCAGTAACTTTGAAATACGACCAAACCTTAATACTTGAAATCGTAATTATACGCATGTTAGTAGTATGGTAATCATATAATATTATTTCGGAATCGTGTGTTAGTAGGTGGCAAAATGTATATTTAGATATAATAAATTCGTAATCTTCATTGATAAATATATTTATTTTTTCATAAAATATGTATTTTATTGTTAATTTATTTTTTCAACTTGATAATAAATTAATAAAAGTAAAAAAAAGTTACTTTAACTTAAGCATATTATAAGTAATATAATAATGTACATTCACTATGTACTGTAAGAGAGTACTATAATATGCATATAATAATTTGTATACTATCAGCTATACTAGAAACAAATGAGAGTATACGAGTAAGAATATATTATAGGTACAGTCAAAAGTTTCAAAATTCAAATTAATCTATATCTTTTATCATAAATAATAATAATAAATAATATAGAGTGTGCAATGTGAGTGTGGTATAACAATACGTCAATACCACAACTGCAGTGAATGTGTCATGCAATCAGTCCGAATATGATATTATCGCTCAGAAACTATTCCTCATTAGTTTCAAGTTTCGCGATTGTTTTTAAGATGATATTATACACGATCATAGAATTTAAATAAAAGGATCCTATATTATTCTGTAGTGTATGAGCATATATATATATTATAAGAATACAACCCGTTCGTCGTCTTCGTTCAATTTATAATATTACATTGATTTATAGAACACAATATACATAAAATCGCGTCCCACACACGTTTGAAACTCAAATCACGACATAAACAACTTTTCACCCATGGCCAACCGCGCTTTGATTCAAACCAATTTGAGTTATAGATTAGATAACATACATATTTTATATTTCTATGTATAGTTTTAAGTAGATGTTATGCTGCACTATTAGCTATTGCAAGTGTTGTCATGTTATCACGAGAGAGACGGTTTAATTTTTTTAAATACATTTTGGTTTGTTTAAGATTAGATCTAATATAAGGATATTTATATATAAACATGTAAGTAGAAATATAACCACTGATACTATTTTAATTCGGATGAGTTATCACAAGTTAGATAAAACTTTATTTATTTGTTCAATTGAATTATTTTTCAGGTATGAATCCAGTTCTGAATATGCTGGTCACGAATAATGAATTTGATTAAACGTTAGAAAATAAAGAAAGAATTAATAATATATATAAAGGGTGGATTAATCGGTTTTTGAAACTATTCAGACTTCAAAGTATAAAATAAATCATCCTAAAATTATATTATGGTTATTGGGCTGTGATGGAAAAATTTGAATATTAAGTTAGGTACAAGTAAAAGAGTGCAAAATAGTTTCACATAAACTGTACGTAGAAGTGAGTAAAATACAAAAAGCTTCAACAAAATGTATATATACACTATAAATATATCTAATATAAAAACAGTAACTATGAGATCTCGATATATATAAAATTAATTTGATGTGATTGGATCATAATCTTTCTTAGATTTTTTTACTGTGAATTGTTATGTGATATTCACTATATTATATTATTTTTGGTGCTGGATTTTTCGATTTAAAAACTCAATAATATGACTTAAAAAAAAAAATTGTATTTCGCATTTTACTCAGTTATGGTTTTCTTTTTCTAGCATGGTATTGTGCGATAGTGATGTTCATTATACAATATATTTTTATTTTTATTATTAGACATGCATTGTAGTATTAGCAATTTATTATTTTGATAACCAATTCTGTCATAATTTTTTCTTATCATTTTTCATACAGAAATTACGACAAATACACCAATAGCCGAGCCGTTGTTTTTACCCTATGTAGGACATTTATGTTAAAATGTTTTATAGTCCAAAATGTTCCATGTATACGATGTGGGAAATAATTACTGGAGGTCAATTACTGTACGCCCGCCGTGTCAATTAGTCTAGAGAGACTTTATAATAGATTTTAATTTGGCTGCATTAGCCCTATGTGTGCATGTTAAAACGATGTGTACATCATAAGTATACCAGACAATATCAAGCAATATTAAATACGCACACACTATATTGAGCTGATAGTATAGAATACCAAATTTCTACTATAATTGTCTATCATATTACTTTTATACAAGTTTATGATGTATTCTTTTCAACCCCTACTAACCATGTGATCCCGCAGGCGTAAATCATTCTAGAGATAATAATAAATGATCGTGTTAATGAGGACCGTGACGATAACGTTAACGTCACGTTTAGTCGAGATGTTTGTATATACTTGCAGAAGTGTCCCGGACTATCGATGTTCCAAGCGAATTAGGATTCATCATAAACCTATACGAATTAGTCGAACATAGTATCGTTAATTATTTGATTTGGTACAATGACACGTAGTTCTTAAGAATTGTCTACAACAAATATAGGTACCACAGTAATACATGAATAGTCCAGCTTCTTCTGTTTCTTATGTAATAATCTAATTTTCAATAATTATAAATAATTGCTTTTGTTATCCAATGGAACTTAGAGTAACTGCTAAAAGAGTGCTTGGACTATCAACTTCAAAATATATGGATAGGTATGTAAATGTTTTTAGATTTATAAGTACTTTTTTCATGCTAATAACGGTTTATAATTCAATACAAAAACGACAGAATTGTTAATGTAAAATAAAATTAAAAAATGTTATATTATCTGGTGCAAACGAATTGCGTCCCGATAATATCGGACAAATACATTAATTGTGTCCCAATAATATTAAAAAACTATACTAATTGCGTCCCATGTAAATACATTATTTTCTTTAACATTTAATATAGATTTAAGACACATTAACAACATTAATTAAATATTATAAATAAATATTGTATTGTTTAAGGTAGGTTTAAAATATTGTTTTTTATCGTTTCATAATAAATTATGTACATCCCAAATATTGTTTTTGTCGTTAAATATAAAAATAAAAGAATAAAAAAAAAAAAAAATATAAGTTATAATGTGTAAGTTATATTTTATAATGTTATTATAATATTATTTATGGTTCGGAAAAAATTTGAACGATACAGTTTTGGCAAAATGTGATATTTTGTTCACGCCGTATTTAATCATTTCATTTCTTAGCAATTATTGTTTTAAATATATTTCACGTCTTATTTTCTTTATTAGACAACTATTGTAAATTGTTATGCATTTTTGTACGTTTTTAAGTATATCAATAAAATTGTTGATATTTGAACGAGTAGAATAAAACATACCGTTAAATTTTGAATGGAAAGATTCACAGCTATTTGTTTCCGTGTAATTAAACCTAGTAGTTTTTAAATATTATCAGGACGTAATTAGTTAAGTAGTATAGAAAACCCAGGACGTAATTAGTATGTCACAAATCGCAATTTTTATATCAAGGACACAATTCGTATGCAACCATATTATTATATTATACTATAATAAAGAATTTAATTTTTTTTAAGCATGCTCACCGTATATTTATATTTAAATTATGCATAATATATTTAAAATTTTTGGAATTTTGAAGTGTAGCTAATTAATACAATATTTTCGAATACTTAGATTTTTCTAAATCTAAGGACTTAAGGAGTATCTTATGATGATACCAACTTTGGTTTTTCAAATGATATCTTACTGTTTCAAAGACAATTTTAAATTTATTTAGTATTTAGTAAAATATTATTAGTATTATTCTTGGTATTTATAGTAAAATAGCTTAGAAACTTTTCATTTAAGTATTAAAATAGGTCAATATTTTCAGAAAAATTATCTGATTCATAATTTGTATTAAAATTTAAAACACGAAGTTATAATTTGAAAAATCAAAGTTGACATATTTAATTAGGCATTCTTAAAAACTTTAATAAATGCATAGTTCAAACATAAAAAGATAAATAAGTGAATATCACTCGGCTGTACATTTGTTTCCAATGGGTCACATTTATAGGTGTGTTAAATTTGAACTTAATAATATACCATTATATGTACGAAAAACAATTCTGAGCGAAACGGTTTATCAGTCAATATCATCAAGTGATTTGTTTGTTTGATATTATTTGTTTTGATAATTAAAGTCATTTATTTCACTTATAGTATCAATAGTATCATAGTTGGTTAGAATATTTTTTTTTTTGAAAATACTGTATTTATAATATTATTATTATTTAGTTATTATAATAATATATCAGCTTATATACATTTTTAATATTATATTTGTTAAAATACTAATAAAGAACCATGTATTAATTTTTAAATCTTAGGTAATAAAACAAAAATACAACTAGATCCAATTTGATATCTAAAATCACTTTCATTTTTGAAAATCGAAGTATTTTATTGATAATTTGTCGTGTACTTATCCACACAAAAAAAATATGTATATTATAATAAAATTGATACATTCATCGCTCCGCCGTTCAGAATCTAAAATAGGGTGAGTAAGCTTTAAAAAATCACTCTGTATATTATGAGTTATGACAAACCACTATTAATCATCTGTTATTTTTTAGAACGGACATGCAATGTTTTTATTACTATGATGACGTAAAAAAAATATATATAGCTATATTTATATATATATATATATATATATACATAAAAGTCCAACTGACGAAAAATAAAATGTTTAGAATAAATAATTCCTAGCACTGATGACGACACAGTTTTGTCACTGTATAACACAATAACATGTGTCTGTTAATATTCGTATGTTATATGTATATTGTACCATGCGTAAACAGAAATATCATTGTAGCTGATAAAAAAAAAAAAAAAAATTGAAAAATTGTTGGACACGATTACTGGAGTGTATACGTGATACTGCATCACATAGAGATTCGATGCGTTTATATTGACCCTGAAGAATATTTATGTGTGTTTGGAAATAATGTTCGTAAGTTGAATATGTTTAAAATTTAAATTTTAAAGTCTATAATTGTTGCTTATAAAACATAATACTGTATATTCGTGTGTGTGTGTGTGTGTATATAGGTATATATATCAGTTGACATATTAATTTGTCCATTTAAATACTATTTTGTATAGGTATCTATGTATATATAAACAATATAAGTATAGAGATGAATATATTCTAAATGTAGTCTCAAGTGGGAAGATGGCATTAAAGTCCTATCCTTTAGAAGTTCAATTGAGTTAAGATCATTTAGTTTTATTTTCTATACATTTTAAATAATAAAATGTCGTTGAATCAAATAAAAATATTAAAAAAACATATACAGAAATATAAAATAGAACATTTTGTATAACTATAGTACCGTTAATACCAGTGGTGAATGCTGACTCCCATGTATACGAATGCTCATTTATCATAATATATTATAGTTCTATTTAATTTATAATTAATAAATAATACACAAATATGTATTCATTTATAAATAAGACTTTAATTTATTATTTTATGCAATAGCACTTACTTAAATAATACTCTTTTAACTAAAACAAGTTACCTTCATATTTGTTTTTATTTATAAATAAAGTTAATTCTTCTTTCTTTTTCAACGAATTTTTCTATTACTTTATCGTAAAATTCAGGGCTCATTTTTAAATCTTCTAATATTTTATAAAATGTCAAATATATTTAATTTTTTTATTTTTGTGAATAATTGTAAGATTAAGGATTACTAAACAAGGCCTACTTGTTTTAATAATTTTTTTTTTTTAGAAAACGATCCCCTTGAAAAAAGTAGAAATCAAGACACTTATAACAAATTCAATTTCTACGATAGTGATACTTTAGATAAATTATGTGTACATACGATAGTACTTATTATAGTACTAAAGTACTAAAAAATATTAAAAAATAAGACAATAAAACAAAACGAAAAAAAATTGTTATATATTCGAAGACGTAAATTATATAAATGACGAAATTGACGCAGCACAACAGAATGAGCATGCCCTGGACAGAGTGGACAGTTATCATTGCGGCTGCTAAAAAAATAGTGTAGCTGGTCTCAATAATTCACAGCGATAATAAACAGCTTCATATAGCTTGCGCACACATCTATCGCATTGTGTATCGTTATATGTTATGATAAAGATAAACACAGATAAGTATAACATACATGAATGATATTTTTGTCATACTTGTACATTATGTTTCTTTTAAAATACGTAATATATTATTGATTTCAAAATAATTTTTGTATTTTTATTAATTACATTTTTATTCCTAAGCATGCCTGGAAAATTTGCTACTAGTTAATACCTTTATGTGTAGCTGATATGTATACAATTATGAAGATGATATTTTTATTTTTGATATGAATTAATAATAAAACGTATAACTCCTTCTCGAGTTAAGCTCTGGAGTTGTGTTAGAAATTTAATTTCTACAATGTTGTTCGTGTTTAAAAAAAAAAAAAAATAATGATAAATTCTCATTAAAATTTGTATTTCCATCACCGCGTATGGATATGTATAAAGTAATGAATGTAAATTAATTTTTGATTCCATTGTAATAGTTTTTAATACATCAACATTTATATTGGAAAATAATGAACTCAAAATATCAACTTCGTTTAATTTTTAATTTTTAATTACGAATAGTATTATTAATCGAGGTTATTGGAATTAAATTAAATTAGTTTTTACAATAATATTATATTTATTTAACAACAGAAGAAAGTCGAATCTTATATTGACTATCTACCGGAAGTACGTGGGTTGATGTATGCAATAAAAAACTGTTCAATCTTTCTGTCCATTATCTGCGTACTCTGCTAATACATTTTTGATTTATTGAACATTAATCGAATAAAAAAAATCTGTTGTTTACGTTGTATTATACTAAGTACAAGATTTGGATCAATAAAGAAAAAGGTACGAAAAACTTACATAAATGCTCATTATATGAGCGTAAATACTTAGGTATAACACGAAATACATAGCTGTTTTTACTTATGTTTTAAAATTTGATTTGTATTATAAATACAAATTATTACATTCATATTATAATTAAAAGAGATTTATAGAAGTAAAATATTTATTTATTTGTAAAAATATGCGTATTATTTAAAATTTTTAAGCTAAATAGTCACAGAATTCTTGTCATTGTAGATTGAATCATAAGCCTTGTTGAAGGCCTACTTAATATTTGTTTACTTGCGTTTATTTAATATTTTTTAGACGTGACTTAAAATTATTCGTGAGATATTTGGTTGTTTACAATTATTACAAGTTCACTGAATTAAATTTCAAATAATATTATTATTTTCTGAATGAATTATTGACAATATGCCAGTTGTATATTAATATCAAATTTATAACAACTTAAGAATTGTATACGTTATAACATGATAAACTAAAATATTTTTCTGTAGCCTATACCTACCATACAATAATTTATTATTTTCATATTAAAGTGCATTAAATATGTTTTCAAGGTCCAAAAAACCATATCATAAATAGATCTGATATACATTAAGTCTGACCATCTAATTAGTTTTAAACTCAAATATGTACGATTTACAGTAGAGTATAGGTAATAGGTATCAGATGTATTGAATTGAGTCTCACAAATACTTTTGGGTTATTAGAGTTGAGTCCGACGCCAAAATTTGTTTGGTTGTTTGAGTCGAGTCCCTTCAGCCTATTACCGTTATCCAAGAGACACCACGTGGAGGTTGATTGAGTATTCTTCCAAAAATGTGTGCGCTTATTTACACTGTTTTTTTATACTTTAAATAGTAATAATAATAATTATAAAATATTAATTAACTAAAAAAATGTTAATTATTTTATTAATGATACAAAAATAATCATAAGATTCAGTAATTTAATTACGTAAACATTAAGAAATAATAATTATGTGTAATAAAATAATATAAAAATTTAAATTATTGCTAGTAAAAATGTAATTAATATTGATTAAAAAAAATCAAATCTGAAAGTTTGTTTATTTGTTTATCTACTTCCATAAAAATTGTTCCTTTTTCAATGTTTTTTTTATATGGTTTTATTGCTTTGCTTCTTAATTTTATAAATGTATCTGGCGGTATTCCCAAAAGTAAGTTAACAAGAATAAAAATATTTGAATGTTTTGATTTAAAAATTGTATTTAATTTTGCCTAACCTTGTCGTTACCAGTGGCTATATAAAATATAAAGTTACGATATCTTATCTATACGGATTCAATTCAAAGATATTAATATAATAAACTGGACTAAATTCAAATATATAAAAGTAATATGGAGTCAATAATTCAATTTTATTCATATTATAATCCACATACATGCCCAATAAAAATATTGAGTTCCTATTGAAAGGGTTTTATGAAAAAGATCCGGGGTCCGGGACAGACGATCTCCGTTGGATAAACACGTTACATAACATGTACTGTTATCTATATAAATGGTATGTTTTACCTTATTGAAAATAATTTTATTTTAATAGTATTAGTATAAACGTTGTAAAAGATAAGTATGAATACAAATTAAAAAATATTGCCAATATTAATTTTCGTTTTTAATTAAATTAAATTTTGATTATGAATTGGATGCAATTTTTGTCGATATAATTTAAATATTACATACCTGTAATAGTTTTTCGTAAGTTTTGAAAGACAAAAGACAGATTAAAACTAAACCAATGAACATTATTCGAGAAATAGATAACAAACCGACTAGACCACAGCGTAGAATTTAATAGTTCGAAAAACTTTTGACTGGTGACATTTAGTGTAATGCAGTTGTCGTGTTTCAGAAAATATCCCTGTGATAGTGGTGTTCAGTTTTGTTTTAAAATGTACATAGGTAACTTTGGCCTTTAACAGTATGATGTTAATGTAGGTACGACTTATTATACTTATTTAACGTTCAGCACGCACGTTATTATGTACACATCACAGCAAGCGTTTTTATCCCTAAAACTGGATTTCATGATATTCATACACGTAAATTAATTTCAAATTGAGGTTGTACGAATTTCATTCATTCATGAGTTATGTACAGAATTTACATAAAATTACTAATTTTTCAAGTAAATGTATCAGGTATGTTTTTGAATGCTTAATTTGAAGTATTTATAACAGTAGGTACATTAAAAAAAATACATTATTTTCATTAGTAATTATATTTTTAGATTTTATTTAAAGTTTTTTTTATTAATAGACTAGATATTATTTTCAATTTAATAAAATTAGAAATAGAACACTTTTCTTAAAATGCTCATGAATATTAATGAAATAATTTTTCTTCATTATGACGGTTTAAAGTTTAAATGCTGTGCAAAGTAAAATGACAAAAGGATACCTTGAAAAACTTGTGCTCTACTTATGTATATTATACGTAACTGTTATAGTTTTATTACTTTTTAAATACTAGCAGATTTTTAGTAAAATTGTAATATTTTAAAGTTAAATTGATAAGTAATTAAACTGATTTTATTAATTTATATTTATTATAAATAGTGCACAAATTTAAATATCATAAAGAACAAGAAAAATATCACATGAAAAATATGATGAAATAAAATAAATAATATAATCTACTAACATTTTCTTTTCTTTTAGGAGAAATTGTTTATGGTAAATTTTGATAAAATTTTATCCATATTTATAAAATAAACGAAAAATGCAAAATAAAAGTTTAATTTTCAAGTTCTTTGTTGTGTAAAAGAATTTTGTATTTGTACAACGATGTCTTAGGACATTCAGAAAAAATACAATTTGTATTTAAATTCTCGCCTTATTATAATATTATAATGACGATAAACCACTTTGACTAGTTATCCTAATATTATATTGTGTCATAATTCACATTTATATTAATAACAATTTAATGTCATATAATCAGGGCACACTACACAAAAAACGGCATAGTGGTACAGCACATATTAAACATTTTTGTGTAGGTTCGCGTTTGACATTGTTAAATGTTTACTGAAACTGTAATATATAGTTACAGTGTAATCGAAAATTTAAGCAATTTAAAGAAGATTAATTATAATTGTTTTTAAAGTAATATTTTTTGTTGTTGCGAAAGTGAGTTACGAATATGGTATTACAAAGTCTGAGAATCACTGATCAAAAATACAAAATTATTATTATAAGATCAAGTTTTGCCAAATCTATTCGTAGAATAGTCAAGTTGGTTTATTTTTTCTTCAATTATTCAAATTTTTAAACAACGTCAGCAACGCATTATTGTCTGAATGCATAATACTATTTTTTGTGATTTTATATAATATTTTATCGACTATTTTATGTTTAATTTTATTATTATTTCACATTAGAGTAAAATATTAATGATACTTTATATACAGCTCATATTTAAGAGCTAGGTCACTACTTTACCTTATACATAATATTTTCTACTAACTTTGCGAACCGATAACTGGACTTTAATCCTAGACCTATAGTAAAAGTACACAATTTTAACTTTTATCATTGAAATCATTTGTCCAAGTATTATTATGGTCATTTAAAAAGAAACAAATTTTTTTATGGTTTTATTAAATATTAATGAGTAATGTCATTGCGGCTTACATTAACTCAAAAACCATATTACAACAATATTACTATGACTTTATTTTTCAATTACTTAGCCTTACAAAAGGGTGAAAATCAATTAATGATCAAAGCCATTATACTTTATTATTGGAAAATATAATTTATTTTATATTGCTTTGAATTGGTTTCTTTCATCGGTGTATAATTGCACAAAAAACTTTTAATATTTAAATATATATAGTAGAATGTGAGAAATAAATTAAACGGGAAATTGGGTACAACGACGAAATTTCAAAAAAAAAAGAACATTACGATGTATATGAATTGTAGGTAATTAAAGTTCTTTTCAATAGAATCATATAATAGTTAGAGTAACGTTTAATTATACTAAATTTTATTGCATCACATTTTCTTAAAAATTTATTTTTCATTTTATTAAAACCGATTGTAGAAGTCATATGCTTAGGTAATGTAGTTTCTTGCTGTATTTTATTTCATATTGATTTTGGTAGAAAAAATATCTAGAATAATATAATTAATTTGTTTATTTTTATCGAAACTGATTAAATTAAAATGATTAACAAACCATGTTTAAAAGAATTGAATTACAAAGTAAATTCAGTTTAATTTTTTTAATTTGTTTTAAACTTTTAAAGACAGTCAATTTGATGTTTAAAATATCAGTATAATTTCTCAAATTGAGTCCACAAAAAAACTTGCAATAATCGTAATACACGTGGAGATAAAATATTAATAACTTACATAATAATCATATTATATTTTTTCAGATAAAATCAACTGTTTCCAGATAATTGTTCTCGAGATTGGAGCTCTGAGAAACATCACTAAAAGTAAAAATGGCTCATGATAAGAAAAGTTTGATAAAATGTTTTTCTGTTAATTTATCATGCCTAAAGGCTCACGACTTCAGTTAATTAGTGAATTTTTAAAGAATGAAAAATAGTTTAACTCTACAAGCTACCTTCATATCAAACTGATAAGTATTATGGAAGAAATTTAATATATAAGTATAAAATGTTTATTAGAAAAGATCTAATGAAAACTTATTTTGTATTTATACTTCAAGGAAATAAGAAAGCATTTAATATTCGTGTCAAGGTCCTTTTAAAATGTTTAAAATAAATGACAGTTTCTCCAACATATTGTTTAGAAACAACGAAACCAACACCATTTTGGACTTTTGAATTAAAATAAGCGGACCAAGTAGAAACAGAAACTATGAAATAGGGAGGAAAGCTGCAATTCCACGCCATGGTGAATATCAAAGAAAAACGGCTTGAAGTGGTCAAAGAGTGAAGTTTCCGAAAAAAAATACTTATATAAAAGGTGATAATGGTGTGGCGTTTTGCGTCACTAAATTTAATATGTTAAAAAACTATGTTTAGATTTTTTTATGTATTATATTTACTTAGTCAGTGAGCTAGTTTTTTTTTTCTTACCAGTGATTTCTGTTTTATGTGATGTATTAATTATTATTAACTAATTGACATCTTGTGTTTTAAATAATATACTAAACGTTCATTATATATGCACACATTAGGTCAGAACGCTCAAGAATATATATAATAGATCATGTATTATGTCAAATATTTTGAAAATAGCAGTTTATTAGTGAAATTGTAGTTTGTTTAACCTAGGCGTATACATTATGTTTATCAGTACCTATTCAGAAGTCACATATTTGAATGTAGGCGACGGTTACGTCATCCTAAAACGTAATTATTGTGAATCTACCGTGTATGTACAATGATACCAACACACTGCATACACATTTGGTAAAAGGTGTTTTGTGGAATTATATTTAGTTTTAGAAGTCCTAGTTGACCGTAATTAAAAAAAACTAAAAACTAGCAAATAGTTAATACTAGATACTTTTAAGTCTTAACGATGGCGGGCGTATTTCTGTAATGAGCATACAACCGGATAACCAGTTATATTATTACATTTTTATAAAAAATAGAAGCATCACACTTGTACAGTGTATACACCTCTCCAAAAAAGTAAAAAATATAAAGTATATAATACCTATTGTATGCATATATACATATTATAAATTATACATAATAAAGTGTTTATTTAGAAACGTGACGAGCATAATGGATACGTGACCGAATATATAGGACCCAAATTATAAAAAATCCATTTCTATCTTTTATCAAAAGTTTTTTGTTTAATATCGATTTCAAAATACACGTGTATTGAATATTATGTACAGCTGTATATTATGTATTAAATAGCACTTATTAGTTATTATAATATATTTTAATAGAGTTTTTTTGAAAATAACTAAAATCTGATAGAAGTAGTCAGTTAGACTGCACAAATAATAATTTTATACAATATATGTATTATGTAAATAGTAGATACCAAGCATCCATATTCCACGCATATCTGATATGCACTTAATTATTACACAAGTTATTTGCGAAGGAGACCTCCAAAATAATATTCAATTGAGTATTTCAATCACATCTTAATTTATATTAGGTAAAATAATAATATTGAAAATCCATAGTTTACAGACTAAGTTGTGTGAAAGTGTAAGTCTGAGCAACCTAACGCTAAGGTTTGGTTAACAGGAAATATTGAGATAATTCAGAAGATTCTATCTATGTAACCCCGAAGGCGATAGTCTTAACGATGTCACCTCTAAACGAAAGTCAATTTAACTCGCACTCGATAGGTGCTCAGTCTCTAACAAATATTAAAAATAGCTAATTGTTTAACATTAGTATCTATTTAATATGTGTTGTAAAATTGTATTATCTAAAATAAACGTTAATATATTTATTTTGATGTTACACTTACGTAATAAATTATTTTCGCTTTTATTTATAGTTTTATAAATTTTATTAATCGACAATATTATATGATATATGTAGCGATTTTGAATAGAGAACTGTTTTGTTTCGTTAATAGCGTTTTGCGAGATTAACATAATTTTCCACTGTGTTTAACATCGATTTCGCTACTTTTTACAGTTTTTAACAAATTAATTAGAATATACCAGTTTTATCCTAAACTAGAATAAATGATATTCTTTTGAAACGTAAATAAAATTGTATATATCGTCCAATATAATATTGAAATTATATCGATGCCATTGCCTATTACGTAGGCATAAGTGCATAACTAATAGTTAAAAAAAATATGAGCTACATTTTTGTGGGTACTTGAAAATGTATTTTTATTAAATCAGAAGTGAATGATATAGATGTTAGTCTTAGAGTTATAAGAAAGAAAAAAAAAAGTTTAAAATTATGAAGAATCCCTACAAGACTTATTAAATATTATGTATGAAAGTTTTTATTTCGCTTATAATGTGCACACTTCATCAAATATAGTAACTTCCGACCACTAATTATCATTAATATTATATATTTTAGACCAAGATTGGTAATCGAAATGAAAATTAACAATTTTAATTCCGATTTCACTTATCGATATTTGCTTTTACCAATTTAAATTTAAAATAATGTATTGGTTTTATTACTTTATGGATCGATATTGTTGCACAATATTGATTTAATAGTTATGTGATTTGTTATAAAAATCTTGACGTAATTTTTCTTTTTTTTTCGATTTAAAATATTACTTAGGTAAGCGATTTTACTTTTGATATTATCTATCTATCTACGAGAAACTTGTTGTCCTTCGTGCATTTCATATTCGTCGTTTCGCTCGGCTATGAAACGGGCCTAAGAAAACTACCTAAATATTAATTATTTCTAAATATCTACAAAATGCACGACGTTATATTCCTATTGGCTATTATTGAATTTAAAATTGTAATTATTAACTTTTTTTAGTTTTAAATTGATATGTGTATAAAAATTATAGACCGCGATAATTATCTATTTGTTATTTATTATTCTTAATAAAAAATGTTTAATATCATCAGAAAAGAAATTAACGTTTATTTGGAAATCAATTTTGATTTTTTTTTTTTTTTTTTGATGATTTCTAACGATTAATTGTCATCGATATTTAAAACCGATTACAAGCTCTGGTTTAAGCACGCACCTGCGAGTAAGGCAACAACCGGCATACGAAATCGCCGAACGGCCAGTCGGGCCGGACTCGGACGTAGGCTAGCGCCGGCGTGGTGACGGCGAACAGCAGGTCAGCTACGGTGAGGTTGAGCAGGAAGCAGTTGGTGACGGTGCGCATCTCACGGTACCTGAGCACGGCCCAGGCAATGGACACGTTGGCCACGACGGACGCGGCGAATATCACCATGAACACTATCACCTCGACCGCCGACTCGGCCTGCTCGTCGCCGAACTCCGAATAGAACGTGAAAAAGTACCTGGGACCCCATCCGCCCGTCGTGTCGTTGCCCATCAGGTACGACGTGTTGAACAGACTCATTTTGTGCGCCGAACTACGCTGGCCTCGGTGTATGTGAGTGTCGGGGGCGCCGTCGTCGTTATACCTCACACAGAGGTGCCGCTGCTGCTTTTTAGCGATAACCTGGGACGTCACCGCAGTCGCACATCTATATGCAAGAAAACGATTACAACCGTATTATTACAACGGGTGGTTACAAGTATTTCCTATAGTTTGAATTTAAACGGTTATTGGCGTTAAAAAATATAAGACATGTTAAAAAATAAAAAAAATAAAAAAATCTAAATCCATATACTTTAATTAAAATATTATAAGTACATTATACATAGTTGATTATAGTGTGTAGATAAAATTAAAATCAGCAAAATACAAGTATCGTATAATTCGGGATATAACTTTACACAGTTATAGTCTTGCAGTCTTTTTAAATAAATATTAAAAGTCAACCTGATATTTAGGCAGACGAAAAATATTTAGCGGGTAAAAAGACCGCGGGTAAGGACTGTTCTCCACATCCTCTCCACTGCGTACGCCACTGATAATATATATGCACGAGGTGATAAGATGGTGGACAGTATTTAGTATAACTTAATTATATTAATGGGTCACCTATGAATTGTGTAAATCGCATAAATGTCTCACACATATTTAAAAGCAGGCGAAATAATATGGCGGATAGTATTTCCCTGAATACATATTGGTGTATATTTTTCTTTGATTATTGAAGAGTGAAAAACAATAAAATATATCATACACGAATGAAATATGGGAAAATCAGATCCATTAGAAAACACAGTGAATTGTGATTTCACGATTGAAATTAACAAAATATTATAAATTATTATCTACCACTACAACATTATTCAAGTGTTCACAGAATTATAAAAATAATTATACATTTTTATAGATCTAATGCCGATTGTATGACTAATCATTAAACATTTAATGTACCAGTAGTGATGTAAATATTAGAAAAATCGCTTCCGCGAAGACCCGGATAAAGATGTTCTTATTAATGTCTATAATAAATTATATTGTTGCAATTCCAATGCTTTTTAAATCTTATAATTATTACAATCCGAGGTGTATGTAGAGCGTTTTTTAATGATTTTATTTTCTTTAATACTTTTAAAATAAACAAATAATAAATAAAATACATGTGAAAAAGCATTTCAGAGAAATATTGTAGGCTGTAGGGATAACCAAAAGGTAAAAACTATATTTTTATATAAATAACAATGTAAAAACAATGTAAACAATACAAGTTTGCTTCTGTTTGATATTTATATTTGTATTTTTGTTTTTTGTTTTTTGTGTTGAGTGAAATGTGATTTATTTTGCTAAGAACGCGTGCATTGAACATGGTACATATCATTTATACGATCTGTCAAACAAAAACTGAATGGTAAAGTTCTGTTAGCATAAGTTATAAAGGTATTGGAAATAATAATTAATAGTTTATATATCTGAATATGTCCGTGTTGTTTAATTATGCAATGTACACTCAATGTTGTTCTGTCATTAAGTGTAGAAAATTATTTTAAATGTATGAATGTAAAGTTAATTCGTGATTGGCTTTTACATGTGTCTTATTTGATATTATTAATCCTTTGAAATTGTAAAAGATACTCATTTTGAAACAAATTTGAGGAAAAAGGGTATATTTTTATTTTTTTATTCAAAAGAAATATTACATAAATGATAAAATTAAATTTAAATACAATTTTTTTGAAAACGAAGTTTCAAAAATTTTATAAATCCTTTTTAGAAATTTAGTTCATCAGGTAGTTAATTAAAATTTTTTAATATCTATAGGCTATTTTGAGAACTTTTTAGTAGTTTTCAAGAACATTTTCATAAACCATACAAATTAAGATCGAATGGAAAATCGGAGAATTCACATTTACTAAACTTGTGTTCCTTATTTTTAATTACTTTTTAGTCTATGAATTTATTTTTGTATATTCCACGCTATTTTAGAGCTAATAAAAAAAAAAAAACTCCTTTATTCATATTAAAAGCTCGAGTTTATCATAATAATAATAATAATAATAATAAATAATTTTGATACATTTGTTAACTATGTATAATAATTGTAATAGATACCTACTTAAAATATATAGAGTTTAAATGATTTTTAAATTAAAATGTCAAATAAGAAAAATATTTTATGTATTTTAAGCAAATATTAATGTGTTGTACGATTGATTGCTTACTTATCTAATTGTGGTTTAAGTTTCTTATTGAAAATTAAAAATTATTGATTTACAGTGAAATTTTTCACATAAATATTGATTAATAAAATGTACTTATTCATTATGTTTGATAAATTAAATGCATAGAACTACAACATATTTATACCAATATTTGGTAGTGGTTAATTAAAGTAAATAAAAAAATTAACTTAATACAAAAAAATTGATATGGTATGATAAAAATTTATAGTTATTATAATATTATAATATTTATAGTTCTTCATATTTATTTTAATGTGAAATAAATAATGGTTTATTTTTTTGACTGTATAGTGTATAATATATAAGACAAAATTGTGTCACAAAGTGTTTGCAAAGGCAAAAATCACGGTGATATTAAACTGTTAACTGTTAAAATGCAAAGTTAAGTCAAATACAAAATTAGACTCATTAATTCAGCTTTATTTAATGTATTCATTATAGATAATTAAAAACTTGAATTCTTGGAGAGAAAAAACTTATTTATAATTGATAAGTCAACAATATATTTTTACCGACAATGAATTGAAAATATTTATTTATCATTAGTTATTTTATAAATTAGGATATTAAAATTTTTTAAACAAATTGGAAATTAATTTGAAAATCTTTTAAAAAAAAGTTTAAATGTATACATTGTTTTCCAATGAACATAAATACGTAATAATACGTACAATAGGTATTTATTTAAACCATTTTTGTTTTATTGATGAATATTAAAAAGTTTAGGTTTTAAATAAATCCATCCAATAAAAAAACTGTTAAACAAAATTAAAAAAATAATTCAAGATTTGGACATAAATATTCTCATATAAGCACGTCGATTAAATACAAATGTATTAAAAAAATATATGATTTATTCATTTCCTGAAACCATTCAACAAAATGTTTATATAATATCGTATTTATTTATTTAAAACGGATCACATTTTTAATTGAATTATTAGGCTAATTAAAAAAAAATAAAAATAGTATAAAAACAGCTATCTACGACATTTCTATATCCCATAGGTTGTTATAAATACGTTAGCGTGGAAAATTAGTAATAAATGAAAATGGACTGAGAATTGTATAGTGTATGATATAATGTAGTACATTACATACCAATACTATATGCACCGACTGCCAAATAGTAATAGTCAGAATGAGTCTGCGATAAATATAATATCTTAAAATTTTACTAAAGCATCCTTACAAAGTTAAGTTATAATACTAAATCAATTAGAGCACATAACTGTATAATGTATTTTACAAGATTAATAGATGTTGCAAATCAAGAAAAATCTATTGCTTACAACTTATTCGGCATCGCTAAATAATATAATTAATTTACGTTACAGGACAATGTCATAATTAATATACGTGTTAATATAGTAAGGTACAGAGTCCAGAAATATCTCGGAAAAGGAAAGTTAGTACTCAATAAAATATTTACATAGATACATACAAATCTTTAGTATTGTTTGTCGCACATGACATAGCTATTAACGTACAACGCGTGGAATATTTTACAATTTTAACTGTTCTAAACGTGCTAACAGTTCAAATACGCATTACTATTTTTAACACGGCATTATTTTATCGCCCATACGTAATATTGGTATTGTTCATGTTTGGAAAAAATAAATAACAGAAAAAAAAATATAACAAAATAAAAATATTCTATATATTAAATTAACGAATCTCTTTAGTTTCATAAAACATACACTATGAATGCAATACTCATGAAATTTATTGAGTACCTTTGTATTATTTTAATATATTATATTATACACGGTACTAATCGGTCAATAGCACTTTGTATGTACACATAATTTGTTTTTTTTTTTTTTTACTTAAATGTTCAGTTCATAAATTTAGTGCATAAGTTTTTAATTTTGAATAAATAATAAATAGTAATAATGTAAAATTCAGTTATTTAATTCTTCATTAGTGATTGTACATAAATACAATTAAAATAGAATGTATCTATGTTTATTGCTTTTCTTATAAGTATTTTAAGTTTTGAAAAATTGTATTCTTGACTTGCGGTTTTCAGGGTGACGAAATGGTGATGAAGATGTGCATGATGTTGTGTTTCATCATAAATAATTTTTGCCGACCGCTATCTCTAAATTTATAACGATTTAAGATTTTTGTTTAATGTTTTTTCTTAATATTACGTAAACGAATATAAACTATCTAATTTAATACCAAAAATATTTTTTTATACAAAGTAGTTTGTTATGTACTTTAAAAAAATATTAAAGTATAATAATTGATAATAATAATTAATTTTTAAAATATGTTTAACAATTAATACTATATATGGTCCTTAAGGAATTAAAATGTAAATATTTTTGTTATGTTAAAAAATTAATAAATTTTAATTGGCGTAATATTTTGAATTTATTAAATAAATTGGATTTGGCTAAATAGAAATAAGCAATGGATTAAATTTTACATAAAAGCAGTTAGCACACGTATATATACTATCTATATTATTTAAGTACGAATTATAGAGGTGAATTATAGGTACCAGTTACACAGGAAATTGTATTGTACTGATTATATTCTATAAACCTTATAATTATAAACTTGAAGTAAAAAAAAATCTAGGATTAAATAATAATACATGATATATCATCCTGATTTTATAGGAATTTTAAGAAATTAATTAAGTAATAGGTAAGTAGAAATATTAAGATGGGTACTTACAAGAATATTAATTTTTATTAAAAATTTTGGATATTCGTGAAGTATTATAATACATGTTTTATGAGTAACCTTGTACTAAATATTCACGTATTAGTCATAAAAAATGAAAATGCATTAAAATAATAAATAAACTAATAAAACATAAAATATTCAAAATTTAATATAATTAAATAAGTGTTTAATGTTTTTGTAATAATATTTTAGTTATAAATAGTTCTATTTGATGAATTAATTTTTCAAAATTTTTTTTTTGTTTTTTTTTTTTTTCATGCATAATAATACTATCGTGATAATCAAAATTTAAGTGTTTAATATTTCTGTCAACCAACTCCAACTTATTCAACTAATGGATAGTGTCACATGAAACATTTGTAATATTAATTTTAGTAAATATGAGAAAGATCATAAAACTTTATAAAATTGTTTTTATAATTCCCTAAGAATCTTAAAACGATAACATATAACGATTAAAATATATTATTATATGATAAAAATAATTTTTGTTTGCATTATAATAATACTATCATAAATGTAATTTTTATCAATTCATAATATTCTCCGACTAATTAGAATATTAGCATTTATGTTATTACACATTACATGATCTTTAGCAAACAAGAATCACATTTTAAGTAATTTTAAATAGTGTAATTATTCAGTATAATTATTAATTTTAATATAATAAAATTCAAAAAGTTGAGAATTGAATTTTTAGATTATGCCTTCTCTCTTTTTCTATGTATATATATATATATTCATTATACTGTCATTTGATTGAAGTATATATCGACAGACTACATTATAAAAATATAAACCAAGTCAACTTAAAGCAGTAAAATAAATCATGTGTGAAATAAAAACTCGATAAATTTGCTACAAAATAAGCTTGTCAGTTGAAGAATTCGTGTTAATAACTTAATTCTAGTGACAGTTATTTATTGCGTTTTAGTATTTAACTCGTGTTTAATGTTTCTATAGCATGTTTAAGAAACTAATACGAAAAAAACAAAATATTAAATAACCTTTTCCATTGTGAATAACTATTATTATTTTAAAATCTCGTTCAAGAGTTAATTAATATTTTTATTGATTTATATGAAATTTGTATATATTTAAACAGAAACTGTTGTTAGATAAGCATAATATGCTATATTATACAATAGTTTTTTGATGCTTATTTCTGCAAAAATTATTATAATATTTCAGTTGAAACAAAAACAATGATATCGATAATATTAATTAACGAGCGTATAAAAATCTAATGAAGCAACATAGAATTATAAAATTACATAAGATGAAACAGCAGTAAAAAACTCTATGTTCTACTTACGTATTGTATAGTAAAAGCTAAACACTTTTCTCTGTATTTCATTCATTTTGATTACATATTATTGAAATTAAGGTACAATTAATTTATTAAAACTATTATTTAGTATTTTAATATTTTTATTATTAGTATTTTGTTGGAATTTATTTAGTTACTTATTTTAAATAATAAATAATTTTCTTAAAAATAAAAATATTGAAAAAAATAGTCAAAACATTATGATATTTTTATAATTGTTAGGATAGGTTATAATATATTCTTATTTTCAATAATGTAACCACAACGAGTGAAATAAAAAGATATATCTTAATTATATTAATGTAGTTGGTAAGATTAAGAAAAAAATATACTAGTATTATTCGCTTCTAAAATATATATGCAATATTCTAATCATTATTTTAATTACTAAGAAAAGATTAACTCTGTAACTAGGGAGTTCAAATAAAGATGTGTGTGTGTGTGTGTGTTTTTTGACAGATTATTGAAGTGTGTTTAGTACTTTAATATGAAACATAAATAACACTCTATTAATTTGTTGTAAATATTTTGAAATGTGAAACTATAATATTTGTCTAGCAAATTTAAGTCAATAAATAGAAAATAAAATATAAATTAACAAATATGAATAAAATATAAAATATAAATTAACAAATATGAATAAAAATACAAGCATAGTATAACATAATACTATTACCTAGATACTTCAAGTAATTTATAATGAGTCATAAGGATTTATAATGAACTACAAATCGTTTTGTTTCAGTTATATATAGCAATATAATTTAGGTGTACGGTAAATAGTATTTGAATATATATACTTTCTAATGGAATAATTCTATCGGAATACTTGCTTAAGATCAATGTATATTATGTATTTATTAAAAATACAAAATATGTGTTATAAATATCACACGCAAAATTTGTTTATTGATTGTTTTTATAGAATGATTTAAAAAACTAATTATATTATAAACTATATGATAAAACCAGGAAGTCTCTGTGATCTTATACACTTTGAGTTTACCTTAGCATTGCATAAGTCACAGTAATGGATATGTTAAATTTAAATTCAAAGATAACTTATTTTAGACAAAAAACAATTTTGAGCAAAGAAGTTAAGTAAATCAGCATCTATTTCTAATCATATTTTTCAATTTATTCGTATTTCTACGTATAAGTTATTTTTGTTAGTTATATCATATTATTTATGCTATATATTGAACTCATTTTTTCCAAAAATATTGCATAATATATCATTATTATTAACTTATAAAATTACAAGTTAATATTGCCTACGTAATTACGGTAGAATAATGGGAATAATTCATGGTATAAATAATTTAAAATTAGTTCTATCTAAAATATTATAAGGAATATACATAATTATCAATGCTTTACTTGCTATTGTTTTTTATTAGGATAATCAATGATTACAACTTTCAATAGATTTTTTAGTTTATGGATTCTACAATTTACAACATAATTTATTCTAATAACCAATTATATTTTGAATTCTATGATATATTAATTTTTAAATTGACAATGAAATATTGTTGTAGTAGACAAAGCTTATTATTGTTTTATGTCTATAATAATATTACAGCTGTAAAATATTATAATTGGGTTAAGACTGCGTCTGTTCGATCTTTATAGTTATTAGACGAAGGATAACAAAAAAACATATTAAAGATACTGCAAGAGCTTCTGATAATAATATGTACAGATAGTATGAACATGCATTTATTGGAAACTGTTAAAGTCTAAACTAAAAACGTTCATTTGTTTGTTAACATATTATTTACTATGAATTTACGTTCAATACGTCACTTTAATAATGCAGAGAACGACTTTAGTGAAATGAAAACATATTGCTTATAATATTATGTACATTTAAATCTGCATCTGTTTTTTTTAAAATAAATAATTATATTAATTTCATACAGTGTCGAGTAATGTTCTTATCATATACATTTTATATACGTTTATATAGAAAAAAAAAAAAATTGGAACTGAAAACACACATGAACTCGAGAATAGTAATCCCCAGAGTTTTCTATTACGTTCAATTTTAACGATCCTTTGCAAATATTTGTTTATATACGTTCGGTACAGGTTATTTATGCGGATGTACCATAAGGTTTTGATCTCGAACTCGATTGAATTGCATGTTATATATGATGTAATCAAATATGCGTTCTGTAAATACCCATATAGTCACACGATTATATATGAGCTAATCATATTATTTTTGTATACCTGCAGCTATACAACTTATATAATACAGCGAAATCCTTCATAATAGACGCTTCAAAATATTACGATTCTCTTAATAAAAGTTAAAATTTTTGCAAGAATATCCGTTAGAAATTATCCATTATGGCTATATTTTGTTTGGGAGACGAGGGTAAAAAATTAATCATCGAAACCTTAACCTCTTCTCGGACTAACCAAAATAGGTATCTAAAATATTTTTTAATATTTATAGCTGAAATAAGATTATTTTAACAGTGAATTAGTACCTATATCATGAATAATTTTACTATATGTATGTATCTATACATTAATATTACATTATCAATATTAAAATCAATGTCAGGGGGTGAAGATATGCATTGTTTATCACCCCCGAATACATTAATCATTATGATTTACTCACAAAATTTCGCATGCCAACCTAACCAAAACGAGCACAGAGAAGGAAAATAAAACAGTGACGGCGGCGGACAAATCGTTCACATTTCGTCGTTGATCGAACGCTCAATCGTGTACGATAAATTATTGTAAATATCGCGCAATAATCTAATTCATTAATTGTTTTTTTTTATTTCGTACGCGGCAAATTTCACGATTACGGACAGTCCGGACGAGCAACACGCGCAACGACATGCACAACCGACAAGCGTGTGGACGTAACTCTGGCAGCTCATCCGCGTGTGACTCGCCGGCAATGTTTGCGGATTAACGCCACTGTAGCCCCACTCCTATCGCCTAGACGTCACGTGCGCGCGCTATGCGGTAATACGCTTAAACGATATTGTATCTCCGTAATCGAACGAACCGATCACCGTAAAATAATATTTAAATTACCGAAATTACTTCAAACCTATAATTACGTTTTTATTGGGTGGGAGTCAATATTGAAGACTGAAATAATTTACGGTCGTTGTCGAGTGAAATATTACGTTGTCCCTATAAAAAGGAAAATCGTACTTCACAGTTTACTTATTTATTAGTAAAGCTTATTATAATGTATGAGGTGTTAATTATAAACAATTTTTTAAAAAACTAATCACATTTATATGAGCTACACATTTTTTTTTCAATTTCGTATTCTACACGTTTAAATGTCTGTATCTAAAATAAGGGATGATATTATAGACCCGTAAAATACTGATTATGACCGAACCGAATTTATCAAATATTTTACCATTTTTACATACGTCCACGATTGTTATTCCACTATTAGTGCTATATGGTCGAAATATTTGTAAAAATGACACTAAAAAAGTGTGTTATAAATTACAGGCAGGTGCACTCTGAGGCTAGAATCGGATACATTTGTCAACTCTGTTACCGGCTATCATGTTTACGACTTGGCTGTATTTGAAAAGTTAAAAATTACTACCGATATTATAAGCGATGTATGCATGTCAAGTTTCTATGTCGTGATTTATGAGTCTAAAATATGTCGTATCGACATATTATCGAATTCAACATGTGTTTAAAGTGTAAACACTTACATAATAGAAACTAAAGTATGTTATGCACTAAACAAACTTATAAACTACACGCCGCAATTACGAGTTTTGAAATTTTTAATTTTTATAAATAAATAATATTAATTTTTCAATTGCCTACATAATACCTATAATATTTGTTTTGGTTTATAGAATTCAAATTATTGTATTGGTATTGGTTAAAACTTAAAAAACTGTAACGGGCTTAGATGTAATATTATATTGTATATACGAATATATGTACATGTAGAAAATAACCAAGAAAATAATAGATGATTTTAAAAGCTCTAAATTATGTGTGATGGAAAAAAGCAATTTACAATTGCAACTTTTAAAGAAAACTTTTGCATAATATATTAGGAGTTGAGAAGTTATTGGTTAAGCCCTTTAATTATCTTCTTATCTTATTTTGCCTCTGTGATTAGTGTAATATTATAATAGATAATATTATCTATATATTTTTTACCCACAGAACGATAATACGTTTTTGAAAATGTTATCTTTATATTACAAATAAAATCAACGGATAAAAATGATATTCGTGACAGTGATGAAGATCTAGTGTAGAATTATTTTTAGGAAATACGTACTATATGATACATTTGTAGAAGAATATGTCAAGTGCAATTTAATTAATTTTTTTTTAAACTGTTCAAAAATTATCTTTTATTAAATTTTATAAATGTCTCACTCATTCTCTACTGTTTATAACATTTTCAATGTTGTCATTGTTATTGTCGAAATATTACGATATTGTTGTAATTTTTAGCTTACAAATCTATTTATATTAAGAAGACTAGTTAAGTTTTAGCGGAGTTATAATTTTAAAGTATATATTAATAATTTGTTGTTACTCAATTGTATTAAAAATATATACTCTGCAAGCTGACACCCATGCATATTGTATAAGTTAAGTGTACAGTACACTACACAGTCTTGATTATAAGTTCATTTAAAGAACACAAATTACAGTTTAAACACTTCATGTTGATACATATTATTATATAATGAATACACACGAATCGCATTATGAATTGAGTTTATCAAAGAAAATTATAGTGTAATAAGTAATTAAATTCAATAAATTTACTTAACATTCACACATGAATACTCAAATTCACTAAAACTGCCACAGCTAAGTGAATATAAGTAATATAAATAATTTGTATTTTATTTAACTGAATTGAAAGCCGGTACTATAAATACTGCTGCTATAGTTTTCACTGTAAAGTTTATACGTTTTTAATTTAAGTCGTACGCCTATGCAAATTGGTAATATTATTCTTAGGCGTATCGCACCAGTAGAAGTTTTATAAACAATAATGATATTCTTGTCTTCAGTGTGCAGTGGAACAATACAATAAGTATAAAAATATATTAGAAACAGTTTATGCATTATATTATATAGATGTGAGAATGAGAAAATAATATATTCAATATTCACATCCCGCTTGTTTGAACGCGCAAGAAAGTAAATGGTTTTTTTGCTACCCTGTGAATATTATTAGAACACGGATAAAGTTATGTAAGTTATTCTTCTAGTAAATATAATTTACAGAATGAGATGTTATGCGAAAAAAGCTGTAAAGAAGAAATTAAGAACAAATAGCCCGTGATAGGTAAGTAAATTTAATATAATATATAATATACTTACGCAATCAATTTAATATTTATCCAATATATAAAATTGTTCAAATTAAAATACAGATTTTCAAAGACAAAATAAAATTACGAAAATAATTAAAAATAAATAATTCCGTAGTTTTATATTTTACAATCTATTTTAAAGTTAGTTTTAGAAAGTTATGGATTTCTCATAAACAATAAGTGTTGTCTATTTACAAGGTTAAGTAGATACAGTATAAGATTTAACGTTTAAAGTTGTATATATATGTTTGTATTACAATAAAAATCAA
Organism: Melanaphis sacchari; assembly: GCF_002803265.2. Lineage (NCBI taxonomy): Eukaryota > Metazoa > Arthropoda > Insecta > Hemiptera > Aphididae > Melanaphis > Melanaphis sacchari. The sequence continues at coordinate 631,032 of NW_020271525.1, read as the reverse complement.
AGCAAAGTTAAATCAAGATGAAAAATACAATTATTTTAAATAACCGTCTGTACACTATAATATAACCTTATTAATTTATAATTTTTCCCATTATTGTAACTAATGGTGATTGGTGGAAAATGCACTTTCTCGCAAGACTCATGAATCACGTTATTTTGTTTTCTCGTTTTTAGTATTCTATTATTGTACTGATATTGGACTGCATTAACAATAACAAAAAAATTAAATGAATCAATATTATACTGAGCTATAAAATGGCTATAAATGGTTTCTTGAATATGATTTTATGATTGGTCCATTACATTCAATTCAATAATTGAATGAATTCATTTTTTATTCAACTCAAAATTAATATGGTATAAATAGTATAAGACTGTACTATCGTATATACTATTTAAAATTAATTGTATATAGTCTATATAGATAATTATTTATATATGCTGCTAAAAAAGAAATTAATAATTTATTTATAAAAAGCAAACTTTGTTCAAATACTGGACATTGCAGATATTCTAAGCTTATGATAATTATATATAATTAATATTAAAATATTATCAAAAATAATTTAGTTGGATGATATTTGAAGAAAATTAAATCTATTATTATAACTTATAAGTAACAACTTACAAATTATAAGTTTTCATGTACGTTAGATTATACTATATTTATTTTTAACTGGTTTTAGTGGCTTAGAGCCAAAATATCATACAGACTTATTACGGCCACAATAATTCACTGTTTCCAGAAGTGATAAACCGTCCCAGGTCACTATAATAAATGCTCCAGTTAAATGCACTTTTTATTTATAAATACAGCCAATTGGCTATACTACAACAGAGTAAAAATAGTATTTGAATACTTTATAGAAATCAAAACACAATAAATGAAAATGTGTACGCACATTAATTACTAGCCAATGAGTACTATAAAAAGTATATAAAAAAGTGTATAGTATTTTATGATACCCAAATCTCATTAAAGTCTGTAGAAAGTATAGACTATAAGCAAAAACATTATGTTCCGTTTAATCAAAATATAATTAATATAGCTTTCTGAAAAAAAAAACATGTTAAAGACTTTGTGAATATTGTCAAATTTCTCACAAAATCTATTTTAGATTCTGAGCAAATCGAAGATGTATTGGTTTTAAAATGAAGTTTTGTTTGTTTTGTATCAAATAAATATGTTTTGTCTATCGTCATGGTATATTTTATATAAATATTTTGGCTCTTTTATTGCTATATTTATAAATATTTTAAATTGTAGATTTAATTATATATATATATATATGTATTTTTTTTGGTTTTATGTTTCAACCAATTTTTCTCAGTCAAAAGCCTTAAAGGCTTAAAATATAATTCAAGGTTTCTCAAAAGATGATCCTATTAGCTTAAACATTTTAAAATCACAAACATTTTCAAATTCAGTTATAGCTAAAAAATCAAATAATTGTTAATTTTTAAACATGAAACATAGGTAGATACAAGATTATTCATGAAATATTTCTATGGAAATTGAAAATAATTGGAAATACATACGATAGCTATTATGTTTAATTATGTCTATACACACTTGAAGTCAAAATTTTATCAAAATTGGATATTTAAAAATAACGATTTTTTCCCGAATATCTCTAATATTTTGATATAATTCAAAAAAATACTAATTTCAGTAAGGAATCACGTATGCAGTAAACCATAAAATTTATAATATTCATATTATATTATTATATTTTATATAAGTACAATTGTGTGTTCATATATAGTGAAAATTGTTTTTATTTATAATTATTGTGATTTGTGTTATAAATGTATAGGTATGTGAGATGATGTCTTTCTGTTTTGTTACATGAAAGAAACAATCAGATCTTAAATAAAGTTATTTTTTAATGAAAGTGATTTATATTCATCGTGACCATCAATGAGTTTTGACTCACACATGCTATAAAACAATAACTTAGACCTGAAGAATGACCTGTGGCTGTTGATCGACGATATTGAATTTCGTATGGATCGTATTTTACTAATGCTATGAATTATGATACTTTTATTTCACAGTTACACGTGTAGCTATTACATACATATTCACTAATAAGTGATCGCGACAGCAAGTAGCGTTTCTCGTTGCTTGCACGTTGATATGTATATTGTATGTAATGGCGATATAATTATGTGATCATTATTCATTAAAACGACTTAAAGATTGACTCACTTAACTGTGTAGCGTATAATTTATTAAACAAAGAATTCCTATATTATGTATAAATTATAAATAAAATATATTAGAAACGTCATTATTGTTAATACAAAGCATAAATATAAATGTAGTATAGTTATTATTTGTTATGACTATATTAATGTGTATTATGGTATTGAGTAGTAAAACGATGAATCACACTTAGATATACACAACATAGTCATCATATAGACTTTATAGATTTGAATTTTCAATCAAAACAAATTGTTTATAAAATTTAAAGGGTTTTAGATGTTTTTAAATACAAATTTTTAAATTTTTGTTGCGTCATGATACTTTAATAATACATAATACGAATACTGTTTACGGTTTTAATAATTTGTACCATGTTCAAATTTGTTGATTGACTTTAAAAATATTTTATTTCTTGTAAGTTTTAGCCATCTTAACGGTTCAAACTGAATATAAACAATAATCAATGTGTGGATCAGTGAACTCACATTCCATCCGTTTAGTATATTTTAGTTTACTATCTTATGTTTCGATATATCCAATAATATCAGTTAATAAAGTAGCATTGTGTATGCATATTGTAACTGTGTATTTGTGTGCATATGTTATTTATATTGTAGATTAAAAACAAACTATTTTCATTACTTACTTGAGTTTTGTTAAATTTAAAAAATGATCGAATAAAAAGAAAAATGTTCGTTCTATAATGATGTAAATGTTAGAATTTGATTAATATTTAATAGGATATAGAAATACAAGTATATTAAAAATACAAAGACTCTGATACATGATAATTATTTTTAATTTTACTAAATATGAATGCTTAAATATTTCAAAATGTTATTTTGAGTTGGTAAATGTGTTATTTTTAATATTAACAGTATATATTATATTCCAGAAAAGAAAAAAATATTAACTGAGTGTATGTTTAATTATCACTTTATAGTGAACTTATAATAACTTTATTGTATTGGTTGTCTTTTATTGTGAAACGTAAAATATAAGTATGAATTTCACGTTAATCATTAATAATATTCAAATTATTATATTATATTCACTAATTTGCCATAAACAAAAAAAAAAAACATATTATCAGCTGGATTTAGGTATTTTATTTGATAAACAAAATAAAAACTTAGAAATAAAATATGTGCTTATTAATTATCACGTACAACTAATAATAGTCTAAGATATAACTCCGATTTTTAATAAAATTAATAAGTCCAGTTATGTTTTTTAAATACATAATGCATGCATCAATAGTTCTAAACTTCAACACCTATTTATTTACCAACTACGATTATTGATTTATGTTGTATTTATAATATAATATTATTTACTTTAACGACTTATATGCATCTGTGAATTCAAACTAATGGATTAAAATATTATCAATATTAGAATAAAACACTAACAATTATCGATTGACAATTATTTTAATTTGATTTAAAATATGGTGATGTTAGATTAATATTATTATAAATTTTAATAGTTGATAGTAATCTCAATAAGTTTTATTACTACTAACCTAAATCTAGATTAATCATAGAAATTGAAAACGTCTAGGTTAGGTAATGGTAATAGACTAAGATATATCTACTATACAAGTATTAGACAATATGAAAAGTACATTAAATTCACATTACCATTATAGTTTGTTCTAAATTGATTTTGTTTGTAAACATATAAAATTATACTGTAGATATTTTATTTTATTTTATTACCCCATAATATAAGAAATGATAGTAGACCGAACCTGAATAAATTCATGTAAAATATAATTTTTTAACGAGCCAGTTAAACTTTTTTTTTTCATTTGTGAAGAATTTTGGTTTTTAAAATTTTTAAGTTCATTTGAACAAATTTATTATTATTTTAAGATAAAAGGGGGATGAGCAGCTCAATGATTTCTTTATATATAAAATGATTCTTTTATCATACAACATTTATTATTTCAAAATTTAATAACGTTTTTGAAAAAATATTTTTTATTTTCAGTCGAAATAAAGCAATATTTTTTAACGTTATATTTTTTTATAATTTTAAATTTTTTGAATAGATATATATTTTTAAATTCATAGTAGAATATTTTTTAGAATATTTTGATACATACAATTTAAAATTTAGATAAGTAGTTTATGAGTTATAAGTATTTAAAGTTTTGATTAATGCCGTTAATGGAGAGAAGTGGTACATGGTACTTGCAAAATATTGGTCTACTACTCTGCTCACCGAAATTTTAAATATTTATATAACTCGAAAACTACTTGTTCAAGTTTCTATTTTTATGTATTGAATTCTCCAAAAAATATTTTGTTTTAGAATATAAAATTTAAAAATGTATATCTATTCATTAAAGTAATAACTTAAAACAAAAATTAACCATAAAAATATTGTTTTATTTCGACTAGATATAATTAAAAAAAGATGTATTTTCATAAACATTAATACATTAATAGATTTTGAAATAATAAATATTTAACGATAAAAGAATCACTTTGTATATAGAAGAATCACTTGGCTGTCCATCTCCTTTTTATCTTAAAATAATAATACATTTGTTAAAATTACTTTTAAACTTAAAAATCTTAAAAGTCAAAATTGTTTATTAATGGAAAAAAATAGAGGAGAGTATATTTGGTGTATAATTTTTTACATAGACACAATCTAAAAATTCAGTAATAAATTAGAGTAATTGTTAATGAATAATAATTAATTAATATAATTTTACATAATAAAGTAGATCTAAATTTTACTATAGAACTTATTACGTATCTCTAAATCGTGTATTATTTTAGTACAATGTTTTTAAAACCGAACATTGTACAAAATTAATATGTGTTTTAAATTTATATTTTTCAATTTTTAATTAATTGGTTTGTATAATAAATTTCTTTAATTTACTTTAACTGATTTTTTAAGAGTTTTTATGAATAATTTCAAATTTAAATTTATTCTTAAATGACATTAAAATTTCATTTTTGTTGAAAAGTATTATAGCTTAGATTTAGTATTATACAGGCACAAAAAAAAAAAAAAAAAAATCCTAATGGAACTTATCTAATAGAGTCTATGTAATTTATTTGAAGAAACACTTAACTGTATTGTATATTCACTATATTATATAGAATTGTTAAAATATAATGTGTGTATAAAACTTTAACATAGTTTGGATGGTACTTAGTTACAGCCATTACTCTAAATTATTAATGTAAGACAACTAAATATGTATACTGATTTTATTTAATTGTAATTTGTATATATGTATATAAATGATTAATAAGTTAATACAAAAAGCATATTTTATGTTTATTTATAATAATAATATGTTGTTTTTAATAAAATAAAATAATATAGTAGACAATTTAAGTAAATATTAAGTATAAAAGTTTATATTTAGAGTAAATTATAAAGATTATTAAATAGGTTTCTTCGTTATATAATTCACACCTACTTGTTTATTGTGTTTTAGTTTAAAGAAAACACGAACTATTTACTTAAGTTACTATGATAACAACAAAAATTAGTCAATTTTCAGGTTGGTAGCTTAAATCTTTTAAAAAAACGTGTTTTATTTAATTTAATAATATTATACGACATTAGAACCTAATATAAATATATTATATTATATTATATTTGAAAATTTTATTTTTTTTAAAATGAAAGTTTTATGACTAGGGTTAATACATTTAGTTTTATTTTTTGTTTTTGAATCGAAATATGTTTTTTACATAATTAATGTAACTGTTTACCACCGCATTAAAAACTCAATTAAGTAATGTATATTTTATATACACAATTAACCGAGCTTTTCTTTTTCGTTGTAATGACTTTATTTATAGCTAAATTACGTTTAAATTATGATATAAATTAAAAAATATATAATTATTCATCAAGGTATATTGTTTTTTTTGCTATTTAAATTTCAAATAACATAAAATTAAAATTTTGTAAATAATAATTCTGGAAAATAAAGGTATTTATGCATTTTAAATTTTAATATTATTTAACTATAGGTAAAGTAATACATATATGATATCATGATGACATATTTTAAATGTTATTGAATTACAATTATTTATATTCCTTCCTTTATTTGAATAGAAGAAAATCAATTTTGTATTTATCGAGTAACAGTTTTCTTAGTTTTTACAAAAAGACTAAAAAGTAAGACTATGTGACCGCGTTTAAGTAGACTAAAATAAAAATGCATGGTAATATTTTAATCGTGTTAAAATTAATTCTAAAATCTATGAAGTTTTAATATTTTATCAACCATGTTTAAAGAAGATAATATAATAATTTATTTTGTTTTAATTTAGATATGAGTATGGTTAGTTAACTCTTGTCGGTACGCGTACGCTGTACACTTGATCAAATAATGTTATTATGTAAAGTATACATTATTGTTATTCCTTGATATATTAATTGTATAAGACATTATTAATAAATCAATATTATGTGCAAAAGTAATAATTTACTAAAAATATTTAATATTATTTCACATTTACATTATATAGTAGGACATCAAGTGAAGTAAACAAAATTATCTGCATGGGGAAATATAATGTTATTTAATAGATGAAATAATACAGCTGATTTCTGTCATAACTGTGTGGTACGAATGAACTTAAAGCCACATACTACAACAGTTCAGAGAAAATAAAAAACAAAATAAATAGTTTTCGTATACAAGTATTGTATATAAAATTACAAACTATAATCTATACAATTTATAAAACAATATAAAACAGATATTATTCTCGAAAACGTTGAACGTACACAAAAAACCGTATTTTTATATTGAATGGGAATACATTATATAGATCGTTGTTTTTATTGTTTAAAAATTAAAACGTATATTATAAGTTATGTGAGATGTATATTTATAATTGGATTTTTTTTATATAAAATAAATAGTATAATAAACTAATAAAAAAATAATATATTTTCTTCGTATAGATACTATAAACGTATAATTAAAAACACTTGATAATAATTTGATACAACATTATTGTACTTGTAGTAAAATAAATAAGTCTTCGCTGGTACACACTATCATTATATATTACGTATACCTATTCAGTACTTAGTCATTAATATGTATTAGTACTTAAATAATAACAGAAAATGGTTTTGCCTTAAAGAGGTCAGAGGTGAATTTTAAACCCACCATAGGTAATTAAACATTAAGCAACCTGTTGCGTATAGTATTATGAGATCTGAGATTGTTTAGTGTTTACAATTAATAATTTTCAGTTGTTACGAACCATCCGTCAGATGCGATGACATGCATGACATTATTGTTGGACTCTTATCAAGAATATCATGACGTCAGCGCGTAGCTCAATACTTATCAATAGCGAATTTTATTTTATAACGCCCGTTTGTATATATTTCAAAGTCTTGAGTGAACGTAATATTGACGGACGAACAATGATGACAGGACTTGCAACAGAAAATCGTTGTTATTCTATACGGAGAATCTTCAATCGAGTTGTATTTGATTATTTTGATCTAATTTTAACGAACTTCAATAGAATTACATAAAAATAAAAAAAATACCAAAATACATAAATGAATTTTTCTAAAAATTAAACGAGTTGTATACTTAATGTTTGACACAGAAAATACAATTTTAAACAATTAAATAAACAATTTAAAGTCAATAATTTATTTTAAGCCTTAATTTAATCAATATGGCTTTCGTTTATATTAATGTCAGATTTAACACTAATAATTATTTTAATTTTTTATAAATCAATAGAATATTTTTCCATTTATTCATTTTTGTAATATATTGTCAATAAAATCTAAAAAAATATCATGGTAAATATTTGATACATGAAAAAAATGTCGTGATATAAGTATAATATGTCGTTGGTAATAGTTAATATTAATTACAGAATTTAAAAATATCTCAAATGATATCATCTTTTCTAGTTCTCTGTTCTAGACAGTTTTGAGATGAAAATATTATATCAACGAAAATGTGACAACTTGTGATGGATTTTTAATAAGAAAAATAGAAATAAAGTAATCAAAAATTTGTAGGAGAGCAGATTATGACTGATAGTGAGCATAAAAAAAACGATTAAGTAGTTCATAACCCATTAAAATTAAATATAATATAATTTTTATCTTTAAAATATAAAATACGATTTGGCTGGTTGACAACGTCTATATTTATAGAATTCAAAGTCCGAATAAATCGTTAAGTATTCAAAAATAAATAAATAAAAATACAATTACTCTAAGGCTATAATATACCTATATGTCCATATTAGAACGCATAATTAGAAAATGTTTCAACTACTCTTGAGTTCAAGTAGCATTAAACTTTGTGTAATCGAATAAAATATGGGCAGAACACCGGGTCGTAACTGAAATAAATAGTTATTATTAGAAAGCTGATAATGTATATACGCAACATAAGAATGAAATGTAATATATTTTAGTTATACGTAATATTGAACTCTATTTACGACATAATGTAAATACCATTACAATTTTGCAAACTTAATCGAGCTAACATTTATTTTATATCCAATAAACAAAATCTAATATTGTAATCACCTATCAAGTATATTTTTTGCGTGAGTAATTACACTTGATAAATCTCTGAAGTTCTTCAAAAACGTATTATAAATTATTGCATGCTAAGTTAATACTAGTATGTTCCACATTCTGAGTGAAGCGATGAATATATTTATTTTACAACGATGTGTAATATGTGTTGCTTTAACTTCTTTATTGATTAATTGAATACTTTTAAACATTTGAAAATAAATATTAATTAATTTTAACTTGTAAATATTGTTCGTAAATGGGGTTCAAAAGGAAAATAAATAAATTTATTTAATCAATAATTATGTTTGAAAACCAGGGAAATAGATTTTTATTATAATGTAGTAAGTGTTGAGCGTAAAACTCGTTTTGAGCAGGTCACTGTAACAGAGGTGACAAAATTGATATCGAATTCAACAAAAAAATAATTCTCAGTTGAGACAATATGTCAGATTTAGTTATAAGATGATATTTTATTATTTATTTGAATTTCTATAAGTAATTTATTGTTTTCTATTAGTAATATAGTAAGAATTAAAATAATTTTTCCAAAATCAGTAGTATATATTATATATTATATGATACTTTTATTTTTATTTTTATTTATTTAGCCATTAGCACAAAACTATTACAGCAATATTAGTTATAATTTATATAGTTATAATTATTATGATATTATTTTAAAATAATATCATTAATTACTATTATCTTATACAACTCAATAAAATGTTAAACCATGTGAATAGTTTCGTGGTATATAAATAGCTTTATAAATTTTAATATTTTTAAAATTACATAGTTTATAGTAAATAGTATATTATACTCATAATATGCATAGCGTCAAAAAGTTTCAAGTGTCTGCAAATAATAAATTTCAAAAATTGTTCTCAATTTCATCAATAGGTTCATGCTTTTATTGTATAATACATGTTTTATATCAAATTCAAATTCATAGTTTATATATGAATAATTTGATTTTGTATTAATATTAGTTATTAATCATTTTGTAGATGATAGTCATATTTCCTTTTACAATAAGTCATGTAGGTATTGATGTGTAATAATTCTAACACTAACCGTAATTTAAAACTTGAAAAAAAAATTGGTGAATTAAATATTTAACTATCATTATGCAGGATTTTCAAAACCATAATTATTGTACTTTTGTACTATGTATTATATATTTTATATTTACAATATGAAAAAATAAGTGTTTTCTTCTTTACAATGAACAATATTATTCAAAACATTCATGTTAGATGTGTTGCATGTCACAAATAAGTTAGGCAATATTTTAGTATTGCTAATTTATGGTTTTAGAATATAAAAATAGGTAATAGTATAATAGCTAAATAAAAAATAAATTTATAATAATTAAATTTAACATAAAAATCTACAATATTTAATTAAAAAATTTAAAATTAGTTATCAGTTATTGTTTGAAATAATTACAATGTCAGTAATATATATTATGCGTATTATAATAATATTATAGTTAGGTACAGTTTTAAGACATAACAATTAATATTTTTTTGGATTTAAAAAAAATTAATTTTGTTAAAAAATAGATTATATTGTACTGTTTTTTTTTGTAGATTAATACTTTTAAAATAAACTAAAACTGGATTTTTTATCACGAGATTGCAAGTCACTAAATACATATAAAACATTTTAAACATTTTGTTAGTAGGTTGTTATCCAAAAACGTGTGAAAAAAAATAAAATATTATGAAACATTCCTTATCACTTGTAAAATTTATTTCTAACACCTACACTCTATAGACTATAATTATTTGATTTAAATCACCTACTAAATGTGTGACTAAAATAGTTAAACTATAATAATCTACAGCTAAGTTAGAAGTATAATACAATTGTAATAGTGTTTAGACAGTAAAGCTAATTGTCAAATAAAGTTAAAAAAATAATAATAAATGTTGATAAACTAGTAGTTATTCACTGGATATGACTTATTTAGCTTCGGAAATATTAACAACTTGGTGCGACAAGAAAAATATACCAAAATGGGTACATGCACCAGATAACTGGGTTACATAGAAGTTCACGCTTATTTAAAAACGTTGAATCTATTGTATTTTGAACTGCAATTGTTGTTTCGAAGACACCGAGTTAAAAAGTGTGGTGGGTATGCAGTCAACGTGAATAATGCACAGGACCGGTTTCTTCTGATGATCGCATTAATAATAACAATAAAGAAGTTTGACTCTAGTTCCGCGGTTCACTGGGCTCAGGTGTCTATAGGCATAACTTATATTATAGACTCTATACAGTATAATAAGTAAACGTGTTGGTTTTCTAGTAAATTTGAGAATATTACCTGTACTTTAACGATAACTGGAATTATAGCGTAATATGTATATATAAACTTTGTCAGATCTACTTCACTTGTTTTAAACTATTGCAAACAATAATATCGTTCAAAATGAAAGTATTTATATTTTTCAAGAACGTATAAATCTACTTTATGGTATTTTTTAAATTAATATTTTAACAGATTTTTTACAGTCATGTTAGACATTTAATTAAATAAACTAAATTATAATTTAAAAAAAAAATGTATCAAATGTTTTATATATGCGTGTATATTAATACTTAAATTGATGTTTGATACTCTATTCTATTAGGACAGTTAAAATATACTCAATACAATTTTATAAAAAATTAAATACATATTATTTAGTAAGACAAATCATATTAACACAAATTTAATTCAGTGCAAGTAAAGTAATATATTTTAAATATCACATTTTTATCTGATTCACATAATTTACTTAAATAAGAATATTATGCACTTTTTAATTTATGTCTTATTTGTAAATTCAATATAAGTGTCAAGTTTAGAAAAAAAAATGTGTAACTCTTACATTTTGATTCATTTTTAACGATTTTATAAGAAATTAAAACGGTTATAGAAATGTAATAATATATAAATGGTATTTTTTATTACCTTTATTGAAAACGAGACTGTTAGATTATTATGTATAAGATTATGATTAACACATTTTATATGTGTATCTTTTAAATAAAAATATTTTCGCAATATCGACTTTACGTCATATATACACGGAATAAAAAAATAATTTTATTTGACTTTAAATATATTGATTAAAATGTGTATTATATTAATTCTAAATTTAGAAATAAGTAACATATTTATTCACAGTGTGTTAAATTTTCAATAATATATGCTATTCTTAGTTTTTCATTTATATTTTAAAATAAATTTATTGTATATTATATATTATAAGTATAATATATTAATATTTTTCAACGTTTTGTAGGTTTATTATAGAAGCATACACATGTTCAATTAAACGAACTTTTAATAATTAATTTTTAAAGTTCGTACAAATAATTATAAAAGTATAAAAAAATTACTATTAAATAAATATTTATTGTAAATGTTGTTATATAGGTGCTTTCCCCGTTATAAAAACATATTAATTTCTCCCAAAAAGATACCTAAAATACCTATCTTTTTTTTTAAGTGAGTATTATGAAGATTAATTAATATATGTATAACGTACAAACGTACATTTCATTTTTATCAACTAAACAAATAATCATACCATAATATATAACAGCGCAGGTAAAAAAATAAATAACGTTTGAGTGATGAAATTAAGAATACGAGATTCATATGTCATATCGTTTTTGTCGGTTTGAATTAGTCGTGATCCATTGACCAAACGGTCAGAGCGTGATGACCGACTTAGAGAAAAACCAGGAACTCCTACGTGAAATATTTCATCTCATTTTTGTATTGTACTGAGTGATATATGACTATTTTTGATTGCTAAGCCGTTTAACCGTTACTAATCTCTACATTATTGTATTACTTTTTTTAAAACAAATTAAAAGCATTTTGATATTTATTACAGAAGTATAACATTTAAAGCACGCGTAGGGATCGTGACACCACATAAAAAGATAAATAATCAAATTTAAAAAGTGCATATTATTAAGATACGTGTACTTAATGACTCAGATATTTAAAAGTATATTTAAAACTTTCATTAGATATTCTACAAGCATTAATATTATAATGAATGTTCTAACCTACCTAGATATGTATATGATGAAGATATAATCAAGACACATTTATCTCATAAGTCATTAACGTAACTAATATTAATATTAATTAGGATTATTTGATTAGATTTTTATTGTAAGATATCTATATATTATGAAAATCGTAAAATATATTATATCATAAGTATTCAGGGCCGTAGCTACGGGGAGGTAGGGGTTTAACCCCCCCCCCCCTCCTTTAAAAAAATTGAAAATGTAAAAATTCCTAGTATATTCTGAAATTTAAAATTTAAATCTTTTTTTTTACTGAATAAATATACTTAATATTATAATATAGTGCCCAAGGTGTATGAATAGTGCCTGTAGTGCATTGTGATTATTCATAAGAGTTTTCCCGGTCAAACTGATATCACTGATATCAGTCACAATTTTGTATCTATAGATCAATGAACTACGAATTCCCGATGACTTATTCCCGAATCGTTATTTATTTTTTTAGTTTGTTAGCGTCTATTCTAGAATGTTCGGTGGAGCACTTATCGGGATTTCACGATTACCGAAAGATAACGATCTGGTGTTTCTGTCGAGTATTCTAGAATCGACAAATTATATATAATTGTAATTCGCATATGTTATCAGTCGACAATCGACAGTTGACAGTGAATCGAATGATTGTCGAAAAGAAGTAACATTCCCGTCTCGTAAGTAGTTGATGACTTAAGTATTTTAATTTTTAACAACTAAAACTACATTTCAGGGTTTCAATGTTTGTTTGATGACACTAATTCAACAAATATATAAAATACTTTGAATCTCTAGTTTCTTTCTATCTTTCTGAAGTTGATACTGTCACAGCTAACTGTGAGCTACAAATTTGGAAACAAAAACTTAAAAGGCTAAAAACAACTAACAATGAAATGCTGCCTTCTTATGCATCGAATGCCATCAGGTGTTGTGATCCCATCATATTTCCAAGTATATTACTAACATTTTATGCTGTCTCTCTGTTTCTACTTCAACGCCAGAAAGATCATTTCTGGCTTAAAAAAAAATAAAGACTTACCTCAGAAACAGTATGAAAGAGGTATGTATAAACAACTAGTTCTGATTTTATTTTATTTATTGAATTGTTTGTCATATAGGATCGTCTCAACGAATTGGTACTATTGAGTTATTATCGAAATATTGTCATCACACCAGATGAAGTATTGGATGAAATGGCTTGAATCTAAGAAAAGTTGACTTGGTGTTATTATGAAAATATAACATTTTATTTTTACAATTTTGATGTGTTTAACTCAATGTAATTTCTTGTAATGATATCCTCAATACAATTCCTATCTATAAAACTGGACCCTCCCTATAGAAAATTCCTAGCTACAATTCTGTAAGTATTCATTGGTTTTTTTCTAAACTAATCCCTACAATAAAATTATGTTTTATATTTTAATTTACTTTGATTGAAATACAAAAATTTAATAAACCTTTTTAATGAAAAATAAGAGTATTAATATACAAATATTTAATTTTAATTTTGATATTTCTTAAAAAATATTTATAATATTGTAATATATTACATTATTTTTAAATAACAAAAAATTGTAAATTATAGAGAAAAACATTTTTTTTAAAAATTTTTATTGTAAGTTTATATGGTTAGTGTGAATTACAACATGATACGCTTGACATAAGAAGTCATCTACTAATGACACTCAATATAGAGAAACACATAAAAAAAAAATATGTTAAATAAAAATATTAATTTTCATTATTATAAGCATTGTATTAACTAAAATTACAACATACGTTGTTGTATTCTATCCTAACCAAATTTTCAATGTATACACGGGCACTTTGATCTACAAAACACGTTAGAATTGAGGAAAGGAATGTGTTTTAGTGATAAAAAGGCTTCTTTCCGTATTAATATGATAGTTCCATTTAAGGTTCATCATAAACAATTCACACCACACGTACTTGTTTCGTAAGGGTATTTGATTTATTAATTTTTTCTTATAAAATGTTTTAAATGTATTTAAAATTTAATATTGGAATAAAAATATAAGTTCAAAATCGGCAATAACCAGATGAATATTATTTGTGGGTTATATGCTTATATAAATTACATAAATTATATATATTATTTATACACGTATTATAAGTATTTTTATTACATACTCGTGTTATTAAGTATATATTATACATCTCATTACATCAAGAGCGGTACTTTAAACTATTTCTTGATAAAAACAATAAATTGTTTTGTGTAATAAAACATAAAAATCAATATTATATTTAAAATATATACTTTGTACAGAAACATAATAATTTATTGAATTGTATTTGTTTGAAGTTTTTGCCATTTCATAAATTATAATAACTCGATAAATATGTCCAATTATTTGGCATGTTGCCAAATAATTTTAAATTTCTTAACCTGTAGACTGTAATAGGAATTTTAAAGGTACCTACGTTATATAACTTGTAAATTGACATAACGTAAAAAAAAAAATCTTGGTAATGAATAATTTACTAATAAATAGTTGTAATCATTTAAAAATTACTGGGTTAAATTTTGAGTTACAGTGAAAAATGTTTTTTACAGTTATTTTTGGTGATCTGAATTTATAACAATTATGTCAAAATTTAAATTCAGTTATTCAATCATAAAATACTTTTAAGATTATAATAAAATCATATGAATGTGCTTTAAAATGTTGTTACTTATTATAAAAATGAGTAAATTACTTTAAATTTATTAACGTTTCGTTAGATATAAATCAAAAATTAAATCTTTGTATTTTGGAAGCCATCTACAAAAATTGTTTATTTAGTTTTTCTATAAAATTTCCAATACATTTAACCACGTTAAATATCACATGAATTGTTTATTAATATATTGTATTGATTTATGTTTTACTATTAATTCAGAATAGGAAAATTTGACATAAATTCAAAAATTAAATTCCCATTACATTTACACCACATTACTGCTTTAACTTTGACCAATTAAGTCGTTCGAATTGAGTCTTATGTTTCCAAGACTTAAAAGTCTAGCATTTGCCAATACTTAATTACTTATTTCATTAAGCTCCATTTACTGTAAAAAGGCTTCTGTATTTTTTTTCTGTTCTCAGTTAATATAGTGAACTACTGTTCCTATATAAATGGCTTAAAAACAAAATTTTGAGTTGTTGGGAAGATTGTAACTCCTGATCCCTCCCCTGATTGCACCACTGAATATTATATCGTGAGAATATTATCTGATATTTATTTTTATTTTTATTTGTTTGCAGTAATAGTATAAATATATTGTATAGGTATCTCATATACTAAAAATTACAAGATTTATTACGCACAAAATGCCTATAAATTTTCCAATCGGATCTATATTATATTAGTCATGACTTCATAGGTTATAATATGACATACGTATTCAGTTTACCATTGTAAGTTCAATTTTTATTACGGTTATCATATTATTTTGATCATTGAAGAAATAAACATTGGTCAATCACTTCAATATCAACATATTAAATAGATACGGTTTATAAATAATTTAGTAAAATAAAAATACTTATAATAGTTGACATACAATATGGTAGATATTTGATATAGTAGTGACCAAACCTATAATATGAACGTTACGCCGTTGTTATTCGTTGTGCAGTTACTGACTTAACGTTGTATTAAATACTTAGATACACATTGGACCATTTTTTTAATTAGCATACCGTTACACTTTATATAATACGATTTTCTGTATTTCTTTTTTTATGTATTTCACGTTATTTTTGTCAGTAATACGACTTTATACGCGTTAGTAACTTGAAACAATCACCTTTTATTCTATTGTCTTACAACCGTCTTACTATTATTGCTATTATTTTTTACGCAGTAATTATATCTATTTTAGTAAGATGTTCTCACGTCCGAATCGCGTTTATATTTTTTATAGATATTTAAGCCAACATTTTATTTTTTAATTTATACATTTGTACGAATGGTATTGATATTATTACTCAGGCAACATCAACATGATATTAAAACATTAATAATGATGAAAATTTAGCATTTATTAGTAAGTGTAAAGTATTTATTTATATATAAATACAATACAAGCATTCGCTTAAACGAAAAATATTTCATATTATATTTTTTGGTTATTGTTTTAAACTAAAGAATAAGTTTAATTAAATGTTGTATAAATCTAAACTATACGATTTTATAGTTAAGTGTTTTGATATTAATAACGATAAGATGCATGTCATATAATAAATGTAAATAGGTATCATAATATCATAATTATATTCAAAATTAATAATTTAATTAAAATGTAAATTTTTCGGTGTCTTATGTATTTTCAGATCGTAGATATTCAATCTGACAACGTATAATAAAAATGAGTTAAACGGGTCCATATAATTTGGATAGACAGCTTTTCTTTATGAATACTGACAATGGAGATTATTATGTAATAAGTTTTAAATTATAAATCTTTATTTTTTTCAACTACTATATTTTTTATTAAATGGGTCACTAAAGAATAAACTAGATTTTATTAAGAGATAAAATTTTTCAGAAAATATATACATACTTAATAATGGTAGTGATCAATAGTGTACTGAATGATGGGTTTTAAAAAATATATACAAATAAAAATTTAAAATGATAACTTATAATTCCCCATTATGGTCATTATTAACTTATCCACTGATACGAAGTAATTACAATCTTTGATTTTTAGTTTCATTCATAAATAATATTGATATGTTGAAAAGGTTCTAACTATTTGGTTCAATGAATAAGATATTATAATTTTGTAATTTAAAATATAAATATATCTTCATAAAGCATATTGTGGTATAAATATATAATATGTTTTCATTACTTAAGTACTAAAAGTTATTATTGATTATACTAAATAATAGTGTTATACAATATATGAAATAATACAAGTATATTTTCAAAAAAAATATACATCTATAATCATATACTTTAATCCCATTGAATTTTAAATTTTTATATTAGTAAATATTAGAACTAAAAAGCAATCAGAAATAAATTATTTGTTGTACTCATGAGTCGTAAAATATTTTCTTTTTGATTTTATGCAAAATTACTACAGCTAGTATAATTATCAAAATTAAATTTGTTTTTTTTTTTTTATAAATATAATTAAACATTTTTAAGAACCACAATTATGTAAGATTATTTTTTTAACTCTCCTATTCAAGTTTATTTTTATTCATGTATTTTTTTGCAATAAATCTTTGCATACATTTACACTGTTTTGGTTCAAAGTTATTTTTGTGTAAGTAATATTCTTTATGTCTTTGTTGAAATAAAATAAAATAATTTATTATTATTATTTTTGATTACATTGTTATTCGAATAGATTATCATCTAATAATACAGTATTTAATACATCATATTGCAGTAGCGTATTTACAGGGGGGAATCAAGGGGATAAATCTTCCCCCATAGGCTGTATACACACAAATAATTATAGTCATTATATTATTCATATTTGTTTAAGCATTCGACTTTGTACCAATAAAACATTTAATCTCATGTAATGTGTTATATATTTTAATTTTGGCAACATATTTAAACATAGAAAGTATATTTAATAGCTATGAATTTATTATAAAAAGCCATTATAATTAACAGAAATTTAGGGTGGTGAGGGGGGTTATGCCCCCCTCAAGTTGGTAATTGCCGTATAAATTCATATCCTCCCCCCATGACAAAAACCTAAATACGCCACTGCATCATGTTAAAATGTGCGGTTGTCGAGTTACATTTGGGTTAAAAAACTTTTTCAACAATAGTATTCGAAATAAACTTATAAAAATTAAAAATGTTACTAATTTTGTTTGCGAACGTTACGAAGTATTTAAGTTATTAGCATCATATTGGTTCCTAAATTTTATTTAAATAACGTGAATTATTTTTCGATGTGAATTAATACTAAACCATGGAAAACAACTTAATTTATCTTGAAAAATGATTTTAAATTTAGTACGGAGAAAAATACCTGATTAAAGTATTTTTTAAAGACAACTAAAAATTACTAGAGAAAAAAATATAACGCTCTTGCAGAATGGACTGACACATTAATGAATAATAACATGGTATAAATCGAAGTGGAAATATATAATTTATCATGAACATCCGAAAAAACTATTTGATAATACCAAAATCTCTTAATAATATACATGGAATTTATATTCGAATATTTTTTTATGCAATAATGTTTTATCATAATTAAAAATACTTATATTTTAATGCAGAAATTGATAAAGACCTTCAATTATATGATGTCAGATAAAAAATAGTGAAATTGAATATACACAAACTTTTATGCTCAAAAGTTAGTTACCAGATTACAGTTTTTGAATCCAGTTTGTTATAATTACTAAAAAAATATTGAATTTATAACTTTTAAACATATGAATCTAGGATATCCATTCAGTGATTGATAAGTATAGAAAAAAATCTTTTACTAATTTTCTAATATTATTTTTCTGTTAACCTATAATAATATTAGATTATAGACACAAAATATTTTTTGAATTTAAATATTTATGTTTAAATTTTTGTTTGAATGGAAAACCACAATAAGTATATATTTCTAAGATATGTTGATAAGATCAGTTTGATTAATGAAAATTAGTCAGACGATTTAGCTTACCATAGTCTATTAATACTAATAGGGAAACTTATATTGTGTTATATTTTTGTTTGTTTTTGTAAACTGTATTAAACAATAATAATAAATTATAAAATAAATTATTTTAGCACAAAAATATTATACAAAAAAAAGTTGAAAGTGGGACCTTAATCAAACGAAATATTCTGTATACTCATAGATTATTTGGTGCCTTTTATATCCATAGTTTTTTTAACCAAGGGATTTTTTATCTCATGGCTTTTTCTTTGATATATTTTTCATCTTGATATATAAATACATATATATGTGTGTGTTTGTGTGTATAAACATAATTATATAAATAAAAAAAATAATTTTTAACCATAGCAATGATTAAATTTATTCAGTCCTAAATCTGTAAGGGGAAAGAGAAATGAATGTTTTTTAAGCTTTAATTTCTTCAAAAGCAGAATATTTTTGTTGAAATACCTTTTTTGAGTCGTTGTGCAGTTTAACCATTACTTGTTTTTTTTTTTTTTTTTTTTTTTTACTAAGTGAATTTTTTCGACTTAGATAATTTGAAATTTGACCATACCCATTAAATGTTATAAAAAATAAACTGACCTATATTATGTTTCCGTCAGTCCTTGTTTTATTGTATTTTAATCACACAAATAATGTAATAGTGTGAAGATTCTAATATTTAAGTAGGTACTGGTATTATTAAGAAACTTAAAATTTCAATGAATCGTGAATCCCAAATACAAACGTAATGCAAGCAAGTACAATATTTATTTTTTATTAAAAAAATATATCTAAATATCTATTTAAGTTTATTATTTAGTCAACACAAAACAATATGAAAATATACAATATGATTTCACGAAATACAGTAATGTGTATGTAAAATTATTTATACTGGTTTATTTATTGGAATTAAATGACGGTCTATATTATTTACTACGGTATGTCATGTGATAATAAACCGTAAAAAATCTATGCAGTTAGTATTAGGATGACTATTTCCCAACTACCACCCTGATATTATTGTACCTAATATTAAATAGTTATTTATATTTAAATGAGATTCTTTTATAATATTTTCTATTGGCGATTGGTCTTATTTAATGGCATAATAAATTCAGGTTGTTGAAAATAAATTCATGCATTGAATACTAAATTCGTTTTTTATACCTCAGTTCACGAAAGTGGTGTATTATTATTTTAGACTTCAACAGAAAAATTACTGGCTTAAACAAAACGATTCTATGCTAAACTAGTTTTGCCTATTGTTAGTTATGTTAAGACCATGTGCTTTTCTAGATATTAATTATTAATTCGTTTTTCGCTACTCTTTTACTGTTGTTTCCATAAACTATAATATGAGAGCATTAAAAAAATATATAACTTTCATAGAATTAAAAAATGAGTTTTAAATTTCCAATCTATATTGCATTATAATTACTGACGTATGTTTTATTATTGATTAAGGTATTTTGAAAAATAAAACGCATAAATAATACATCGTCGTAAAACCAGCAGTATAATCTTGCTTCACCGGCTTCTAAGAATACCAATCAATCGATCCGAATAAGTCTAGACTCGTGACGAATATAGCTAATATATTATCAAGTCTGATTCACGGAATTTCGAAATGTCCTATGGATATATTTTGTCTGTGATAATCATTTAATCCAACCGTGAGTGTATAATAATATGATGTGTATGCGTTCTATATTTGTAGTCGTCATGTCGTCATTCGAGTACCCCGCCACTTGCGAAGTGCATTCTTTGTAAATCACTAAATTAAACCAGAGCTGCAGGAACTTAATTATAAACTATTCGAGTGCGAAATCAAACGGAGAAAATGGGTGTGAAATGTCGGCAAATAGGGACGTGATGCTGATAATAGTAACACTCGAAATGTACACACGCGATACACAATCACACTGGCGTCCTATTGTCGTACGCCTTGGGCCGTGGACAAGAGTGCAACGCACTCGTTCTGGTCAGCGTGCACTAAACAGCATCCAATTATATTGCCATTACCTATAGATTGGGTATGTGTATTGTGGTTCAGCCTGAAATCTATGCGATAAATCCACTGGTGAGATGATCCTTCGACCGGGTCTGTAGATACCGAGTCCATTATCGATTTTAACACGTCAACGCACAAATAATACTTATTATCATAAAAAAAAAAAAAAAAAAAAAACGGCACAATTAATATTTAAATATTGGTTTAGAATAATATGTATTATTACATTAAAAATTTTAATATCGTTAAAATATATTTTAGATCTGGGCCAATCTCAGTGTGATGTTTTTTGTTTTGATCAACAATTAGTAGATAACTTCGTGTAACATGTTATACTATCAAATTTACTTTTTGTTTTATTTTTAAATTGAGATTTAAATTACTACTGAAAAAAAAACAAATGTACCTTACTTAATTATTTTTTAACTAAATTAACCGATTTAGAGCGTTTCGTGACGGTAGGCACTATATAGGATAATGATCATCATTGGTTGAATAGAATATATAAATAAATATATACCATTCACTTAAATTATTATTAAGGTGTTAATTTTCAATGATTATTTTGATAGTAGGTATGCAAAGTATTCAATTCTTACATGAAACATAATATTTGCAAAAAAATAATATATCCTGTGTTTGTTATTATGATGCAGTTATCAAATTTATAACTACATATTTACATTTTTCTAAATTTCAAAATCCTTAAACTCTAAAAGCGAGTTAACTTAAATTTCACTTAATGTTAGATACAAATTTGCTTTTAGAAAAAAAGAAAAAATGATAAATAACAAGAAATAAATTTTATTTTGTGATATAACTTGTGTAATTTAAGTAAGTATGTATTAGTATATAAGTATTATTAGAAAATATTTTTAAAATAACATATTTCATATTTTTGTTTCTGTACAAAGGACAAGTTCATTGTCTTATAAGCTTTTAAATAATGATAGTAGTAGTTTTGAAATCACAACTATCAAATAGTTTAGATAACAATAAAATCAAATTTCGTAGTCGATAACATGTCTAATAATAAACAGTTAGCAGTGTCTTCAAAGATTTATAGCAAAACATTTTTTTAATTATTAATATTATACTTTATTATACTCGTAGTTGTAACATTGCAATTATTTTTTTTTTTTTAATAGATTTTTTGATTGCTTTGCTATTAATTTTGAATAGACTATTTCGATGCGTCAATATATCAAATATTACGACAGTGTATAATGTATATCTATTATTTAATGGCATTTGTTAGATTAAGAACTAAAACAAATTGAAGTATTCTATCAAAAATTGAATTACGCAATGCTATGCAAGTAAATATATATATGTCATTCATAAAAAATATTAAAGATATTTGTTCAATAGGTAGATATTGTTATTAAAAATTAATAATACATTCGTGTTTTGTAAGTACTCATATATTTATCAAAAAGTATTTATATATCGTGAAATTAATAAGTTTGCGTTATTATCACGGATTCGTCCGGAGGTATATTTACATTTTTATTTTATTTTATATAGGTAGTCATTATAGAATCGTAATAGTTTATACTGAGTAAATTATTTTCAAAAAAGATTAAATTATATTATGATTACCTTATTAATATTTTTACTCGGATAAAGATATACAAAAATAATTACTTTTATAATATTTCATAATACTATGATGTAAAAAATTATAGCTAATGAGTATTGATGTTCAATAATTACAAAGTAATTTTCTGTATAAATAGTTTATTTATCTAAAACATTTCAAGTATATATTTCAAGATAATGATAAAATGTAGAATCATTATTTTGAAAAAAAAAAATAGAGAATATATATTAGGAATGTCATACTTGCTATATTTTAATTGAAGTTAGATCACTTTAAGCTATATAATATAGAGTTTTTACAATAATTTTATTAACGTTAAATTAACGTTATTATATTTTTATTACTTACCTACTTTTTTTTTTTCATTAGGTTACTATACAAAATTCATCTTGAACTTGCAGTTTTATAAAAGTAGTTCTTGTTTGATTTGAATGTCAGAAGATGATTTTTTACTATATATTGAATGATTCATCAGACATGATAAGCATATTTTTTTAATAATGAACTTATTCAAATACTGATTTTTTAAACTTTTAAAAATACTTAAAAGAACTATATTATTATTAATTATTTAAATTTTAACGATTTAAGGGATATCCTGTTGTGATTCAATTTCTTATTTGTTCAAATGAGAATTGTCCTTTTTCCTGTAAATTAGTAATCAGTTAATTTTTTTGAAGATGGTGATATATTTAAATTTAAATTTGAAGTTATATATTTTATATATTTATATAATTTGAGTTTAAGAATGTTTCGTTTTAAACTAAAAAGTATTTTGTAGATTTGAAATTAATAGTTGAACTGCCATACAACATCGATTTTATTTTTTGTTGTTAACCGAAATTTTTAATTGATAATTTTCTATTTATAATAAAATTTTAGAAATATATTAACTCTGTGAGCTATTAATAAACCTAACAATTTTTTTAATTGTCTATAAAAAACTATTCATTGGGTAAAAATGCTTCAAACTTTAATAAATAATTTTCATAAAAGAAATGTATAGTTACAATATTTTTGTATAAGCGTTGAAATTTAGAATTTCAATGATTTCTTAAGATTTCAAAAATATTTAAATTATTTGTAGTTAGAAATTCATAAAATTTTTTTTATATATATTAAGATTTGAAAATTGAATACAAGGTTCTTTACAAGTTTTTCAACCTATATTAAAAAATATTTTTTATTGAAAAGTCAAATTAATTTTTTATATGCGTTTGAATTTTTAATTTTTACAGTGACCCACTCGACTTATACTACATAGAGAGCGGTATCCTATTTTCCATTTTTTTTTTAAATTTAGCATATTATAGTATTTTTCAATGGTCGGAAGTCAGTTCTTGTATGTAACGACGTAATACAATACAACATTACAAAAACATTTCGTGACAATTATTACTTATTTTATATAAATGTAGGACTCTACTTTAAATATTTTTTTTTTGGTTAGAAAATAATATATTAGAATTTAGAAAGAAAGAAAAATCTTAAGCTAAATTTTAAATGTAACAATGTTCACAAAACGTATTATTATTATTTTTTCGATATACTAAATCATGTTTATACGTATATTGATAACATTTTAAGATTTTGTTAGAATGTATAAAATTATATTTAATTAAGTGAATTTTATTAAGTTTAGTTTATTATAAAATAAACGTATTCTGCTATAGTTAAAACTGTAAACTCTCGGTTAATTTAAAAAAATTTATGCTTTTCAAAAAAAAAAAGCAAAATAAATATATTATAATTATACTACATCATTACAGAAAAAGCAGTATTCAATACACAGATAAAAAGTTGTTAGATACTTTAGTGTCCATGTGTTATTGCTACAAATAGATTGATATCTAAACATTCCAAACGATACTTATTTATATTTATCATGAACATAATATACGAATATTATATGTTATTAATTATTATTGTTTATCATAATTTTATAGTGTTGATATTTTTATATATTTCTATCACAATCTATTTGATACTTAACATTTAATTATATTTATCATATTTAGATTTATTTTTGTAAATAAATAATTTCTAACCAACATTATATACAATACATTAGAAATTAAAGTAATTTAGTATAATCATTAGAAGACTTAAGGCTTGTTACAAATGTATTTCAAATCCAATTTTGCTCCGAGTGAGTGAGACACTCAAAATTGGTGTTACAATATTAATGATCAAATAATCACTGTTCTGGAATACGATACATAATTAACTGATATTTGATGCTTCACACAATGCAATTGTTTCCTGCACACCACACGAAGGTGTCAATTATCCATCACAATGAACAGAAAATTGGTTCAAAACTGTGGAAACGTGCTGTACGCAGATAATACTTCATTGGTAATTTTTAAAGGATGTATTGATGATTATTGATCCAAATTATACATTTTAAAGAAGGTAAATGTTTTTAAATAGAAAGAAAAATGAGGTTACAATACGTTAGTTTTTACGGGTTGTGAACAACTGTAATTGCCTCAACGGTCTATTTCCGTAAGATAAGACATTAAATTTATTATTTAATGATTTTAATATGCGTAAAGTTGTTAAATAAATCAATTTTGATGGTTGTATCATAAAACAGCTATATTTTGTTTCAGTATAGAATAAAGCTCACAAAATTTTATAAAAACTGTATAAAAGAGCAATATTATATAATTTATTCAAAGTTCAAAAAAATAAAGAAATATATATTTAAGAGAATCATTATAACATAAAACGTTTTTAAATAAGTTAAATAAATAGTATAGTATTCTATAAATTAGTTTTAATTAACTATTAATTAAAAAAAAAAAAAAATGTTGGGCTTAAATAATTTAAAAAAAAAATTATCTAATGAGTAGTTCTATCTTGGCTATCAAAAACATCATTACATTTATTTAAAAAAAATTAATATTAAGAATCCTGAAATCTATCTACGAAAATTAAAAAATTGGTACGTAGTTTACGGGAAAAAATGTTTGGGAACACCTGGTCTATATGGATCACAATTTAAGTTAAAATAAGATAATAATTGAGTATTTTGATGGTAAAAAATTCAAAGTTGATCCTGATTCCTGATACTTCCTAAAGTGTTAAAAATAAATTAATAGAAAGATTATCTGGTACTTCCATGTTATAAGAATACATATTCTCTATCAATAAAGATTTGAATGGAATGTTTACTTAAGTTAGTATTATCATTTAAATACACTTTTATACATTTTTTTTTTTCAGATGAACTTATCAAGAACATTTTTTTTACAATTTCTGCCAGTACCTACATTTAATTTTCATTGTTGTCCTGAAGGGATATAGAAATTATATTTGATACCATTATTCAACATGTATAACAATTTAACAATTTTTCTAGTTAAGATTGTATATAGATACATTTGATATTTACCAAAGTAAAATGTATATAGTATATACACTATAATATATTTTTATGTACTGTGGTTATACCAACTTCTTTTTTTTGCAGATGAGAATCTACCTTTTTTGCTATAATTTATATAATTGATGGTCTTTTGGAAAATATTGGTTTAGCTAAATTAAAATTTGAACGGGCAGTTTTTAAGTTATTGGAATATATACATATTATAGTCCTTAAAAAAAGTTTTATCTACATATAAAATAATATAACATCTTTTTTATAGATATATTGTATTAATTATATTTATATAGTGATTAAAATGTTAATAAAGTAATATTAACTGTAATACTTTGCAAAGCATCGTTGTCTATAGATTTTCTTAACATATGGACATGTCTAGGCATATAATAAAATTATCCTTAGAATATAAATAAGTCTAAAACTTCTTTTTGAATTTTTATTAAGAATCGAGATACTAAAATATTAAAAAAAAAAAAAATATATGGCTAAAAATTAACTGGGAAAAATGGTAATCCACATTTAAAAAATTGAGGTATGTATTACTAAAAGCCCCTAGGATACTCCTGAAAAGTTTGAATTTTTTAAATACAGTTCTTAATTATACTTAAAAATAAGGAAAATCAAAATTTGAAACTTTATATATATTTAAAAAGTAGATGAACATATTTGGTGAATCACCAATACAAAGAAACAAGAAATTATTACTATTTTAATATAAATGTAAGATTTAAACAATAATCACGGACTAGTTAAAATTAATATAATTTGATAATGGGCAGGTTTAAGTTATTATCAACATTTAGGTATAATCTCTCTAACAGTCTAATTTGAAAATAACAGTTTAAATGAGGTCTTAAAAAACATATGAGATGTCACTTATGTTATTTCCCGGTGAGTACCTTAAATAGATCAAACGTTGCATGCATAGCGTATAGTATGTAATCTAAATTCAAAGTCATTATCAGGCTTTATAGGTAGGTACATACTTACAAATATTAATCCTTTAGTAAAATACTAACATCAGACGCTGAATACGAATAAAAAATGACCGGATGATCTGAAACCACATGGTTTGATCCACTGATAATCATTATTATTTTATCTTAATTTACTAAGTACTTTGTTTATAAAATATGAAAAAAAAATATAAGCATTAACTAAAGTAGTAATAGTTATAGTAATTATGTTTAAGTTATATTATAAAATTATGAAGTATTAATGTCTAATGCATCAAGAAACTGAAATGATGAGATTTTTTTTTTAAGAATTTGGAAAGCATTCAGTATGTGACTTAAAATCAACTCGGGTATACATAAAAGTACCTACTAATAACTATGTGAAGTACTTATATTTAAATAAATTGGAGACATTATTGAGTAGTAAAAGCTTTAAGAGTATTAAAATAGGAAAATGTACGTGCATAAACAAATGGTGCATCAAAATTACTGTAGAGACAACTAGATAGTGGCGACGTGAAGTTGTGGAGGCTTTGAAGCGTATTGTATATTTTAAATATTTTTACCACTACCCCTAATAAATATTAGTGGTCAAAAGGCTTTCAGATATGAAGTGATTGCTTCAAATAATCCTATATCCTACCGCCTGTGCCACTGCAACTAGAAGAAGGATAATTGAAATAGATACCATGAAAATATGTTTAATACATTTCTTAATGATATCACAGAAGACGACATTTTTAGGAATAAAGTTTTCTATAATAATTTTTTAATCGAAGGTAATAAATCAAATGATACTATTTAGTTTATAGATAAGACACTGCGCAACACTAAATTAAATAGTCTCTAATATACGAGTAGTATCTAATATAGTTCTATATTATTATATATTGTTATAAAATACCGTCCGACTTATTTCTGCGTGCGATCTAATTCACAGGCAGTTGTCTTCAGTATTCAATGATAATTAAAAAAAAATCTAAATGAGACGCTTTAAAGTCTGTCATACGTTTCACACATACATTTACAAACAAGTGCATCTAGACTGGACGTTTCCCACGAATCTATTATTTTTTTTTTTTTTTGTTTTTTTTTTCGTTTTAACTTATACTATGTAATTTTATTGCTTGGATATTTAGCGACTGTTAAACATTATTCATATTGAAATTGTTTTTGGCAGAACATTTCACATAGTATACTTCGGTGTCTTTCTAGAATAAGTAATACGAAAAAACCCAAATGAAAAAAAAAAGAAATACGGACGCGATACGAACGCGGAACGCACACGCCACCGGTTCGGGGTCACCGCCGCTGACGCCGCCGCCGGAGGGATAACGGAATCTTTGGTCGGGGGGAAGGCGACCTGCAGCAACAGCAGCAGCAGCAGCCGTAGCCAGCCGGCTGGTCGTCGCGGTGGTTTCCGCGGTATGTCCGGTTTCTGGTGGTGGCGCAATAGCCGCCGCCGCAGCTCCTCTTCCTCGCCGCCGACACAACCGCAGTCGCAGCTGACGACTAAGAACACCTCCGCAGTCTGCCTCAGTGTCGTACAAGACGTTTGTTCCGCAAGACGTTTGTTGCTCCTTAGTATACTGTAATATTCCAAACGCGAATCCCTCTGACGTGTGCGCGTAAGAATTATTATCACAAAGACGTAATATTGCAATTTCGTTCGTCTCGACAATAACAGTAATATCGACGGGTATAACAATAAAGTTACTCTACTGCGCATCGGCCACTGTCTACGATTAGTGGATTACTGGAAGCAAATATTTCGGTCGTCCCAGAAGCCTGGTTTTTTTTTTGTTTTCGTGCATTTCCAAATTAAATTGCTCTGACGACGCGTCCGTCCCTTTCCGGTCACCTGTGATAAAGCCGACATATTTCTACACCGAGGTAAGAACTGAAGACTGGCCGTAATAATTATTATGATAGTTCATAATATCACTTTCAATACGCTACTTTATTATTTAAGCTTCCAGAAAATATTTTATATGGTTTGTGTGATCATCACGGGGGGCACCATCGACTGGACTGGGTATATTAATTATCCATAGGCCAGTTATTTTTGTACAATTGTGTAGCTTAAGATATTAATCGAATAAGTATTTAAGAGAATTACTTTGACTAAGTTTGGTTACCAACGTACTACCTTCATTAAATAATTTATTATTATTACTATGAATTATACATACCGTCTACATAATACATGTATACATATAATATACATAGGTACGCGGGCATGTATGAACGGGTTATATTATAATTTACGACGCTAAACAATACATTTTATTTAGTATTAATTCAATATTTCTAAGAATATTATTTTAAGACTTAAATATCTTATTAATTATTTTTCATATTATTTATAGTTATCCTTTATTTTAATCCTTTTTTTAAATTTAGAGGTCTACAGATAACTTCATAGACCTAAAATCAATCATTTCGTCCCAGTGTAGTATACTAAACTTGAACTCAACAAATTATAAAGTAATTAATGGCGTTTATATCATTATATACATTTATAAATCGAGTACATTATAAAATTGTATATATTTTGTTTATTGGAATTGTATTACTTAAAAATATTTTTATTGTTGTTGATTTGTTAATTATATTGTAATGTGTTTCAAATTAGATATTGAAAATACACGAATAACCTTTAGTTTATATGATTGAAATTTATTATTCTTCAAACCAAGTAATTATTTTTTTTATCATAATATAAGTAAAGATCTCATCTTTAACCAAATGTAATTCTCTAATAAATTATGAATTTTTTAGAAATAAAACTGAAAAAATTATGAGTTAGGCTTAATCAAATTCAAGAATAAATATAATGTATTTTTTTTTTTTTTTTGAACTTTAATAGATTTTATCTTAAAATTGCGTTTTGTGATAATTTAGTTTTTCTTCAACAAAAAGACTTGTTAAATTGTAAAATGTTTGACATTTAAAAATTATTCAACAATATTATAAGACATCTGTATAGTTATTTTATTTTATATAAAATTAAAATTTCAACTAATAATTATTATTTTTATTGGTTAATAGTGATAGTCTTGTAATTTTTATGAATCATTTTTAAGAAACTTTTATATTTTCCTGTCATAAAATGTCCTAATATTAGGTAGGTATGTATTAAGTAAAAGTATGCGGTAAATTATAAAATATTTAACCTCGCTGGTAATTTACCACATTATTTGTATGACTCAATACTAATTTAGACCATCAGATCTATACTTAAGAAATATATAGGTATATAATTTTCACGAGGTGTCATAAATAATAATTTGATCTTTATTATTATTATTATTATTATTTTTTTTTTTTTTTTTTGGGGGGGGGGGTTGAATAAATATCTATTATTATTATTATTAAATGTTAAACTTTTGAAACATGATAAAAATATTGAAATCCTTGTTTTTCATTTGGTTTTATTAAATGAAAATTTGAACAATATTTAAAAGTTGTAAGAATAACATTTTTACAATAAATAAATTTTATGATTAGTTTTGTATTATTTTAATTGAATATCAATTAAGAACTTCACTTAAACATTCTTTAGTATTGTGTTTCAGCATTTTGTAATCACAAATCATACATGAAAACGATATAATACATAATTTGTGTTTATTGTTTAACAAATTATTTTTTTCCTTTTATTTCTTTTTGTTTTTAGTAACTAGGTACATAATATAAAATAAAAACTAATTCAAGTATAAATATACATTTCTTGTATTTCGGAAGTTAGTTTAAATAAGCCACTAATACTGTAAAGACTACTGTAAAACTGTAAAGAAACATTTATAGTAATATCATTGTCACGATACATGCTTATGGTTTT
The DNA here is from genome assembly GCF_002803265.2 of Melanaphis sacchari. Taxonomy (NCBI): domain Eukaryota; kingdom Metazoa; phylum Arthropoda; class Insecta; order Hemiptera; family Aphididae; genus Melanaphis; species Melanaphis sacchari. The sequence continues at coordinate 599,717 of NW_020271525.1, read as the reverse complement.
ACCGTAAAAAAAAAACTAAAAAGTCAGTCACTGGAAGTGACATAGTTTTAGCTTATTAATAATTCAAGAGGTTTGCAATTTGCACTGAACTCGCAGGACGGTAAGTTGACGTAGAATTTCGCTTAATTCGTAGTATTAATATTGGAACGTTAATATGTGATAGCTATTATGATATCTAGGTCAAATATTTCCAAAATGTGGGGAAGTAAATAATACTCTCAATAAGGTTTTCCCAATGTTTATATATTGAATAATCTATAAGATTTAATAGTATTTCTATTTGGTGTCATTGTACGATGAATATTGCGAGAAAAATATGTTACTATATTTCTAGGACTTCCTAAATGGTTTCAATAATTTGATTAAATTATTAAATATATAACGTATTAATACATTATTATTTCAAGTATAGTAATAAAAAAGTATTTTTATACAATTTTTGCATGTTAATAATTAAATTAAAGTTATATTGTGTTAATATTTTATTTTGCAAACGGATTGACTATTGAGACGAAATACAATAAAGACAGATATATTCGTACATTATCGTGTATAATAAAGTTTTCATACAATTACAATTTTTATTATTTTATATTAATTGAAAATAACAATTGTTTAATTTGAAATTTATTTTACAAGCTAACCTCTTAAAAATGATTGTAACCGAATTTTTTTAAATATATTATTATTAATAATTACAATTAAATAGCAAACATCTGGTAATAATTTTATTCTTTTATTTAAAAAAAGTAGAAACCAAAGGCTTTATGCGATAGGTATTTAAAATTTAACGTATATATACTCTATAGAATATTGATGTTTACATTAAAAACCACATTATTAATTTCCATTGTACTATTATAAACTAGTATAATACTTACATATAATATATGCTCTATTAATATCAACCATGAAAATATTGTCATTCAACAGTATTGTATTTTTGTTTTATATGTTAAAGCGATTTTATAATTTTATTGTGATCAATACTTACTATTATACATTATTATACAGTTGGTTTCTTTTATAAATAAATAAATTGCACGTTTATTTACAAGATAATCATACCGATATTATTGCGGTGTCATCTTAAAAACTAGTTTCTCGTCAATGGTTTTTAATCATTTTTAGTCTATAAAGGCAACAACGATAATAATAATAATAATTAATATAATATATAATGATATAATGAAGATGTTTTTATGGCAAATAATTATGCACACTTTACGATCATATTACACGTTCCTTAACACAGTAATAAACGGACGTCGACCTGTAAGCCATAATATACAAACCACTATAATACGTCTATTTATAGCTATAATTATTTAATACCTACGTTGTAATACTGCAGAAACACCGGTTAACCGATTCAGTGTAGTTTTGTGCCCGGCAGTCGGACAGGCAGACACGAAGCAAATGATTTGAATTGTATGTTATTTTGTACTCTTAACTCGCGTTCGTTCCGATCCATCTAATATCTTATTGGTTCAAGCTCGTGCACATAATAGAGGCATCGGAATCATGATTTTGTGAGCATTATACTTATTTTACATTAGCACATGTATACTCAGATAGATACGTGGTATATTTTTGGGTACCAACTCCTATGTTCTATTCATACCTTTATTATATTATTTTTAATGCATAAGATTCGAGTACATTTGAACGCATTATAACTTTTATAAGCGTGTGTATCGATTTATACTCATCATATTATAAACAGTACAACAAACTGTTAAAATATTCACCTATATATACCGATTGGCTACAATTGTAATTTTCAAAACATCTTTAATGATCACATAACTCCAGACAGCACTGGTCAATAATATTCAATGTTTTGGGTCAGAGAACACTGGATCGATAAATTTCCGTTGAAATTAATTAACCGTTGTTGTCGTCGGATGTTTCCAACTATAAAGTGGCGTAGAGTAACTGTACAATTATTCGTGTTTATCTGCAAATGATGCATTAGTCAAAGTTAATATCACGTCGTGAAATTATACGGTTAAAAAAAAAAAAAAAAAAATAATGAAGAACTAAAATCTGTGTCAAATTCACAAAATTATTAGTATATATTTTGAACATAGTTACCATATATTTCTGATAAATTATTTTAGATAATTTTAACATTCCGATGAAACTGTAGATAATATTATGAACGTGTTTTAATATAATTATACGATCCGAAGCTTGGACTATAGGTACTCTTAAGAGTGATAATTAAATTAGTTTTTCCAATACTACTATGTACATTATTATATTATGCATAATTATTATATCAGTAAATAATATTTAAAATAAACGCATTCGTCATTCATGACGGTTATTTTAAGTAAAAAAAAAAAAAATTAAATCATTAAATATTATATTTATTCAATTCCTACTGGCTTTGTCATGTATTATGTAGCACAATAATAATAATAATCATTTACCATCAGTGTAGATTCTATTTAATACATTTCTCCCAGGTTTTTCGTCCATTTTAATATATTAATTCACGAGTGCGTTCCCTCTTTATTGAAATGCATATTGCTTACGCGTGTAAATTGTACAGTATATTACGTAGATAAATATATAAATTATACATATTATTAAAGTTATGAAATTGTATTTTGCTGTTTGTAATAACGTTGGCATTTTTCATTTCTTGTCAACGTGTTAATTGTAATCAACTTTTTATTCACGTCTTGACTGACAATGCACTAGAGTCACGTTGAATTCATTATTAGTTTATTACCTACTCTTCTGTACATCAAAAATAATAATAGGATTTTACGTATTTTACGTATAATAATATTATATTATACGAATCGAGATCGTTGAAGTTTTTGTGTAATTGTATAGCATAGTAACTTCTTTACATTATTTCCGTTTCGTAATATAATTGTCCAACGACGGAAGCAAATTCCAGTCGTCACTTCAATATAATGACTACAATAGTAAAATGTAATATATTTTTGTTAATTAAATTACACTCGTAGTATACAGCGCAGGTATCGTGCTGTGGACCGACAAATGACACCGTTTTGTTGGTTATTATTTTTCTATATAATTTTCATTATTATTCTGTCCAGATTGTCATAAATCATGATGTATACATAATAATATAAATAGAGTGATAAATAAAATATAAAGTATAAAAAAAAAATCCAGTCAGTCATGTATTACCTAAAATTATGAACATAGAATACTTAGATCTCCCAGTATTGAGGCCATTTTATTAATTTATTCTATCTTAAGATTTGAGGGTATTGGAAATTCTATGTTCGTGTTCAAGAAGGAACACAATTTAATTTCAAATTTTTTTTTTCCTACAGATGTCGATTGATTTAGTAATGCAATAAGGATTTTTAAAAATGTATGAATTCTGTGTCAAGTGTTTTACAAAACGACTTGTCTCAGTGTTAATTTTTTTTTCCTAAAATCTGCCGAAATTTATTAAAAAATCTTTAATATTTATCAATATTGTCGGATTCATAAAAATGTCAAAAATTCAAATACACGTAGTTCAATTCAAATTCGTTTAAACAAAATGGTGTTCTGCCATGGTCCCTTGCGGTCATGGGACTAAATGACGCTTAATATTTTTATTTCAGTATGACGCATGGCATACTTGCATCCGTTATAGTAGTGTAATATACACAACACAACGCGTCGACAACACCATAGATGCATTATTATTTATATAATAATGTACAGTTCATATTCACGGGCATACCACCATGACCATGTAGTCTTATCGCGAACTCGACAAGTATCAGGTGCAGAGCATCTCGTTCGCCGCTCAGAAGGACTCGCAGTCACATCATTAAATCTTAGCCGTCGGCCCGGACCGGTGACCGATCCGCACGCCGTCGGCGTTTCGCCGACCCACTTTAGTGTTCCGAGCTTACCGCCTTCGCCTCCTACGCACGAGACGTGCATAATAATAAAATATGATAATATATTATGTTATGATATTAATGTTTAATACACCATCCTCTCTCGTAACACCATTAAACCTTAAGTGTGTGTACGCACACGTATATTATATTATGCACCTACGTTCCGAATAATGTCTTGTACAAGTAACTAGGTATCCCATCAGATGTAATATATTTATATACATATATAGGTATATAATATATATATACGCCTGTGACGGATCTTCAAATCACACCGTTTCTCACCGTCCGTCCATCAGGTAATACACCATTATAACGCGTAGACACGACCGCCGTCGCCGCCTATTATATGTTATAACGGACACGTGTGTGTATGGGAGTATGTGTGTGTGTGTACAATAATACGAGTCGGCCGCCACCACCGTACAGACCTACATATCGGACTGTATAATATTATTATTTTTATTATTATTGAATGATATAGGTATACGTTGGCGCGCGTCTTAGGCCCGTTTCGGTATCGTATATGTATACGTTTCATTTCATCCGTATCGTTTCGCCGTAATAGATTATTATTTTACGATTGTGTTTCGATCACGTGTATATAATGTGTAAGTGTTGCGCGGAGACAACTTCGTCGGTCGTTCGCCCGAATTGCAACTGTACAAGTGTACGCACAGCAGTCAGCAAGTGAACGTAAATTCGAACGTCCGTCGGCCAGTTACAGATGAAAACGTACTGCACTACTACCTACCTATATATTTATATGATATATAATGCAATATAAACGTACAGTAGGTACACGTACGGCGATGTGAAGTACAATTACATTAAAGTAGGTAGTTTTTTTTTTCTCCTCTTTGATTGTGACTCAAAAAATAGAACAGTTATAAAGAACATTGTCTGCCTCTGCCCCCATCGCCGGTCGATAATTGCACTGCGGTTTTCCGGATTGTCGATTTTTTCCACCCGAAGCCGTTTGTCAACCACCCGCGTGCGAAAATGAGACGACAATCACGACTAAAACTATTATGTACGTACCTACGCACGTGCAGACCATGTCATTGAACTCTCTCGTGTCCCTTGATAGATGTGTCAGTACCTATTTTAAATTGTACGAAATGCATATTTGCGTATGAATATTGCACATGGTTTCAATTTACAATAATACTCCGCACAGAGAATCGGCTGCAGCTATACAATATGTTAATTGGTTGGTTATACTCCTGCAGTCGTTATTATATTGATGAATGTTGTAGATGCAAATAATTCATTCATATACATAATACATAAATCATAAATATATACTCGTATAATATATGCAATGATGTTTTGATTCTATAATATTATAATAGGTGAATATATTATCATGTGTGTGTGTGATGTGTATAGGTGTATTATAAAGAAATAAAATACTAGTGGATCCAACATTATAGGAATTTATTATTTTTGTTTTTTAACAACTGAATTTTAATTACTTGGTGATGTTCTTGGTACTCGTGTAGTCATTCAGCTGAAACCATTGACCATTTTCTTTGAATTAAAATTGGCAACGCCATCGAAATATAAAATAAAATTTAGACCATCTATATTTTATACATATGTTGACTATATATGTACATAAGTATATAACTCATATGCAGTACAAATAAATAGTTTATTTGAAGATATATTATAAACTTTTTAGAACAAAAAAAAAAACTAAAATTGTTATTTTTCTAATTTTCTCCGGTTAAGTTTGAACATGAAATTTGGTTAAACATTAAACTTCAAATACTTATAAAAATTTACGAGCCCATGCATCTTTAACCTTTTTTAATGATTAAGTTAGCATCTTTTGATAAATCTTGCAATACATTTTTAAGATTTTTAAACGAGTTAAAATATTTTTATTAGAACTTATAGAAAAACAATTAATGAAATGTCTGTTAATAGCTCAAAAAGAGACAAACTATTATGAAAATTGTATGATTCACAGAAAAAGCTGATGTAAAAATTTAATGTATTTACAGTTATTTATTTTAAATTAAAAAAAAAAAAAAAAATTGTCAAAAACTGTAGAATTTGATTAAGAGTTCCCGTTCTTTTTTATATTTCCTATTATTTTAAAAAATTCTGCTTACTTTTTTATTTTGACTTGTTAAAATAAAAATAGATCCAATTTTCTACCAAAAACCACCTTTAAAGTTAAATATTAAATTATTTTTACTCCTTCTAAAAGTGATAATAGACAAAAAAAAATACATTATTACAAAATTAATACATTTATCGCTGGGCTCATAATCTAAGTTCAATATTTGAAAATCTATTAAACTTTATGTTATATTTCAGTATGATAAATATTCCATATATATTTGTTTATATATATATATGTATTGTTTTTTTTTCATTTTGAGAGGGATTCAATAATTCATACAATTTTTTTAAATTAAAGTTAGTTTGATATTTTGAATGGTGAAGCCACCATTGATGACACTCCTGATATTATTTACTTTTTAATCAAAAATATTTTTAATTTTATTATTTGATCGGATAATACGGATATATGTAGTTGATATTTGAATTATTATGCACTGCATTTATGCTAATAATATTTAATGTAAACTTATGCAAATTGACATTTTATAACGTTGTCAATTTACGTGAAATCATAATAATATAAAATATTTATACAAAAAATACAAATCTCGGGTAATTTTAATCCCGCATAAAAAAAATGAAATGATAACATGCGATTATTTGTAAAATTATTATTTATTACTTATTACCAACATAGTATTACGCAGTTTACCATGTAAGACATGCAATTATTGTCAGAGTTGTTTTTAGGTATAGTGATCGAAAACGATGAATTACTATACTAGATATATCTATATAATATATAAAATAATAACACTATTATATCATATGCACGCAAATTATATAGTTGAATCATCAGATCTACACGAAACATATTATTTTATTTAATCTGGTAAAATATTTTGTTCAGCTCGTTATCTCTATATCGTCAAATCATCATGTATATTAAATACGTCATGGTTTTATACTTTATTTGAACGTTAATACTAAGTTAAACCGGTGAAGTACAAAGGGTACAAGAGGTCTTTGACTTACAGTTCGTACTAATTGTGGTAATAACACGTATACCTATCTCGAATGCGGTATATACACCGTTATTTCAATATTCTTTTTAAAACGCATTTCAAACTGTTTGGAATAAATCTTACGATAAATCTATTCACACTTTTAATTTTTATGAACATTTTTTACTTATTTAACAATATTTATTACGATTATATTGTGTATTTAAAATTTAAATGTTTATCTTACAATATACCATAAACTTATCAAATAGTGTAAAAAGATATTTTCAAAATAATATATTCTTAATTTTTACTTCAGACTAGTCCTCATCATTTATATTTTTAAATAAAAACGTGTTTTACTATAAATACATAAGAATATTTTGCATTGTCAATTTTAAATTAAATTATGCAACTGAAATTTTTTATCTAATATCATTATCCAAACCACAGTAAATATTAAAAAATGAGATAAAAAATTATTATATTATTTTAAAGTGACCGACACGTTAATTACAAAAATAGTTCTGTTTATTATTTAAATTATTTAAGTAATACGCTTTCTCGGTAAAAATGTAATTCTTATAGTACCTATACTTAAAAAAAATGTTAATAATAACATAATTTATCGCATGAATAATTCATGGCAATATTTATATTTTGTGGTTTTGAGTTTTTCTCCATTTTTTCAGGCATATATTGCAGTAGTTATTACAGCAACGATACGTGATCATATATTTTGACGGCCTAGTACTATTAAGAATTCATATAATCGTTATATTTATAGGTACTCTGCAGTTATGTATAAGAACTAAAAATATCAATGTGTAAATTACACCGCATAATTGCCGTAATTCAAATTTTATTATTATCTTATAGCAGTTCATACGATTTGGAATCTAGGACTGTGGACTTAACTTTAATTTAATTCTAAGCTTTAAGGATGGCACTTTTTTTTAATAACGTTTTAATTTTTTAATTTAAGAATAATACTACTAAAAAACACATATTAAATACCTATTGGTACTGTATTATATTCGTATACTTCACTAATGCGTAGTTAAATCAACACGTCATTAGAAATTTTGTATAAAATATAACATTTTAATAATCATCATCGTCTCGACTGAAGAGGAAAAACTAAATAATTAAGATGGAAATATGGCGTGGGTATACTTAACGTGGTGTACCGCAATCATTATATAATTTTATACGTAGGTATATCGTATAATTTATTCTATAGGTAATATTACAAGCTGATAATTTTTTTTTTATCCGAGTCTTTATCTGGAGTTAAATTCTAATAGTATTGGATATTTTTACGTTTTTTTTTTCTATTCATTTCCATTTGTGTTCGATTGGTTTAACAACTACCTTGACGAATTATTATTGTCACCTTATCGACCGGAAACGACGATGAAGGTACACGGTGTTTTACCAACCATCAGTTTCCGATAAATTTCAACGATTCTCACGGTTTTACTGGATAATAGAACATATCACGTGTACACCGAGTATACTTATATATTTTATATATGTATATTGGTATCCGTGATTGCCGTACCAAGTATAATTGTCTTCAGATGATTATTTTCGGCGGTGACGACAAGTGTTGCAGGTTCCATGGCTGGTCGGCCATCCAAAAAATTTACCTCCTCGGCGATAATAAGTACGTTTTCGTCATCGACACTGATTTTTATACAAATCGACTTTTTTCGACTAGGCATCATTATTTTTTCTTCTACCCATTGTTGTTGTTTATGTTAAAATGTTAAAATTACATCGGCAGCGGCGACGACGGATATAATAAAATAATGCTTTACGATTCGCGGTGAGGATGAAAATAAGATATAAGTAAGATAGGGGACGACTATGATGACTGTACTTCGTACGTAATATTATAATAGGTTACTGTCTAAGTATATATCTGTTGGTAATCGGACACTGTGACGGTGGATCGAACTGTGGCGCGTAATTCGTGGCCTGCCGTCCAACCGTGTATGATATTATTCTCCGGTTCATCGGTCGTCCATTAGCCCGAATGAGCGACATTGTGCTAGGGGTATTGTATACCTGTTGCAGTTACGATGTGTTTTAATGACAGCTTTTAGAAAAATCGTTGACAATGTCATCATACGACGACAACGAAGATCGACGAAATAAGAATAATATATCAGAATCTATGATGCGCGACACAACGCATTTTGTACTTGTAGGCGAGGGGTGACATTGAATTAAATATTTATTTGTAAACATTGAAATCTAGAGAAATACCATAATGTCCATAATATATGACCTATTGCGAGAGATTTTTTAAAACCATTTAACGATATTTAGTGCGCTCCTTTGAAATAATCCAGTAGACAGGAGTTATTGATTTATATTTATATATTTTTTTTTTCGTGATGTATTTTCACTGATTTATGTTTGTTCAATTGTAAACTGTAGCCTATTTATAATCTTTTTTTCATAATCGCACGCTTTGAACGATTTTCGATTAATCAATCCTGTAGAAATCATCTTTATCAGATTATGGTAGTCGTCAATTTGGCCATTGATCTTAATCGTCAATTATCCTCAAGATGTAGAATTGTAGAAATATAATTTAATACCTTGGTTTGAAACCACGGTGAACAACATTTTTCTTTCTATTTCTTTTAATAACGAATATCGATGTAGAGAAGATAGCAAATGTTAATTTTTAGAGTATTTATTTGGTATTTGATAAGCAAGTTGTATTATTTTATACATAGTTATAGAAGAAAGTGCTGTTGATTTTGGTACGCTTAATGCAAAATAAAATTTTAAAATAGTGTGAGCATCTACAGAAGCATTCAAAACAGATAATTAAAAATACAAACAATTTATTCGATTACACATATTGGTGCTCAAGTTGTAAATAGTGATAATATAAACCTAAAATATAAAAAAAAAAAATGAATTATATAATTTTAAAATTAAAGAAAATTTACACTGTAAAGTGTAGGTATACTCATCACAACATTTATTTTTATTTTTATTCTTAAGGTATAATGTTTTAATAACAAAGGTTATTCTGATTATTAGTCATTTTTTAACTAAAGCCAAATTAAAATTATAATAATATGTTAAAGCTAATGATGATTTTATAATTTGCATAGTTTTTACAATTGTTGATAAAAGTTTATTTTGTAAAATTTTTCATAAGTTTCTTTAAGATGTTTTACATTGAATGCTTATGACAACAAGTCTCTATAGTGAAGATGAGTTGTTGATAATTTTACGTGGTTTAGTTTATTTGGGACAGATGATGACTAAATATTTGTGTGTTTGTTCTTTGCATGTCACACGTAGATTGTTGTTGGTTCTTTACTGATAATAAGAAGCGCGTTAAATTTAAAGCATCTACTAATGGGTGTGTCCTATTTTCACTCGAGTAATAATTATTTACTCACACGAAATTTGGTTTAAAAGAATCTGTAGTTTCATTAAATATACACAGTACACTAAAATATAATGTTACTTGTTACCTATACATGATCGTTATAATTACAACAGTATTAAACTTATATTCATATCTAGTAAAAATAATTGATTTTAACTATACTTCAAAATATTGAATAATAATTATTTATATAGTCGAACAATAAATTGTATGCACAGCTACGTTGTTAGATCGAAAATGTTAAGTTTTATTTTCATAAACTTTTACTATAGATACCTACTAATATTTATGTATATTTAATGCTTAAAATAATGAAATTATTATTATATAATAACTTATTATAAAAATAACTTTTTTCAGTCAAAGCTAGATAAAAATTACTTTTATTTATTAATACATTTTAATTTAATGTAATTTATTTAGATTTTTTTTTTAAAGCATTTATTGTTATTAATAATCCGATAATTTTTCGTGAACAAAATTCGCATGATTACATTTTGTCTTTTATTTTTTTACAAACTTCGTACACTAGTTATTAATATAATAATATTTATAATTTGGTACCTACTTGTTATTTAGTATAACTACCATGTTGTCGATCCAGTCATAACGTTGATTCAGACGAAAATACGCAATAACCTAATCAGTTAAATAATTCCTTAGGTAGCTGTAAAGGTGTATTGTTTTAATCTGTTTTGAGGACGTATTAGACTGTTTTGACTCAATGTTTCAAAATCAACAATGTAACTTATTAGTTTTATATAATCATCGATTGACAGTCTTTTAAAAATTTAACAATCAGTAACCACTGTTTAAAATTACTTCAAACGTGTGTGTTAAAAAGACAAGAATCATTTGATTATTTAGAAAGTTATAATGCAAACAAAACAAGTGGCTTTCCAAGTTTAAAATTATTAATCTAATAGATTCGCTGAACTAAAGACATTTTAAAGTTTTATATAGTGCTTTTATTTAATAAGACGTTACCCCAGTTTCAGATAGGACAGTAAGTTATAGAATTACTTGATAACTTGATAGGCTATACTATATTTAGGTATATTTAGTATTAAACTTCACGGATATTGGGGTAGTATAAGTTCTAAAACTCGGTAGACTAACATTTACTCTATCTGGCACTGCGCTGCCCAGATCAACGAAACCATTTAATGGCCAACAGAACGCGCTGCTCTAAATATAGTGTTTGTGATTATTCTAAGTGTATTTTTTAACAAAAATAATGTTTAACGAATCAAAACAAATATCATAGAATCATCGTAAAATCACTACATTTTCTCAGTTTATATGATACATTATCAGTTGAGCTAAATCTTTTTTAAAAATTCGAAAATATTTTCTATTCATTTTTAATATTTTATTATTTTATTTTTATTTATACGAAAAATATTTTATTCAACGAAAAATGTATTCGTTTAAGCATAGATTGTTCTGTATTTTTCTATATAATGTGGTGTTTTAATAATTACTATTAATACTCCTATAGTATCCATTCATTCATTCGTGCAAGACAGGGTTAAGTTAGGGTGCTTTTATACTACAAATTATTAGTTGGTGACGTTCTCTTCAGCTGAAAATGATAAAAAAAATATTATTTAAATTTAAAAATGTCAACAAAGTGATACTAGTAATACAAATTTGATTATTCTTTAATTACTGTTAGATTAGTATAGTCTTTATTAGATACTATTAATGATAAAATAAAATAAAATATAACTTCTATCATAACTATAAATGTCTATAACAAAAGTTTCTTCAAATATTTATTCTAATCATTTTTTTATAATTTCATCATTTAAGTATAACGTTTCTCGTCATTTCATGTTAATATAATATATTTAATTATATAATTTTGTCCAATTAGCATTCACAAAGTCATATCTTTGTAATAAATATTTAAATGTATATTTTTTAATGTTTTTCGCTTAATTCAATGATAGTTATTGTTTTTAGTAATAATTTAAACAAATATCTGCAGTTCAGGAAGGACCGGTTAAACGACGAGACACTGATAACGGTTTTCTGTTAGACACGTTTGTATTTATAGAGATACATACAATATTTATTTAACGTTACTTTTCAATTTTTAATTAACTGTGGTTTTTGACAGGGGCTTATAAAATGTTTGTCTTCTCAACACCTCATCTTGAGATCATTGACCCATAAAACAGAATCATTATACTCGTTTTTTATATAGTGAATGATATTGTTAAATATCAAATGGACTTCAGGATTTGTAAATTATTTTTATTACATGTCAGCGTTTTATGTGATCAGATTATTTCTATTACATCCGTGGATTGGATGCTTGTTGTATATATTCTTATAATTTTCTTGATTTTGTAGAATTTATATTTTACAAATCTCTTCAAAGTTTATAGAGTTAAGCAGTTTTATAATTTTTTATATAATTTTTTAGTTAGTTAAGTATATTAAATCAATGTTGATTAAATCTAAACAAATAAATATATATATATATATATTATATTACTGCTTAATTAAATGGTTAAATTTATATTTATGAAATACATTAACTATAGTAAGTAAATTATAGGAAAAAAAGTTATAATAAATAATAAATACATAATAAAAAATATGTAAATTCAATACTACATCATTAAAAGTAAATATATATGTTTAATTGTGCTACTTTATGTAAATATATTATAAAATATGTTCCAATTATTAAGTTTCCAATCAGCGGTTTACTATTTTTCATAAAATATACTACATGAATACGTGTAACTCAAATGATTGGAAAGAATATCATATTTCTTAAAAACTAAAATATGCATATTATAATATGAAACGTTATAGACTATAGTAATTTAAACTATATTACAATTTGAGTTATTTGATTTTTTCATTATTTATTTATTTTTTATGATAAGCGTTATATTGGTTTTTTTCTTTTTACAATTATTTCATTATTACCTAATTTTCTTTTTATGAATAATCGATTGTTACAGTTTTTTTTTTTTTTTTTTTTTAATAATGGTTAGTTTGACCGTATGTGTGGTTGACAAAAAAAAAAAAAAAAACAATAAACACAACATAAATATCGATCCGTGGAAATTAAATGGAAAACAGTTGTAATATCGTAGGCTTGCGCGAATTACCTACATTTTGATATAATTGGATCAAATACGAATCAAATTTTATTTTTTATTTTTCGTAAACCAATTGAGTAATATAATATTCTATTGAATTCGGTAACCGCATGAGTACACGCAGATATTTTCGTCAATCGATTTGCATTCATACACATGTATTTACACGTAGTTAAGAAGTACAATATGAAGAAAACCTTCAAAAAATAAATTCGAATTTGAATTAAAAGCATTAGGAAAAGTCAATTTTTGATTCGTCACGTATTATATTGTTACATATTATATCGCATTTTTTTCTTAGCCACCTGGTATTTGCAATATTATTTCGATGATTTTCACAAAATTCATTGACACGAATTTGGAAAAGGTCTAAAAGCTATGATAACATATTAACCCAGTTTGTGGAGAAAATTATCCATGCAATTCGATGGAATCTAGTGTAGTCGAATCATAATAATTGCGATGGGTGAATATTTTGCACAGTAAAAATTGAAAAAGAAAAACGTAGAAAAATAACATTTTTAAAACGATAATAATATACATTTTTATTATTATTACGTATTATTTTTGTTGTGTAGTGTCCTCCGCGAACGAGCCAACGTTCGTCTCGGTTTAACATTGGCACAAGGCCGATATGTTATGGAAATATAATAATATCTTATGTCCATAGCCTCTTGGAAATAAGAAACGTCACAAGTCGTTGACTGATTATTGTCACCGTGTATCATCGAACACTCTTGTTACACAAGTGTAAAAACTATAGCCAGTTATTCTTCTTTAGTGGCATAAATTATACCTTTTGATAAACAAAATCACTAATATACACGTTAATCATCCTAATGACTAATCATTGAATAAAACCTATCATACATCAAAATGAACATTTTGCACATAAAATTTCTGTTATATTTGTATGCTTGGGGCCTTTAAAAATATTGAATAAATATTTTGCACTTGAAATAATAATTCATTTAATTTAATAATGTAAAAAAAATAATAAAATATAAAAGTGTACCTATTATTAAAGTAAACCTATTTTCCTACTTAATACCTACGTACAAAATGTATGTTCTACAAATGTATAATACTATTATATATAATTTACACGAGTATATAATACGTATATCTACCTATTTAAAAGATTTAAAAAAATATATTTTTTAGAATCTAAATTGTCAACGTGTTATAAAACTTACATTCACAGTCGTTTTCACGCTCTGGTTCATACAACCTATCCTAAACATTTAATAGCATACAAATATATAATTTAACGATAATTCGTACTAGTTAGTTTTTACAGTTAAAATGTTAGATTTTGTTAAAAAATATCTAAGGAAATATTTTGTACTATTTGTACTATTTTACTTTGCAACATTAAATTATTTTACATGGTTTTATTAAATCATTTTATATTAATTTTTAAATACATTAAGAATAAATAAATATGACGTTTTTTAGGTTTTTAAAACTAATGTAAGATTCAGACATGGCGGGTACCGATACCCGATGGCTGGCGATACTGTGTTTGCTATCTGCGGTGCAATGTGTTCCTTCCAAGGTTACGTCTCAATTAGAAACAGATTCCGAAGACTCAAGAAGAGTTCTTGGTTCAAGGTTTGTTTAATAAATATTAAAAATTGTGTAACCAGTAATTCATTTTTTTTTTTATTTAACTTAGTGTGGTAACATCTGTATCTGTAATAATGGATCATGGAAATGGAACCAAAACGTATTTTGCTGATGGACAGAGTAAAAATGTACATAAACCTACAGATACTATTATAGGTAGTCCTGGAAATTTACTATCACCGGACCGTTATGAGTTTTATACGTTCGATGAAACGGGAGATTTAGTTAAACGATTAATGACATTAGATGAGATACATGGTTTAATTGCTGGAGCAGATCCAGAATCAGTGATGGCTGATGCTTCTCCTACGTATTATCATGATGCACTTGCAAGTCATTCGTCAGAAGCACTTATGCACTTACCCGCTTCAGATCTTGAATCACTAGATGCTCCAGCTGTTCACAAGGTTTTGGAAAGTGTACAAAACGTACTAAAAAATGAAATGGCAGCTAACTCAGGTAAACCTATTCCTTCTATGCCTAGCACATCTTTACATCGTCCAGATTCAGCTTCTGCGTGGTCAGCCTTATTCCCAGGCCTAATTGAAACTCCTGATGACGTAGCTCATCTTTCTGGGTACTTACTTCCGTCCAAAACTACAGAATCAATGGACACACCATTGATTAAAAAACCATTTTCACCAAATGAGGCACCGTTAGTATCAATGCAACCTCAATCAACAACACTTAAATTGCCATCGTCATCTATAAAAACACAATTGACCACTACAACAGAAAAAATAAGGTCAACACCAAAATCTACTGTCAAACCTGAAGTAACAACGAAATTTACTCCAACACAGCCAACAACACAATGGACAACACTTAAACCATTAACGACTAAAAAACCTTTCAAGCCAATACAGTCATTTGAGAAGCAAAAACCAGCACTGCAAAAACCAATTTTAATGTTGCATTCAACTGCTAAGCCCCCTATTACTGCTGATAGTCTTGAGATGAATAAAGAAATGTCTGCTTCTATATCAGATATGTTATCACAAGTGACTGATAGCCAATCATCCAACCACAAACCTTTACAAACTAATGATTTAATAGAAAAAGATAGTACGTCAGATTATGTACCAGAAGAAAGTTCGCCAGAATTAAGTTATTATAGCCCAATAGCAATGTCATTGAGCACCGGTGGCGCATTGAAACCAGTTACAGAAGCTTTAACATCGGCTAAAAAACCTCCTACTACAATGACATTTAAAACTACAACTACAGATAGACCATTTTCGCAAAAGACCGCTCCTACTATTACAGCAACAAGATTTTCACCACCTAAGTCTAATTTCACGAAACCTCGACCTCATGCGAATGCTACTACAACCTCTTATATGACAAAGCCATCATCGATTAATAAATTTACTGCAACTACTGCTTCGACTACCAGAAATAACTACCAGTATCCACCAAGTAACATGTCAACTAAGTATATGCAAAAAATTACTCAAACCACTCAAGCTTATCCAAACAAACTAATTGACAGTTTCGTAAAAGTTGTTAACAAAACGGTAAATAATGCAACTCTTAGCGTGAAACAACCAATAGATACGTTTTGGAATTCCACTGAGGAAGAGTCAAAGAATAAATTCGTCAAAGAGCCTGTTAAAGTTTTCCAGACTAAAGTTACTTCATCTCGACCAAACGGCATAAATCGAACGAATGTCACTTTGTCAAATCGCATACAAGAATTAAAAACTACGGCTATTCCAAATTTCGGATATGGTTCATCTACCACTACGGTTCGAAGTCAAACGGAACCAGATAAATATGTATCTGTAAAAGTGGAAGAATGGCCAATTACTGTTCAACATCCAACTGCTTACCCTTCCACTACTCCATACATGAGTACTGAAAAATCATTTTTTTCCAGCAATAGTCAGTCATTAAGCTCTGTTACAGATCCTAACGTCATTAGAGATTTAATATCATCTTTTATGACTAAAACGTCAACGGTTTCCAGTATCTCCACTAGTACTGTATCTCCAACTACTGTTAGTGCTGAACAAACGCTGACTGCGGCTATGTCGACTACTACACCATCAGTAATAAATACTGTGACAGGAATTCCTACATCAATGACATCGTCCACAGTTAGAGATTTAATGACATCAACAACAACTACGACGACCACAACAACTCCAACTACAACAATATCAACGAAAACAGAAGCCTCGGAAAATACAACAGTGGAAACTACAACGAAATCAGCATTAACGACAACAGGAATGGAAACGGTAAAAACCGCTGTTGAAGCTGCAGATACAGGTATAATTGCAGTGACGACTACTGCGGCTTCAATGAGTGCTGCGAATATGATAGCTGCCGGTACGACAGTTGCTCAGATAACAACTGACACACCGATAACACAGTCCACGGCCAGTGCAGCAACAGATTCAATAACATCCACAACAGCGACTGGAACAACGGTTGCCAATGTGACCACTGTTACATTTACAACACCAGAATCGGAAACGCAGTACGTACCCGTGACACATTTTTTGCCTGAATTACAACTGAAAGACAGACCAGAAACTGAAATTAACAACAGTGCACCGGGCGTAGATATGATGCTCAAAGACGGTATAAACGCGGTAACTAGTATGTTGCAAGACACACAAAAGCCGGCAGTGCCGACGGTTCTTGAAACTGAGTATCAGGAAATTGGTAAGCACCCTTACGAAAAATTGTCTTCAATTGAGGGTAAACAATCATCTACCGAACAAACTAGCCGGAAACAAGCGACTGTTAAATCAGACTTTGACGAAACTACCACATTTACCGTATCCGAGAACACAGCGACTCAGGATTTATACGAGTTCACTACGATTGCAGCGGAATCGGTTACCAAGTTTGTTGAGCAGAACGATTCGATGGCCGCGGAATCGGTAACCACCAATGAAACAGAACAGATTTTGCGAAATTCAGAACTAGGCTTGGAAATGTTGACTGTATTCAATGTTAGTTCTACCGATGGACCTGGACAAGTGGCTAAATTGACCGATTTGGCATCGGAAACGCAAGCGTTATTCGACACCACCACGCCATTTGAAAACCGAAGCGCCGTTACCAATTTGGCTACCGATACGGAAGAACCTGTAACTACAACATTTCCCCTTCATGTCCCTCCAGTGACGAAGGAAGTGACGGCATCAACCGTAACCGTGCCGTCAACATCGACTACCACGACGAAACTACCGTCACCAATACCATTAGTCAAAGCAGCGACTGTAACACCAGCATCAGTAACGACAGCAACGGCACCAACAACAGCATCAGCAGCAGTATCAGTCACAGCGTCAGAATCTGAAATTCAAAACTCAACGACGACAGTAGCCGAAAACTCTTCAGTGGCCGTAGCAAACTACACTACTTTGTCCACACCAGCTACGGTCACGTCATCGCCTATAGTAAAATCACCTGGACCTTCATCCAATGCATACAGGCCACCAATGGCGAATAGTGCGTCTCCGTCTACAGTTGAGCTGCATCCTGCGCCGCACGAGAGCATGGGCATGGAAGCAAGTGTAGCTTTCTTGGGTGATGACGTACGCCGATTTGTGGACCTTTGTAATGAGCTGTCGTTCAAAATGTGGACAGCCGTAACCGGAAAAGGTCAAATAGCATCCAGAAGTCTGGTGCTATCTCCTTTCGAGCTAACCGCTATGCTAGCCATGGTATTCTTAGGGGCCCGTGGTTCCACTTCCGGTCAGATGAACGACGTACTTCGGCTTGATGATATGGTGACATTTAATCCTCACCAAGTACTTCGGAATATAACACACTCGATAACGAATGTCAACAATCCTGGTGTGGCCACCGCATCTTTCGTCAGGGAGATATACAGCCATAAGGTAATAATTGTTGTTTATACTTAGATTTAATATAAACAAAATTATTTTTAAATGTTTACATTTTTTAAATTTTTTTTATAGGGAAATGGCAAAATACTAGAATTCTATAAAGAACGAGTACAGCAGTATTATGATGGACACGTAGAAGAAGTCGACTTTAACACGATCGGAGACGTTTTAAGGAGACGAACGAATTTATTGGTCAAAAGACAAACATTGGGTCGTGTTGTAGAATATCTTCGCGGATCTGGTTTAAGTTTGACACCGCCATTCGCTGCATTCAGTGCTAACGTATTCCAGGTATAAATATTTTAATTAATAATAATTCAGAGTTGATAAGAATATTTATATAAGTATATCTATCAAAATATATTCTATCGAAATAAAGATAATTTAACCCTTGATAGACATTCGTTAACATGAAAAACAATATACACACTCTGTATTCTATAATGATATAATATTATTATTTTATTATCGTTTCGCATTTTGAATTTACTTGTTATAAAATATTCAAAAGTAAAAATATTTTCTATGGCCTCACGTAGACTATGTTTAAAATTATAATGATTATAACCAATGTAATAGCCAAAATAATATTTGATCTCCAAATAGTTCAATGATTGTAAATTCTATTAATCACAATTTAAGACTACAAAATAAATAAAAATAATTATTATTTAAAACAAGTGTACAGTTTAAAATCAACTTGTGTCTATTGCAAATAACTCATGCACCCCATTTGTGTTACAGACGAGCTGCGAGAGCGCGTCAACCGAAGGCCGGGACGGTGAAATGTACTTCGTGGTGAGGCCGTCAACCAGACAGCGACGCCTGGTACCGGTGCCGGCGGCCGTGTGGCGCAGTGGGTTCCTGGCCGGTTACGAACCCGGGCTAGACGCGACGGCCGTTTGCCTGGGCCCGGACTCGGCAGTGTCCACCATACTGGTGCTGCCGGGCCAGCAGGGCCAGGTGGCTCCAGGTGACGGACTTGCCCGATTGGAGCAGCGGCTCATCGAGACGTCTTACCGACGGGGCGGCTGGTCTCGAGTACTCCGGAGCCTGTTGCCTCGGCCCGGGCTCGAGCTGCAGGTGCCGCGGTTCTCGCACCGATCCGTGCTGAACACCACGGCCGCCCTGCAAAAGATGGGTCTCCGGGACGTGTTCAGCGACCAGAAGGCAGACTTGCGCGGCGTCAACGGGCTGTACGACTTGTACCTGTCCGACATGCTGCAGGTGAACACGTTCAGTACGTGCGGCGAGGACACCATCGGCGCCAGGCATCACGTGGAAACGTATCCGGCGTCACCGCAGCGGATGGGTCGCAACGGCCGCGACGGGAGCAGTCTAACCGGAAGTGACGACGATGACCGCGTAAGCACCGACGAGAGCATTCACGATGGCGTCCACGAAGGTGGTCGCCGGAAACGCGACGCCGATGACTTGCCGCTGCACAGCCCGTACTCGCATTTGCCGCTCAACCTGCGGCCCAGGCAGGCGAGACTCCCGGACGTGCCGAGGCTCCGGTTCGACAGGCCGTTTTTGTACCTTGTCCGGCACAACCCCACAGGCATGATCATCTACTTGGGCAGGTTTAATCCGAGGCTGTTGCCGTGAACCGTCACGCGACGATTATAATAATTAACGAAATCATTATTATTAATAATAACCATATTGACATCGTCCAAAAAAACATAATGTAACATTATAAATATGTGTACACTATCACACTATTGCCAAATGATGGATTTAATGTGAGTTTCTGTTTTAAAAATATCGAATCGACCGCAAGACATAATTCCGTTTTTGCAACCAAAAATTAACTGCAGTACCTACTGTGTTTGACATTAGGTTTTATGGAACTAATCCTGTCGATTTCACTGACATTTAACAATAAAAGTATTTAAAAATGATCCATTGATATTTTTCAAATAATTTTATGATCTTGGTAAAATCGACATCCTAAACGTTTATTTAAGTTTATTATTATATACAATAATTTTACATATTATTTATATAGGTATATTTATTTTTATACGTACAATTTTATATTATTACTATTTTTCAGTTTATTATTATCGTAATAATTAGGTGTACTAAATGCGTTATTATAAAACTGTGACACGCTTTGTGATATATATTTTGGCAACATTAAATTATATTTTTTATACATAAAAATTATATTAAATATTTAAATATTAGATTTTTTATATGGAAAATAAGATTGTTCCTAGTTTTTTTA
Source organism: Melanaphis sacchari (assembly GCF_002803265.2). Taxonomy (NCBI): domain Eukaryota; kingdom Metazoa; phylum Arthropoda; class Insecta; order Hemiptera; family Aphididae; genus Melanaphis; species Melanaphis sacchari. The sequence goes on along the minus strand of NW_020271525.1, from coordinate 578,464 downwards.
AGGAAACATGTCTACGTTTATTTTTGTAAATTTTTACTATAAATCAATTATCATTTATATAAAATTTACTTCAATAATACGTTTACAGTTGAATTTATTTTAGTTTTAGTCAAAATTATAATTTTTTAAATTATTTTTTACGTAATAATAAAGAATTAAACAGGTACCTTTCTATTGTATTTCATTTGTACTTAATTATAATTGTAAGATTCAAAGGGCAATATGTTTGTGCCTTTAATTTTATTTATAGAATAATCAACGTGTGTATACTTATCATACTTATCATATTATTATTAAGTTGACGTTCTTCAAATTACGAACAATTCCACATGCTTATTAACTATAATAAATTTATGTACTATAATTCACATTATACAAGAAAGTAAAAACCAATATTTATTGCTGTCAATAAATGATAATGGACTATGTGTAGGGGTGTGTAGAACTTTATGTAACATAATTTAAAACAAATTGTATAGACATATTAATATTGTATAATATTGTTAATTTATCAGTGATGATAAGTACGTCAACATTAGCATTTAGGAATTACTGATTTTAGAAACACTTAATTGAAATATAATACTTGATCAGGATATCTTAGTATCAAAAATATTTTATCATTAATGAAATAATAAGAACTATGTTAGGTAATTATTACTTTAAATTATAAGTAATAGCGTTAATCCAAGTAGTGTAAACAAGATCGACAGCCCTTTGTAAATTAATGTTAAATCGAAATAGTATGAGTTATGAAGATCAAGGATTTCAAGTCTGGATAATCTTATCAATTGGAAATGTAAAAAAGATGATTTTACTAGTTTGTGGAAGTCAGTAGATAAATGGTCAACATATTGAAATTTGGTATATCATAACGTAGTTAACATCAGAACGCGTTAGCAATAGGCACAAATAATAATTTAGTCAAACGAACTTTGTAATGTAGATAATTCTATTTAACAATAAGTAGTTATTATAATTGTTATTCTGAAATTGGCTTAATGTAATTTTAGTTAAAATTAAAAATTAAACTATTTTAAACGTATAAAATATAATAGGTAATAAGTTAAATCGAAACAATATAATCTCAACTATAAATAATAATTCTATATCTATATGATGCAGTAGTAAAAAATAAATAAATGAATAACCAAACCATAAACTCTCTTTGCAGTACGGTTGGTTTCGGTTACCTCGTCATTGAGTAGTAATAATAATGAATATGAATATTTGAATTCAATGCAATAATCATTATAATATACGAAAATACTATTCTGAATGAAAAAGATGAGTAGATCAGCGTTTATTCTATTTCTAATATTAATAGATGTTATATATTTATATTATTATTAGTATTTTTTTTGTATAGCAGGTTAAGCAATAATTTTTGTCAAAAAATGTTACATATTATACTTAATTATAAATTAATACTGACTTATCGTATAATAATATGGCCAGAGTCTCATAGTAAAAAAAGCTCAAAGTTAGTTTTAATATTAAATATTATAATAATTTAATTTTATTATTTACATAGAACATTATAATAATAGTTCATTTTTCCGAGTTTAGGGTTAATATTTTTGATTTAAAACAAAATAGTTGAAATGCACTGAAGGAAAACCCGTCATTTTACATTTAAATATCCAATGAGTTAAAAATTTTAACTTAAATGCTTATATTACAAAAAATGAGGTATATACCAATATATTTTAATTATTTAACTGATTAAAAACAATTTATGAATTAAAAAGAACTTTTTATATCGCTATTAATTGTATTGACTTGGATTAAACATTAAAGTATGATGAAAAACATTTTTTTTTTCAAATTTATATTTATTACATAATATTGTTTCAACAAATTTTCATTAGAAATTAATGAAGTATAAAAAACTCTTTTAATGTAAAAATATCTATTGATGGCTAATAAAAATGCTCATATCTATATGAACTTTTTAAGTTCTAACACTCTATTAAATTGTGATATATACAATATAAAATAATATTTTTAATTATAATTACTCATTAGGATTAATCTCAAACCAAATATTTATAGAAAAATCTACTTATCTAAACGTTATCCTAATGACAAAATGCAGATCAATGTGCTTTAATAAAATAAGTAGTTTTAATCAGTTAGTTATCTACTAAATACTCAAATTATAAGTATAGATATATCTAATGACAGCTGTGTAATTTTAAACCTAAATATAAACTTATGTATGTTAAATGTTTATCATATAAACAAAGATAACCTTAAGACTAAATACGTCATTTATATAACAGTTACTGATTACAATTTTTATATTTAATTAATTATAGAAAACAGGAATATATTATAAAAAATAGCTAACTAAGAATACGTACGCTCTCCGAGTGTGATTTTATTAGGGAGTTCTGTATAATATGACGACACACAATTCTCGATTGAAAATCAAGAGTATAATTTTACAGCACTATAGATTTAGTATAAGTACTTTGAAAATTGCTTACTAATTATTGATAAACTGCAGTCTAGTTATCAGTTATTGATTTTCTTGTTAGTTTCTCTAAATATGAGAATAAGTAAAACTGTTTAACAAAATCCAAAAAATATTAGTGACATTTAGACCATTTAGTGATATATATTTTAATGAATTAGACTTTGGTCTAATAATAATAAATAATATATTATTATTATTATTATTATTCAAAAATCAATATTATAATATAATATCATGGTACAATGGGTAAATTTAAATAAACAATTTATTTCATTAATTAAAGTTAATAATTAAGATAAAAACTAAAAACTAATGAATGTAAATTAACGAAATTTATCAAAATATTTCTAACTAAATCAATAGGTATTTTTAATGTTTAGTTTTGTGTTATTATCCAAAACAAAAAACGAGTGAAATTTGAGATAATTGTTGGGTTTTAATTCATCGAAAAAAAAAATCAAGTTCATGAAATAGGTAATATAAATAAATTATAAGCTTAGTTTTTTTTTTAGTTTGTTTTATTTTATTAATTTTATTATTTTATGTTGACAAATAATTCTTAGATACAGGTAGGAAGATTTCATTGTATGTGGAAAAGTACAGGAATCGTTAAAGAGATACAGGTAGTGTATTTTAAGTTCAAAAATATTCTGTAAAACTATAAGATTTTTTAATGAAATCTCTATTGAAATAATGTTTATTGTATTACTTTGTTTTAAAATATTAATAAATAAAACCTTAAAACTATATTGGTTATAAGAAAAGAAAAGAAAGTTATTTTGATATTATATTACGAGTATTATCTTTATAACATAATTTTTAAATTTTTCAGATTGAACAAAAAAAAAAAAAAAAAAAAGTAACTACTAAGTTAAATTTTGAGTGTTATTGTTTATTATAACTGTTAACTGGGAAATCCGCGAATCACTTTGCTATGTAATAATATTAAGAACTAGTTATGTTTGTCGTCCGCTACTAAATAATGATATATAATATTATTGATATTTTCATGTATTATAAAATTCTAAATTAAGCAATATAGACTTCTTAGAACAAATAAATTGGCTGTCCATTTAAGACGAAAATGACAACACCATATGGAAAATCTACATTATACTTTTTACGAGTTTTTCTAGAGTATAATTTTTCTTTATTAATAATATTAAATTATTATACACACAAAATACAGTCCGATTCCAATAGGTAATAACAACTATTAATATTAACTATTACTGTTATTCTTAGTATAGGTAATATACTGTACATACTTATTTACGTAGTACAGTGATATTTTTTTTATAAGTAAATATTTTGTTGTCTCTGATGAACCACGTTTGCTGACGTGCGTTGTATCACATGTTCTTGTCGTTATCAGCTATTCAGGGCCTTGATCACGTGAAGATAAGACTCTTGTTTGTTATATCGTTCGTTTCAATCAAAATATTATATATATAACAATATAACAATATATAGATATAGATATACTTATTATATAATATTTATATATGTGCATATAGTTTAATAATGTAACATGTGCACACACGCGGGTTCCGCATCATCGGTACTTTTTATCGCGGTTTACGTACTTTCAATGATTCTCGTGTAATCAAAGTGCGATTCTCCGTCAAAAGTTCCGAAACGTTCATCCAGTGCAGACATGAGACCCGACAGTAAACTCAAACTGAAATCAGAATGCTTTGCCATCAACAGGTTGCAGCTGTTGGAATACGAATATCACACTGCCCTCGACGACCTTAAAAAAGTGCGTAAATCGATTAATAATTAAACGTATACAATAAAATTTATAAAGTAAATGTATACAATGTTTGTATATATATATATATAATATATACAGTGGGTACTTTCATATTTTCATCCAGCTCACATTGTACACACTATATACTGATATAATAATAATAATAATAATATCATCATATCCAATATTATTTATTATTTATGTATAAATAAGTTATATTAATATGCATGATATATTTTAATAATCGTAAATAGAGTGTTTGAATTCAATAATATTGTAACTTACGCGTGGCCTGCCCCGATTTTATTTATTAAATCTATAATCTTAATATTTATTAGGAATGTTATAACTAAATACCTACATAATATTTTGTTTGTAATCTATAAGAATAGTATCGCAAAATTTGAAATAGCGTGCATTATGCTGAAAATTTTAATTTCAATTTTCAAATAAATAAAAACAATAATAATAATATGATACGAGTAAAATGTTCGTGACTATTTTTAATGTAATTTACATCATTCTGAATATTATATTTATATCGTAAAATTCGGTTAGGTTGTAGTGTTTAAAGTGACCATTGATTGATTAGTTTACCCAAATAAAAATAAAAAATGTTCACCTATTTACGTATATCCAGTTTTAATATAATATTAAATTCTAAAACCTTTATATTGGTATTTAAAAAGTAAAATACACAATTTTAGTTATTTTATTCAAATATTAATTTAATACCAAGTTATGTAAATTAAGTAAAATCTTTTGTTTGCAATAAAACTGCAAGTTCAATTGTATTTATATTATTGCAAGTTTATTACCTATGTTTAAAATATTAGCTCAATGAAAAACTTTGTATTTGAAATCGTTTTTGTGCTTATTTATTTATAGTACATATCGAATTATATACTAATGTTTCGTTTTTAATTTAAAATAGAAAACTAATAATATTATAAGTATTTTAATATCCGATCAATACGATATTATTTTATTAAAAATGTCGATAAATATTGCACATACCCTTTATAATATAATATTATTTAAAAAAAAATAAATTCGAAGACTAATAAGTACTTTCACAATTTTTTTAAAATTCAAATTAATATATCCATCTATGCAATAGTTATGGTGGATATAGTCGAAACTATTGTGAATTTGTATGATTTAAAATATGACTTATGATTTTTATTTTTACATATCCCCCGCAAATATTGTGCTCGTAGATTAAAGATTTAACTACTGAACTTGAATTTGGTATTTTACACACTTGTAAGACATCTAATAGAAACACGGATGAGACATGGAATATTTACTCTCGTTTTGCTAGGAAGTGGTCAAATTAACCCGAGTAATTGTTTTGAGAATTCTTATAAGTATCTTCTTACAATTACTTACAAAGATCACCTAATGTGAAAACAGTTTTGATCATTACATTTTCAATAGTTATTATAAAATAATATTCTTTAGAGTCTATAATGTAGACCAAAACACCGCACGTTGACGTATGAAATGTGTACTAATAAAAACTTACAAATTAGTAAAGCAGTAATATAACATATTCTATTACAACAAAAATATAATTTTTCAGAAATCTTTTAAGTTTTAAGGATGGTTATTTTTTATTGCTGAAATTATATACTTCCTTAAATAACCATGAATAAAATGTATATTTATTATATATTTTTTATATAAATATTATAATATGCTTATTATCAGTAGCGCGAAGTGGTAAAACTTGACGGGTATATGGGTTTAAGTAATGTATATAATATTTACTATTCTAAATAAGCGTATTTTAAATTGTATTTAAACTTCGATTTATAGATTATAGTTATTATATCTACTGTTATGTATAATTTATATTCGAGTGTATGCAATGTTAAATGTATCTATGTATATTTCAATTTTTATTTATTGTCAACAAAAAATACCGATGTCGATTCCGAATATGTCTGACAGCAGAAATAATAAGTACAGTGAAACTTTGGGCAGATGCATTCGACAACATTGTTAAAATCATAGTCTATGTGACACGAGCGACTAACCACCTTTAAGTTTTAACACAATAATTATTACAATAAACCTGTTATTTAGTTTTAATAGTTATTTTTGCATACGTTTAGATGTTTCTTATGACAAAAATATATTTTAATCAATGTTAAATATTTTTGACATTTTTTGTATGTTGTAATTTACTATTGTTTAAATATATCATATTTCTAAATTATTTTTGTTTATTTGAACCAAACTCGTACACTGATAAGAAAAATTGGAAATTTCCCTGTTTTAAATTTTAAACTTTGTATTTTGTATTGGTTATGAATTTATGATTTATAACTCTCTACAACACCATCCCTCTTAAAATTAGTTGTTTATATTTGAATGTACCACAATATCACTGATATATTAAATTTAAATATATATATATATTACTTTATTTAAACCAATATTTTATGAATTTTTTCTTTATATTAATTTTAATAAATATACACTATTTTATTATTTGTTTCGACAATTATAAAAATCAAAACTGGAAATAAAAGACAATTTAATTTGCAATTACTATTTACAATTGTAAATTTTATTTTGTACAAAACACAAGTATTTTTTAATTAGATAAATTTTTATTAATGAGTGACTCCTTAATCAACTCTTTTTATGTTTTACTTACTTAATGTGTATAATAATATCTTATTAGTTTTTTTATATAAATTGTTTATTTTTAATAAAAATAAAAAAACAAGTATTATCATACAACATACAGTATACGTGATGAAATATAAATTGTATGTATTAAAAAAGTAAATATTTTTAATATTTTTTTAAAATTTTAAAAACATAAAATTAATAATTTGATTGAATATATTACCAACTCAATATTAATTATATTTACTTAAAATGTAAAAATAAATATGTAATCAGAATAATTTTGTTATTCATGCATTGCCCTAGTAAACAATAACATTATTATACTTTAAGTCATTTTTACTATAATAATACAAGCTATATTTGTTTTTTATTTCTATTTTTAGTTGAACTTTATACCTATTTCCGGTTATAAATAAAATAATAACAATTTATTGAAAATACGGAAGTATAAATAATTATGTTAATTTAATTGTAAATAAAAACAAACAAAAATAATTGTTTCGTTATTCAATATATTGTAAAGTTATAAATAAGTAATAATCATTCTTAAATCTTAATATCTAGAATTAACTGTATTTATTTAAGTTATAATATAAAATAAATGATATCAATGTGTTCGAAAGTTATTCACGAATCAAATTATTTTTTATAATAAAGATCTTTATGATAACTCATATAATAATTTTAGGTATATTTGATTATCCTTTGAGCGTAATAAACGTGATTATCAAAATAGTTAAAGGTTTTTAAAACGTTATATGCTAAGAGAATTAATATAATATAGACCACTATTTGGTTCCCTGTGATTTAATAAAAACAATAATATAATTAAATATTAAAAAAAAAGTCTGAAATTTTGCTAATCCTAATATCTTGTTTGATTATCAAAATCAAATAAGAACTGACTTCCTATTCAAAAATGCAGCAGTTATCATTACATTTTTTTTTTTTTTTAGTATCGCTTTACTTAAATATTATTAGTTAAGTAAAATTTCTCTTTTGGTTTTAACGATTAGTTTACTACCAATTTTGGTTTTGGTTTCCTTGATCAATTTTACACAAAATCAACAATATTTTTAACTATTTTAAGATTATGTTAAAATAAACTGTATGTAATAAAAAAATTTATTTATAGTTCGTACAAAAAGTGTTTCAGTAATCTAGTATTTGCATTCTTATTTAGTAATCAACACATTGAAATACGGTAAAATCAATAATATCTTAGTAAATGTACCTATATTATTACGAAAAAAATAATGAAATTTATTTATGGATTCGTTTCTTTAACGCAGGATCAAATATCCTTCAGTATTCTCTCCGACGTCTGCTTGCCGGTGTCACTACTGATCCTCGTAGTAATATGGGGCTACCAATTGAACGCCATGACCATAGACGCCGATAACGGAGATAACCATACAATGTTACTTGTATATGGCATTGGAATCATTGTGGTCTCGGGAACGGCATGCGTTTATATTGCCATACGAATGTCAGTCATGTCACGACCAGAAATCGAAGTGACCACTTTTCTCCAAGGAGAGGTAGTAATATTTTTAAATCAAAGAAATATTATTAGGTTGTTGTATAGGCATGTGTGATGCGTGAGGTGTTAAAAAATAAATGTGGATTGAAAGAAAAATACCATCTGAGTGGAATAATAATAATTTTATTTTATTGTTTAACTATTACATAAATATTTAATACAGTAATATTATTATATTCTGTTCGGCATTATTATTCATTCATGTGGTGACTTTTTAAACCGAAATGTAATTTTATATTATGTGACGCAATAAGGATGATTAAATCTGTATAGATAATAATTTAAGAATACAAAGTTATAAAGCCACAATAATTGACTTTTAAATATATTTTTGATTTCTTGTATGAAAATGTTTATGAATTAAATTAAAAATGCTTTAATATAAAAAGATAATTTATAAAGATTTCTTTAATAGACTATTATATTTTTACAATAATATATTAATAAAGTACCTACCTATTAAACTTGAAATTGTACAAAACACAATTATTAAATTGCCATTGATTTTTAGTTATAATATTTTGGTATAATCCATTTTAATGAATTCAAGACAATTTCATTAATTTTGTGTTTAATTGTTATATGTTTATAATTTATATTGATTATCTATTTTATTATAATTTTCAGATGAGACCTTTACATTCTAAACAAAAAAGATCTCAATATTTTTACTATCAAACTATACCTGATATACACAGAACTGGTAAAAAACAAACCGATATTTTTATTGTATAAAATACATACATTTTTTTTATTTGTATTTATACTTAGTCATTTTTATTTTTAATATTTTAATAAAAAGAATTACATATAATTTATCAAAAGTTATTGTAAGTAAGCTCAATAATGTTGGCCCTTTAACATTTTTATACTTGTATGTTATTTTATTTTACTCCGAAAGTTCGTAATACTTGTAAACTGATCAGTATTAATGCTGAACCTATGTGTATTTATGTGACTTTCATTTAGCTTATAGTTTTTTTTATATAGAAATAATATTGTATATACTTTAAATTTATGTAAATAAAATGTTATGTTTAAATTAATAAAAGTTATTTTTTGTTTTAATTAACAACATCAGCTAAAATTGAACGAATATTAATGTTATATTAACTGGTATATTATTATATGGTTTTTTAATAAAACATATTGTACCACGATGTACGGCGACTTATATAGGCAGTTTTAATACATATGTGAGTAGAAACCAAAGTATATAACATTTGATTCGCTTATCACACGGCGCGTTCATTTGTGCTTTCTATGATATTCACTTTAAATAATTGTAATAGTTTATACTTGTCTTATTTGTTTTTTTTTAGTTTATTTTAATATTATGAATTCATATTAGTTATAAACTAGGCATTGAAGTAATATCACTTGAATTTTAAAAAATACATCAAGTAGTATCGATAGAAAATGTATAATATTTTTTACGGTTTTTAGTATTATGGCAGGTATACGGGCTATACCTATATTATATCAAATAAACGAGCATAAAATAAGTTTTTTTTTTGAAAAATATGTTTTTTTTTTATTAATTGTATTTCAGTATAATTATAAATTTAAAGTCTATTTTCAGTGAAAAACTAGCATTTTTCTATATTTGTATAGGTAATAAATGCAATTTTATTTGTGATTTTTTTTTTTTTTTAAAGAATTATAATGACGTATCAATAAAGGATGATTTTCACTCGTACAATAAGTACTACAAAACATAATTTTATACTTTGTATTGATTAATAAAAGTTAGAACATTTAAAGCTAAGGTAGCAAATATATTATAGAATTTAAAAAAAGTAAAATAGTAAAATGTTGGCTGTTGCTTATCCACAGCAATAGAATACACCAAAAAAATATCAGTTTCAATAACTAAAAAATCCTCAACAAAGAATTTATTTATTGAAAACTAATAATAAGAATAAAACCATAAATTATCCTGGTTATTTGAACCGAGAGAATAATTAGAAAATATAAACTAGTATTCCAGGAGTTGGTTCGACTAACTTAAAATATAATGTAGACGAAAAGAGTAAAATTCCATAAATGGTGAATATCAATAGAAAAAAACACACGTAAATGACGTGACTGACTAAATTCTCAAAAATGTCTTTGGAAAATCAAAAAGCTACAACAACCAACGTTATACAATATTTTCTCGGTTCAAATTTTAGAGAGTTGTTACATTACTTTCGTCGAATTTTATCAAAACAAATCTATTGAAGACACGCACACTCTGGTCTGCTCAAATCCAAAAATAGTAAATTATTTACTTGTATTATAACTGTTCTCGGTGTCGATATCGAAACGAATACCATTGTGAAAACGTCAAAGACTTATCACTTGCGTGTTCTACTTTTTAATCACGCCGTATACATCACAGCTGTTATATAGAACGGTCCGTAGTAAGTTAAATTAAACACACGAAAAATAAAAATCGATCACGAATGGCGACAGCGTTACGGCCTGTAAGCAGTCTGTCTGGCGCCGTTGCGGACGAACTATCGCACAATAAAATAATAATATTATTATTATACTCTTTTCGGTTCAACACAGTGTACACAAACGACGAAACAGTGTTATCTTCAGGCTATATTAATTATATTGGTAAGTGCGCGAAAATATCTAAATAATAATAATAGTACAATATTTATTATTTTATATTTGTGAATATTCAAAATATCGGAACATTTTAAATATTGTTCGTTACTAGACTGAAAACATTCTTGTATTTTACCTCAGTCAGTTGAGGGTCACGGTCAGGGTTACAATCGTAATAATATTATATTTATTATAATCTTCTTGCGTGTATTTTCATTGATCACGTCATTTTGATAATATGTAAATACCTGTTACAGACTGTTTTATCGTTGTTTTAACCTAACCTAACTTGTAGGATTAGATTGACTCACGCGTACCTACACCAAAAACGAAAAACTTAAGTACCTATAGGTAACATTTTTCTCATCCACATCGACCTTGAATGTGTAAAGTAAATTAGTTATTGACATCAGAACGTATGAAAACAAAAGTACAATCACGTATCTTAAAAAAAAAAAAAACATTAAAACACATGAATTCTAAAAAACGGAATTTTATTTTTATTTTTAACGATTTTGTAAGATGTAAAAATTATTTCGCTGCAAAGTAACAGTTTATGTGCCTTTTTTTAATGTAATTCTTTAGTCAATTTTTACTTTTGTTGTTTTCAAAAATATCGTTGACAAATATTTTTAAATTGCACAATAATTTGTTAGCTTTTGAATGATACTACATCTTATCTTAAACCAATATTTTTCATTTTAATTAGTATCGTAATAACTTAAATAGACCCATAATATTTTTTATTTTAAATTAGTTAATACAATAACATATACTATACATGTATTTTGGACCGTTAAAAGGTTTCTATAATATTCGTTATGTTCATAATACCAATATAATTAGAAGGATTGTTACATGTAATAATATGATGTACAAAAAAAGCTTTTAATTTTATTAATTTTTTAGGTTCTGTTTGTTTCAAATATTTCTGCAGGTTACAATGTATTTATTAGTTGAACGCTTTTATAGATATTGCTAGCGCTATTTAATATTTTATACAAAGTTTTAGAGGTTTAAGTTTAGATAATATTACACTTGAGTACTATATAAATGAAAAGTTAAAAATTTGATTGCTCTGTATTCTAATATTAATAATTAATATGTAATATTAAATTATATATGCGTGTACATAGAAATAGTAATTATTATATTTCGCCCGATTCATAATAAACAATTTGAATTATTATAGGTACTTTTAATTTGTCTTAACGGCAGTGAGGTATGCAAAGATTATTTTTAACTTTATAAATAATTAATAAATATATTTTGATAACTGACCCAAGAATATATTTGAAACAAAATAGAAGATTTATAATTATAATAATCTATACATTTTTTTTTTAATATGGGTACCTACTACCTATTAACTTAATATATGATTTAACTATACTGGTCTCGAGTTTTGGCCACCATAAATAAAATATTTTTAAGATATGCATAATTTTTTCGTCGTTGTGTTGGTGTAACGAAGTAGGTACATTGCATACAGCTAAACCGACAGCTTTGTGTATTTTATAAGCATGTGTCATTGGCGGTTTTCCAAGGACAGACATAACACTTTTCTGTAGAACGATATATATATATATATATATATAAATATTCACTGTGCACAACCAACCTTTAAGCATAACATATAAGTTGTGTACAAACATTTAGTTCATTAATCAATACAAAATCGTTTTTATTGTATTATGATAATTTTGTATATAATATATATATTTACAGAAAATAATAATAAAAGTTCATTTTTATTTATTAGTGTACAACATATAATACCTATCATAAGATGTCGATGAACAATACATTTAGATAAATATTTTATTTTCAATATTGTTATAAATTTATTTAAATAGAGTTAAACATTTTTGAACTACTATTTAATTATTCAGATATTTAAACATTGAATGCTTAAGTAAAAATGAGACTCACAGTTTGATGAGTAAACATTTGACCGTTGAATGTGATGAAATTTTGTTATGTACATTAATGTTCATTATAATATGTGCTAATAAGACTGGCGATGATACAAACATGTTTCTTCGATGACACATATTATATTATATTTATCAATGTTTATAACTATAAATATATAATTTACCTATGTGTAACATTAAAACATAATTTGTATGTCGTACTTTAGATAAAATTATACAGTTATATTTTAAACTTAAACATTAAAATGCATTTTATAATTAGGTTGAGCTTATATTATTTGTCGACCCAAATATGTATTTTGATAAAAAAAATATTATTCATGACTGATTATTTAAATATTGTTATAGAATTAAAATATGTTAACGTTTTCAAGAATACAGATGACTAACTTACAAGTATAATAGACAGCATATTATAAATTGCATGTATACAATTGTTATGATAAGGTTAACCATATAAAATCATTTAAGTGTGTTTAAAAATGTAGCAATAAAGCGATCGCCATTCCCCTCAACAATCTTTTTTTATAATATAAATTCACCGGATACAACTCATGGTCTTACATTTAATTCCACATTGAATAAATAAAATGTTGATAAATACTACCCATCGTTAAAAAAAAAAAAAATCTTAAATATTTATTGATTTATAGCAGATAGATCACATAACGTTTAACTAGTTCCAAAGTTTCTTTTATTTTCTTATAGATACATATAAAAATAGGTACATGTGTAGATTACAGTCTACAGTTGAAAATATAAGCTAAATATTTCAACATCTTATTTTATCAAGTAGGACGTGTAGGTATTATACAAACAATGTATTATGTAGTTCATTACGTGTTTAAACTTTTAATAAACTTCTATAAACTTTACATTGATTTCTGTTCACTCTGTAATTCCAAAAATAGTAAATAAAATGTAAAAACAACTTGAGAGATGAGTAATATAAGTACATAATTATATTATTTTTATGATGATTGTTTAGATTTATAAATAATTAAATACCTGACAAAAAACAACTTTCATAAATAAAATATAGAAATAAATTCTTTATTTTTTTTTTTTTTTTGTTTTAATAGATATTTTCACCTGAAATTAATAAGAACTGCATTTCTCTTGTTTGTATCATATATTAAGTTTCAAACAAATAATACGACAAACATATTATGTATACTTAGAAGACCCAAATTATACGACTCATCATTATGATGACGAATAATATACTGATGGTGCGATATAATCTGAATATCTGATGTTAGATTTTATAAGAGTTTTGAAAAATTACGCACAGAAATATTTCGAATATCGTTTATCGTTGAAATTAAACACAATTTTAAATATCCAGGACATGCGTGCATTGTTTGAATTCCTACATTAGTTAAACGCATAATAATGCGACAACAAGCGAGTCCTCTGTACACAATAAACGCACACCGAACGAATCAATTAAAAATAAATTTATGATTTAAGGACGCTCCTCTCATTGAAAAAAAACCACACGTATATAATACACGATAACTATAGGCAGAACGTCGTATGGTAGATAGCGCAGATTATTATTATTATTGCTATATTATGCTACTATTTCACATTTTCTCGTCGAGAATGTTACGTGGAGAGGGGAGGCGGCGCACTCGCCTGTGGCAAAATATCATCACGCTTGTCTTTTTTTTCTATCGCTGCGATGACTCACGCTAAATTTTACGCCGACTGACGGCAAACATTATAATACGCTCGCTCAGTTCGTGCCGACCAGTTAACGAGTTAACTATACAATAATTGAATATACATTGTATTTTATAATGTAGGTATCTACCCTACGTACAATTATTTTATTTTTATACATTTTTTTTTCGTCTACGTCACTCTAATAATTAATTCTCATTACAGAACTCCGTCGACGACACTAACCACTTGATATCATCATGACCTACTATACGACTAGGGTAAGTCGTTGTATTATTATTATTATTATTATTATCATTATCACAATAACAGATAAATACTCATAATATCTTCAACGAAAATCCAGAAACGGATTTACAATATTGTCATAAGAATCCATCATAGATAATTAGGGGCTTCATTTTGGAATTAATGAATTAATATCTATTATTTTTTTTTTTACTGGGATGGGCACATCGCATTATTTGGACACTGGAAAAACGGATGTTGAGGGTTTGGTAAATAAGACCCAAAAATATTCCCCGTTGAAACGATGCAGTACACGATTTATTTAATATCTCACGACTCTCATTGTTATTATTTTTTTTTTGTGTGTTTTCTGTACAGTGCACTCCCACGGTCCGTCCGGCAGCCGATTTCGATGCCGAAGCCGACGCAGCCGTACTTAGGACAGCTATGAAAGGATTCGGTACGGACGAGCAAGCTATAATCGACGTGCTAGCAAAACGATCCAACACTCAGCGACAGGAGATTAAAGAAGCTTTCAAGACACTCTATGGAAAGGTAGTAAATATATTTAAACAATGGGAACATATAATATACATTCTTTCAATCCATGTAAAATAGTATCACGATAATAAAACCATAAAGAGAGCGTCGAGATTATGCTTCGTGGTTTACTCGTTTTTGGTGAAAGTCTGGTACAAATCGTAAAATTACATTACTTATTCATCGTAATACGATATAGAGCATAATATTATTTAAGGGCATTAAAAATTCATATTTTGATCCCTGATAGTTTAGCGTGTACGAACATAGTTTACACGATCGATTGGATATCGCTAGTGGTTAGTTTGACCTTTTACGTTTTTTTTTTTTTTTTTAAAAACCATCAATTTCATAAACACTTTTATATACTATATACTATACTATTTATAATTTAAAATAGTAAGTATAATGAACAATAATAATAATTATAACATTTACTCGTATATTGTTATTTCACACTTTAGCACTACAGTATGTATTAATAGTTATATTCGTTTGTTGCGTGTTTTATGATAATGGGAGTAATCGGTTACACGGCTGACTTTCGTTTATGTAGGAGTACACTACCCATAAATAAATTAACCTAGGTATTGTGGTACCTATAATCTCTAAAAGTATTATTTTTATTACCTACACTATGTCGTGTGAAGTTAATAGTACAAAATATTCAATATTATATATTATTGTATTCAAGTTGATTTTTGAGTTTTTGAGTAGATGAAATAGAAAACGAATCTGACATCGTTGAATACCGATGTGTTTTCGTTTCAATTATTTTATTATTATGGTTAATGAAGACAACGCATGCAACATTATATATTAATATATTTATTTCCATTCAACACATATCGTGGTTTTGTTACGACGATAATTTAAATTTGTGGCTATCAGTTTTCGTTTTACAGGTTTTTCATCGTGATGTTAAATAATATAGATATACAATAAATATTTTTAGGTACGTGAGAAATTGGTTGCGGTAATGCAGTGGGATATCGGTAACGAAATTTAAATAATCGTATTGGCATGCAAGATAGGTAGTTTTTAAATTATTGGAGGTGGTGTATCTTTTCTTTTTAAAAAATATTTTAGCCTATAATTTATCTTAAATTTATATTCCTATCAATAACATATTTTAATTGTTAGATACGCACATCATATTAAATTTTTACATCTGTTTTTAATTTTTTTCAATTCAGACACTGGTGTTAGGTATAAAACACTGCTTAAAACTTTTATAACCTTTTTTTTTGGTTTTAGTTCCAATTCTTTTATTAAAAAAAAAAAAAAAAAAATCAATTATGACATTTAAAACTTTAGAATTATGGTTCTAATTCAAATTCCGATTATAACTCAACATTAATTAAAGTTTATTTAATTAAAAATCCAAATAAATGTAGCAATTATGCTACTACCTAATGAATCATTGGTAATTATTAAATTAAAATTATCTGAAACTTATTAATTTCTGATAAATCATGCTATAATAATTATCTATGTAACACGCGTTATAGACTTTGAAATTAAAATTATAATAACTTAATGTACATACTAGTTCTATATGCACAAAAAAAAAGATAATATTTTAATTTAGATATATTTTATCTTCAAATATTTGTTTTATAAATAATATCTTAGATTAAGTATAATACATTTGTTTATTGTAATATATTTAATTAGCACACAAAAAATATAAATACTTATTTTCAATAAAATTATGTTTAATTATTTATTTTTAGTGTATTTTGTAATCAGTACATCTACATCATAACATTTTTAATTTTGTTCATAATGTTGTGTATTTTTACGGTTTAATATAATCACAGCTATTTCGTTGAAAAGTACATCGTTTATCCATATTATATTATATACTTGTGTACTATACCATAACTGTGTCAAGGCCATATATTTAAAACATAATTATAATGTACGTATACGTATTTTTGCTCTGTAGGAATTAATCGACGATCTGAAGAGCGAACTCGGTGGGAACTTCGAGAACGCCATTGTCGCTCTGATGACCCCGCTTCCAGAGTTTTACGCCAAGGAGTTGAAAGACGCTATCAGTGGCGTGGGCACCGACGAAGAGGCCATTGCCGAAATATTAGGCACACTTAGCAATTTTGGGGTCCGGACAATTTCCGCTGTCTACGAAAAACGTAATAATATATTATGAATGAATGAATACTAGCTATACTCGAATTTGACTGAGTATCTGTAATAATATAGTCTGAATGCACGGCATTATTAAAAACTGTACCTATTTATTTGTACCATTTTACAGAATACGGAAACTCGTTGGAAGATGATTTGAAATCCGACACTTCTGGATCTTTCCAGAGATTGTTGGTGTCTCTGTGCTGTGTAAGTCACAATCGTAATATATATATGCATGTATAAAAGTTAAGTTGGGTAAAATTAGACGTAATTAAAAAAATCACCATTTATGTAAAACTAACATAATAATAACTTTATCGTGCACATAACGAACAGCTGTCTAACACAATATAATAGATTATTTACTATTCGTCATAAAATAATGATTCAGTAGACTTCCATTTACTTCCATTTTATAGTAAAAAAATGTAATAGAGTCTACCACGATTTTTTTTTGATACGATAAAATAGTTTTTCGAGAATATTAAGATATAAAATATCATACACCCTAACGGTATTTGATTGCCAATGTTCACAGTGTAACCGAACAATGATTGATAACTAACTTATAAAATATAATTTAATAAATATAATTTTGACACGTATTTTATATTTAATTGGGTATAAAGCAGTTAAGTGGCTATGTATTTAATGAAATAACACAATTTAATACTTAATTTTTAATAACACATACCGACATACGTTTTACAGTTAAACATATTGTTTTATAATGAAGAAAAAGCGATTCTGACACAACGGTAATACGTTTTTATATTATTTAAATACTTGTATAAAAGGCTAGCTTAATTTACATGATATTTTTGCAGACTGCAGTAGTTAACTAACACAGCTGTAGTAGATATCAACAAAGGTGTTAGGTGTATGTACAATAATTTTACTTACAATATTATGTACTGGATCAATATATTTAGTGTTGCAATGTAATTCTAATGTTGCAAGATCAACTATAGGATAACAATAGCATTATGATACATAACTTGGTAGTCAATACGTTATATATATTTTATTATTTCATGTAAAACGACATGAGAGATTTGTTGATTTCATTATGATGTGGTATTAATTTAGTGATAATATGACTACAATATCCGATGAATTATTGAAATGTTACGTTTCAGGCCAATCGCGATGAAGATGTGGAAGTCGATCGTAGCGCCGCGGTAGCGGATGCCCAGGCTCTTATCGATGCAGGTTTGTAGTTATTCATTAATTTACTGATTTGATTTAATTAATAATGTTATATCATAGTTATAATCAATAAGCCTGTTTGTATATATCTAATCATTGAGCAACCATAGTAAATATACAAGTACAGTACATAATAAATTATTGTTAATAATAATTTTAAAATAAAACTTGTAATAAATAACGATATTTTATTTACATTTTTCAGGCGAAGCTCAATGGGGCACGGATGAGTCAACCTTCAATTCGATTTTGGCCTCTCGTTCTTATCCACAGCTTAGAGCCATTTTTGAAGAGTACGAGAATCTCACTGGCAAAGACATTGTAGAAACCATTAAGAGTGAAACTTCGGGCGCCCTGGAACACGGTTTCTTGACCATCGGTGAGTATTTACATTTCCTCTCTCCCCGTTCAATGTTACTTTAATAAAATTTATTATTCTATATATTATTATAACCTAGTATGCCGATTTCCAGTAACTTAATAACTTTTTTCGGATTTATAACTTGAAGCCTTATCTACGCACGTTGTTTTAACGGCAATAATATAATAATTATAAAGTAATATAATAATATGATATTATGTACAGTAAAAAGTGCCAAGAAGAAAAGCGACTACTATGCCGAACAGTTGGAAGCCTCAATGGCAGGCTTCGGTACTAACGACCGTCAACTGATTAGAATCATCGTAGGCAGATCCGAAATCGATTTAGGGGACATAAAACAGTCCTACGAGAACATTTACGGTACTTCTTTGGCTGATAGAATCGCTGTAAGTTCGCAAAATATACAATATTTTATAAATAATATTACTATATGACGCAATATACCAACGTGTTTTAATCATGAATTAAGATATACCTTAATGAATTTTAATTAGCGGTTATAGTATCCCATATTCAATATTCATATTATACATGTTGGTATAAAATAAGGCTAATAAATAGTGTCTATAGTAAGCCTAATAATAACATTAAATGTATTATAATATTATGCATGCGCTATTTTTTTAAAACGTAACAATTCACAAGCATATAAGTAGGTACTTTGACACGGTGTTGGGATCGGGCGCTGCAGTTGTCTATTAAAAAAAAAGCCCAAATTATTTTAGACATCCACACATAATATTATTAGCTTCTATGGTATATAATTCGATAATCTATATGAAAAACTATGTGATCTGACGTTAAAATGATATAATCGTACACAAGTCTGTCGTAGAGTGTGTAAATATGAAATTATTTTAATTTTAATTAATTAAGTAATTATTGATGCGTGTGAAAAACAGACAAAATAAATGTAAACTAATAGATACATATGATTATGATTATATGAATAAAAAAATAAAACTGACAAAAATTTGGAATTTTTAAAATTAGGTATATTAGCTAATTTGTTATATTATTCAATTACATGAAAAAGTCTACAACTGTGCATGACCGACTAAATTACTATTATAGTAGCATCGTAACATACCTATTGATTATTATATTATCGACGGAATCGCTATTGTATTATAAAAGTGGCCTTTTTTTCTTTTGCTTTGAATGTGTCAAGTACGAAATCAGTCAATTGATGATATTATTCTACACGTTTTGTAAGTGCGCATGGTAAAGTGTAGATCTATTATGCCACTAGAATCCATTCATGCTTGAAATTAGTGTAGTGGAAATAAAATAAAAATCCTCTTAATAACTATATTATATTAAATCCTTTTATATTATTTCAAATGACAATTTAATGGAAAATTAATTTTACTTTAAAAACATTTCTATTTATACAACAATACTTAACGCAAAATTACCATGCAATACACACATTACAATATTACTTACACTCACATAATATAATATAACTAATTATATTTTATTAGTTATTTAAATGAAAATTTCATTACACAAATTTTTTTTTTTTTACTTTTTAGAATCTTTTTATCATTAAACTAATTTATTGTACACCAATCCATGCAGTAAACAAGTAATGAAAATGAATAACAGACTAAAAAGTGAGCTATATAATGTGCATATGTTGGTTTTACAGGCAAAGCTTTTTAATTTTGAAATTCCATTGTCATTTTTACACCGCTAACATAGCTCATTAAAGTGAACGAAGAAAACGAAAATACCATTTGCTAACCTGTTACTATTTATATGGCGTTTGTTTAAACTTCGAAATACTATAAATACAGATAGTTTTTTTCAAAATCGAGTTTAATACTTAAGATAATATGTTTCAGAGTATTAAAAATCCTTTTTGTTGCTTTTAATTGTTTCAAATTTTTAAATAGACAACTGCAGTATACTATATTATGTCTAAATGTATATAGACAGATCATATTACATAACACATAGACAATGCGTAAAGTAGGCATATAGTCATACGTTTAATATACACATAATTATTGTAACATCTCTCATAAGCCCTTGAATAGTATTTAGCTAAGACATGTAATAATAATAACATGTATTATAATAAAATTATAATATAGGTACCTACTAATTTTATTATTATCATCATCGCCTACTCAACGATATAAAAATTAATATTTATTATTAAGAATATATTTGATGGTCATAGGTACATGTGATCGAATATTTGTGTTTTTGCATTATTCACATGTACCTACATTGTTTTATAACTATATTATAATGAATTGATATATATATTCTAAAAATGCAATAATAATATTTATGCTGTATCGTACATCGGCTAATAAGGTTTTTTTTTAGGGCGACACCTCTGGGGATTACAAGCGTCTGTTATTGGCTCTCGTGCTCTAATAAAGCTTAGAAATGCATGAGGAAATGCACTTCAATTCTTACTTTATACTTGTACCGACTTTTAATTTCATGTAAATAATAAACTTTTTAGTTTCTATCATTATTTTTTATTATTTTTATTATTATTATCATTTATACAAAACGATTGAAAATAATTATATTTATTTTATTTGCAATAGTATTTATTATAATCATTTTTTTTCTAAAGTATATAAACACAAAATTTAGATGGCCTATAGTAATAATATATAAATTTGTATTTTTTTTCTTTTTTTGAATTAATACTCAAAAACACTTACCTATGCAACATTGTAAAAATACACATGTCACACACATGCACACAAACACATCCATACTAGTACACTTCGTTTTTATAATATAGGTCATCCACTTTTCTACGACTATAGGTTAGATACAATTTATGCAATCAAAGTTTTTTCATAAATAAAGACTTTTTGAGCTGGATAATACGAGATAAAAGTACAAAATGATAATTTTGTTTTTTATGGTCCATTGGCAATTATGTCTTCATGAAACACATTTTATGTTATTCCTATATTCATCTGGTTTTTAATTAAATCTAGGGAAGTTTAGTCAAACCAAAAATAAATAATACTTAAGATAACATTTTTTTTTGACATCTAAAAAAACAACGATGTACATTTATTTGTTGTAGAAATTGCCTATATGAACCCCTCAAAAATCTTGCACAAGACGTCCTCATAAAATGTACTACTTTAATTTTTTTATAGTTATAGCTATAGATAATAATACAATATATGATAAAAGCATACATGGAAAATATTTAGCTCAGAGCTGAAATTTTAAGATTTTAATTTTATATGGAGAAATTAAACATTCGTTAAAAACCAAACGTTCTATTTAGTTTCTTTTAATTTTAAAGTTCCAATTCAAAATCGTATAGGTAAATTGTATTTTACTATATATGACCTAATACACAATTAAAAAAACTGATATAACAATAAATAATAATACTTAATACATTAATAACTCGAGAAATTTCTAACATCACTACTTATTTTGTTGTTATTATATAATAACCATGTACTCAGATTAGTATTTTTACCTGTTATCGCAGTACGAAAATACAATTTAGTTGGCAATTATAACATATAACCTTATAAGACAATTATAGGGGCATCGGCCATTTATGCCAAAAAAAAAATAATTCATTTTGGGTGCAACCCTTTTGCGCCAAAATAAAAAGATATGTTTTTACCGACAGCCCATTTACGCCAAATTTACCTAGTATAATTATAATAAAATAATATATTTTTTTCCACAAATAATAATAATCAATACAATTGTATTTAAATTATAGTCAATAGTTTGAATTTTTTTTTAAATAATAACCAATAAATAATAATGCAAATTGTTTTAAACATTATATAGGTAATAAATAGTTAATAAGCTTATATTGTTTGAAAATTATAAGCTATCGATAATTATTGTCAATTGTACGATTTTAAATGACCAATTTGTTAATGTAAAATTGTATGCAAGTAAATTTGGCGCAAATGGGCTTTCGGGAAAAATATACCTTTTTAATTTTTGCGCAAATGGGCTGTACCCAAAACGAATTAATTTTTTTTGGTGCAAATTGGTAACCCCCTAGTATAGCATAGGACAAAAATGTTGTTTTTACGTATTTATTTAATTTGTCTGTTCTCAGAGCGATTGTGGTTCAGATTACAAAAATTTGCTTATCACACTTGTGTCGCAATAATGCTTTTAAAAAGGAAGGCTCTTTCATTCCACCGTCATTGTGGACGCACACAGATTACTCTACTGACTTTAGTATTACTACAACAACAACTATTAAACCACTACGTCCTGTAGTAATTTTTGTGTCACAAAATGTCTAAAATTTTCTCTCAATATAAATGCAATGTAATAGATAAAATTTATTTTTTTAATTTATATTATATCTACTGTTAAACTTTCACGTACAGTAATTAAAACTTCGATTTCTTCACGTTACCGTATATAGAGAGAGAATTTACACACTCTTCGGGTACTGTATATGATATAATAAAATATTTTACTAATATATAATATATATTTTAATCTACAGTTATTATACAAAAATATTTTCCTAATTTTTATTATATATTAATATATTATATTTAACTATATAAAATTATCGCTAAATAAAATATTTTGTTTTTGCGCTAACTTGCGACGGCTTGTTTGTTTTTATTGTTTAATGTATGCAGCTGGTAATATTTCCTTCTACCAAAGTAAATTGTTGCACGTTAAAAACAATCACTTTATTATATTTTTTATTATACATTCACTCGCATGGTACCAGGTAGAAAATTCTTAATATTTTATATTAAATATACTTCCTATTAAAAATAAACATATTTCCTCTGATACTTAAATGGCTTAGTAACTTAATAGATTAAATCGGATAAAATATTTAGTTTAATTCTTAATCAGATGCAGCATAGGTACAAAGTCACCAGGACGAAGGCTACGCTTAATGAAATTTAGATTCTATGATGTGTTCAATACAAATAGAATCTATCAAAATGTATTACCTTATAAATTATAACTCTTTATAATCATTCATAATATGCTGTGTCGTAAACTGTTATTTAATATGGGAAAAAGAATTACATTAATTATGTTTTATAGTTATAATTATATAATAATTCAATAGTTTTAAAATTAAAAAAGGAAAAAACTAAAGTCACTGCCTACAGAATACTAACCGACAAAACTCTTAATAGTTAATAGTTTACCACACCTAATTTCCTACAGAGAATTCTCACAAGTTACGTTCTCAGGAATCTTCCAATTTTACAGTCACTCTATCAACTACGATTCACTTTATACAGGTTTAAAGTTATACATGTCATAGACATGGTTTATTGGGTGTATATTTATCTATTTAAAACATTTAATAATTATTGTATTATACTAAGTTTGTAGTCAAGCCAGTCTTTACACATAAAAAACATAATATAAGTAAGTAGTTAAAAATATTGTAGTTGTAAATGATAAAATATGTCAAGTGATAAACTGATGAATAACAGGCTGTTAAAAAAAAAATTCTCAAAACAATATACAATCATCAAATATGTACCATTATACAATATAGTTGTTACTTTCGATTGTGTATAAGTATAATAGGCTAAAATTTCTTTATATCTACTTAAACACTGAAGCAGATCTGTATTCAGTATATTTTGGTATTTAAATAATGAATCTTAAACCGATTTAATAGTACATACTTTATATTTATTATTTAGAACTTACTTAAAACAAGATATATCGGAGTGAGTGATTTGTAAATACTGAATAGCAGTGTGGCTTTAGGAAGAGAAGAAAACAATAGACCACAATACATATTATTTACATTAGTAAACATTATAAACATAGTGAAAATATCTATTTTGTGTGTGTAGAATTCAAACAAGCGTGTGATAATATAATCTGGAACAAATTATGAAAAAATCTAATAAAATAGGTATCCCAACGGGTAAAATGAGAATTATTAGCATCTATTAATGTTGTTAAATAATTAAGACAATGGTGTTGCGTTGTAGATTGTGTTGTTTAATAACTTTATAGATATTGGAAAATGTGATAAGGAAAATGTCACCGTGACAGGCAATGGAAGCAAATGAAAGTCATACTCTCCTGGCCTATGCGGACAATAAAATAAATAAATAAATAAATGCAAGACAGCACTTGGAGAACAAACTGAACAGGAAAAGACCACGTGGTAGATAAGCAACAGTGGTTGTATACTTGGATGTTGTCAAAAGATACATGCAAAAGCTGAGACCAAATTGAAATGGAGATATGAATTATGCGTATAAAAGAGATGAGTAGAAAAGTTTGGATTTTACATCAAAGCGTCTAAATAGTTTATAATATTTAAAAAATAAATAAATAAAAACGAGGATTTATAATTTAAATATATATATATATATTATAGGTACTGGTAAAGTGGCGTGGAAGGGAATACCACTGTAATCATTTATCATTATATAAAATAATAAATAAATACTAATTTATAAAATAAAAAAATTCCAGATAGGTAAATAACAAGATAATAATGAGATTTTCTAAAACTCGTTTTTAAATAAAAAATATGACATTTAATAATGTTGGTTTAAATAGGTACTGTTTATTAGTAGGTATTATTATTATTCATAGTACTTGAAAATTCCAAATATCAGAGCGTGAATTAATTTTTTATTAAAATACAAATTAGCATATCCGGCGGTAAATCGCACTAGCTATATACTATTCAAGTAAGTAATACAAATGTAAGTCCTAGACTATATAGTCTTAAAAACACCATTAAAGCACGTGTAATTCATTAATATCTATGTACTTATATTTATATTATGTACCTACTTATGTTATATTCAATTTTGTTTTTTAGGACGATTGCGGATCAGAATGTAAAAGTCTATTGAAGACTATCGTTGATCAATAATTAATAATAATTATTTATAAAATATTATATTATAAAAAACAATATCTTAAAAATATGGCATACCCATACTATACCGTCTATGCTTATTAATATTAATCAATGCAAATGCTTTTTATATTCATTTTTTTTATTCATGTGTGTTTTATTGTTTTTATCAATTTACTTATAACTTATAAAGCTTATACTTGTATTTGTTTACGATATATTTTATGAATAATTGAAAGTATAAGGATAATGCACATTATTATATAGTTAATTGATTTATTTATATTATAATTTTATTTAAATTTTAATTATATGTTAATATTATAAAAATATGGTTTATGACAAAATTTTATTTGTAGTTTACTACTAAAAAAAAATGATTCTACTCGTATATTATGTCACTGCAGAATACATAAATCTCTAAATCTAAGTAGGATGGCTAGAATAAATAGTATTTAATTAATTAGAAGTTATATTTATAAATTAATAAAAGATAATTATTTTAAAGATTAAAACTATATTTCTCAAATGCTATCTATCTTAACCACCCTAATTTATAGAATAATTCAGCAAGTATTTGCTGTATAATTCAATAACGACTTGCGTTTTTGATATTATTTATTTTAATTAGTATAATTAAGTGGGCAGGTAGTAAAAAATAGTAAGTAGGTACAAAAAATTAAGTACACGACACATGTAGGTAGGTATCTAATTTCCGCATCAGTAACTTATCGTAATTTTTGATTTATGTATGAGGCACTTATAATTAACAAAAGTAGGTATAATTAACCTAACTCGTTTAGCTGTTTATCTTTTCAAAGACCATTATTTTTAATTATGTAAAAATATTTTAACGAAAAATTCGACTTCTGTACTGTACCCGTTTTATAATTTAAGGTAATTCTTTTTTGAAGTATAATATTGTATCTCTTTAGATTTAATTCCAATAAATTTCCATAAACAGTCATATTTTTCCAATATAGACACAGTTTTTATTCATTTACTTTATATGTAAATATAGGCATTCCGAACCGTTACAGAATTTGTGAAGACAGTTTGATAGTATAGATTAGATTACCTAGTTGTTATGGCTGTATGTAAACTGCGGCAAAATTTACCTTTTTCAAAAAGTCGATATGTAAACTGCGACAAAAAAAAAAAATTAAGATTATATAATCTGCCACAAAACCGAAAGATATATCATACAAACTGCGGCAATTTAATTAGATACCTATTGTATTATTATTTATTTATTTATTTTTTTTTTTTAATTAAACAATTTTTTTAAATAATTTTTAATATAATAATAATATTTTTTAATTTTAAAATTGGTTTTTTGATTATACAATCATTACGATCTAATTTTTAATAATAATATATTTTTCAATTTTAAAAATTGGGTTTTCTTTATTTTTACGCCTAGTACTTTAAGAGATACTAATAGCTGCCATAACACGTAATACGTGTTATACCTAATTAAACAATAAACGTGTATAAGTATATAAAATAAATTGCCGCAGTTTGTATGATGTATCTTATCGGTTTTGTCGCAGATTGTATAATCTTAATTATTTTTTTGCCGCAGTTCACATATCGACTTTTAGAAAAAGGTAAATTTTGCCGCAGTTTACCATCTCCCGTTGTTATTTTTAATACCTACCAATACAATAATTAATTAGTGGAGATATATAATGATAATAGTATTTAAGTTACATTTTTTATTTTTATTGAACTTAAGCTTCGATGACTAGGGCCATTAGCTGTTGTAGGGGTAAGGTTGGTACGGTAGGTTGTTTTTTTATAATTGTTACGGTTGATGGTAAACATGTATATGTGTGGCAAGGTTTTTAACCACTATGTTACCGGGTGGTCACCCATCCGGGAGCTAGTCACTGTGGCCGTTACTTACTCTCAGTCACATTCCTTGACTGGTAGCAGCCAACGCGCCACGCCAAGCCACTTAAGTTACTTTATTTTATACATAAAATTCAATTTTTTTTTATTAGTTAGACACCTAATTATTTTAGAATCTGAACACCGCTCATAACAGTCAATACTAATTCATTGTAGAACAAGAGTTTCCGGGTTTTTTAGCTTGCAACTATCACCACTCGACCTCGCCTAGGTGAACGTGAATCTAGGTGTGCCCAGCGAACCGTTGACGACTTAGGGTCTTCTGTGGAACACCAGCATCGGACCCTGAGGGCTGAGGTCCGTATCTTACCGAACGCCAGAATGATTATTGATTTAGTTAGGTGCCACCCGGATTTCGACCCCCTACTAGTTAGAGTGGTTTTTTTTTTTTCTCACTGCCATCATGTTTCAGCTGAGGTAGGCTCTTCAACCTAAAGAGCACTATGGTCAGCCCGATTGCAGCTCATGCCGGCGCAGGTGGAGCTTTCCTTCCCGTGACAAAGTTTCAAATTGATTTCGGTTGGTTAACCGACCAGTGACTTGGCCTCCCCGGTGACACCCAAAAATGCAAATCGTCAATTTTTTTCGATAAACCAAAAGCGCAAATTCATTTTGCGCTTTTGTACCTTAATAGTAAGATAAAAGCGCAAAAATAAATATTTTACCCGTTACACTATTAAGTTTCATTTCAAAATTATTACCTATTATTAAATTTAATTATTTATTTTAGTTAAATATATAGTAATCTTTTATCTAATTTAAAAATACATTAACAGTTATCGGATTCAGTTGAAGTTTAGTATTATTGTAACGAATTACGGTGAAGGTTGATAATCATTTAAAATAACTATACAATGTATACAGTATAAGCTTATATCTAACTTATAAAATACACTTTATTTTTGTAAAATTTATTTGTGCATAGTTTGTTTAAAAGGTATTTATTTATTTTTTGAGCCTATGAAATATTTATTTTTGCGCTTATGGGTTACTGCCGGTCTCCCACTATTTTGACTTACCAGTCCCAGCTTGCTAGTAGTAGGCCTATGACTATTATCATAGAACAATGTAAATGGGTGCATGGTATAGTTGTAAATATATAAAATATTGATATTGCCGATATTGGTACAAATAATACTTTCTTTTTTTAAATATTTTGGACTTATGTCATATAGTTATAACTATTTATAACAGATAATAAGACAGTTAATATATAGGTAGATTTTATCTAAACAGTAAACCAGGGGTCTCTAAACTTTTTTTTATCCGAGGGTCACATAAAATAAAAAAGTTCTTAGTGGGCCAAAATACATGAACACATTTAATTTTCATTTATAATTTATAAATTACAGCCAATATAGCTGATAATTGCTCGTGCGCGCGATAACGACTATGGAAACTATTCATATTTTTAGAATATTTGCCGTTATTTAGCGGGCCGGTGAAAACTTATTCGGTGGCCGCATCCGGCCTGCGAGCCGTAGTTTGGAAACCCCTGCAGTAAACGAAGTAATAGTATATAGGTAGGTATACGCCATGGTTTTCGGGTGTATTGCCTATACCTCTCAAAACAGTGCTACCTGCTCTGATATCCTATAACAATTAACAAGATACTGGGACGTTGACAATATATACCAGCATATAACAAAAAGTAAAAAGAGTGCTACTAATTACAATATTGTCGAACACAATTACTAAGTAAATTTGATATAAACTGCTATGATCATCGGACATGGACCGAAAGTTGTAATTACAGGTTTATGATATAATTTTTTATACAGTAGTAGGTAACGTGATGCATTAGGTACAAGAAACTACGCAATCATTTTAACTAGATAGATGCATGTGACACTATCTTAAGGATTTGGTTTATTTGGGAGTGGGAGATATGTCACCTGGACGCCATAATAGGATCAACGCATGTATTTACGCTTGAATCCGAAGAAGCGTAAACCGTGGGAACACGACGGTGTGCACTCTTGAGTAAAAGGGATATGAATAAGAATTGCGAGAAAAGGACCTATATTATAGGAAAGCCCGAGATAGAACTTTTTCAGACGTGATTTACATGAGTTGGAGCGAGCACCTTGGAGATACCAATGGCCAGTCTATGTTAGGATTTGGTTATTTGGACTTAGAAATGTTTTCAATTTCAAAACACTTAGAAGAATTTTTACGGCTTATTTATTTTACCCGCGACTTCTGCACAGCTCCATACACAATTGCTCATACCTGGTCCGCTATAATAACATGTATAAAAGTTTTGTGTAAAAAAAATAAGAAACCTAAAAAATTGAAGATGGTTAAAATTCATTAGGAAAAGCTTAATAGGTATCGTATAACTAATTAATAAAAAAATGTTGAATTGCAAACAATAAATAACTTCAGAAATCGAAAGATTCATAACTTTTTACATTGTATTTCATAATTATATTATTGAGCCCAAGTTCCAAAATTACACGTAAAATACTAAAATATACTTTAAGTTAATGTTTCAATTTGAATATTTTTTTTCAAGTTACAAAATTGTACTTGTTGATACGTTTAAGATTCTTTTTGATGGTTTTCAGCTGTTTATTTAATCATTAAGAAGCATATATGAAAATAATCAATCAATTAGCTCTAAAGCTTTTTAACTTTAAAAGTACTTATTATTTATGTACAATTTCCTATATATAGCGCTATAATGGTATATGGTTTTGAAATTGAAGTTTTTTATGAACCTATGTGTTCAAAGTAAAAGAAAAACATATAATTGCAAAATCAAATTGTTTATTGTATTATTCAGAAACAAAATTAACACTAAAAGTATGCAAATATAGTTTTATTTAACAGAATAGTACAGAAATTTGAATATAATATTTTCAATTTTTAATGCCATTAATACACAAATAAAAAATGTTTATGTTCAAAACATAGCTTGTGTATAAAATAATTTTTTATTTATACTTTTAAAACAAAATATTGGGCTTATAGTTTCTTATAGTAAGTGTTTTTTAAAATATATTTTGCAATTATGAACTAAAAAATGAACATAAAAATAAATAAATAAAAAAGTTTAAATAAATTATAAATTTAGAATTAAAATTCTAAATTACTCTTATATAAAATAGTAATAAAAAAATGCATTGAAAAATTTTTTTTTTTTTATAGCACTTTTATTTATTCTTAGTAAATATGTATTGAGTCTTATGTATTAATAATTACAAATAAGTGATTGATTATCATAAATACATTAATTGTACAATTGAATACGTGTAACAACCATAACAAGAAAATAAATGATTTGTGAAATGTATTATTGATTAAATACACATTTGTAATAGGAAGTAGGTAACTCAATAGTGTTTTTACCTATTTATTTGTATGTGTATTAAATAGGTAACTATTTATTATAAATATAATAAAATATAATAGTTATTATTTACTTATGGTTTTTCAAATTTAATAGTTTTTTTTAAAAGTAGTATACAAGTCTTATGATGGTTATCCAAATAACCTACCAATATTTAGATTATTGATAATTGGTTGAAGTTAAAATAATTAAACATATAACCATACAGCCTTAATTTTTGCCACTTAAAAATATGTTTTATGTATAAATATTATTTTTTTTTTTACAAGAATTATTTATATTATTATACACAAAATATAAAAGTGTTGTTTAATTGTGAAAAATCATAATATTAATGGAAACCTAAACGTGAGTACAAATGAAATGCTAAAACCTTTTAATTTTTAATATAATTATAATTTAAACAAAATTAGTTTAAGTAAGTGTTTTTAAATTAAATACATTTGAACAAATAATAAAAAAATAATTTGTTTATTTTTCAATATAGTGTTGCACGAAGCATGCATATTAACTTAATTTATTATGATATAGGTTATAATATAAATAGCTATTTAATATAATATCTACAATGTTTGTTTATTATAATATAATTCTGTGCCCTGGGATCTGAAAGATTCAATCTTTTTTTTTACCGCAGCCAGGGAATGAGTTGTAGCCATTGTATTAGTCTAGCCTTAGGATAACATTTATCTAAAAATATTAAGATTGACCTTTTTTGCCCTGATTTAATATTTGATAAACAAATATGAATAAAATCCCAATAATATACACAAAAATAAAAAAATAACAATTAATAATAATTAAATATTAAAAAAAAAATAAATAAATAATATTAATCACATAATAATTTGAGGATCAGGTACAGAAGTACTGATTGATTTGTGTGGTAAAACCTGTCCACCATTAATGTACAGTTCGTCTTTAACAATAACATCTTCTCCAAGCACAGTAGTATTTTCCATACGAACCCAACATCCAACTACTGAACGCCAACCAATTATGCAAGAGTCCAACCACGTATGTGATTTAACTGTGGCTCCAGCTAGTATGGTACACCTTCTTAAGCAAGCACCATCTTCAACAGTAACATTTGGACCAATAGTAACATTTGGACCAATTTTACAACCTTCACCTATAGTCGCAGTTGGATCAACCAGAACATTACCAACGACACCATCGGCAGAATACAATGAAGTTGGACTACGTGTCTTTAACGATGTCAAGTACATACACATTCCTGAAAATAATTAAAAATTATTTCAGGTTAGTACTTAAATATTAAAAACACATGAAGAAATGCATGGAATACATAACAATTAACAACTAACCAGTTAGGAAATCTTTTGGTTGTCCCACATCCATCCAAAAACCTTTCAAGTTAAATGCATATAGTTGACTGTCTTGGGCCATAAAAGGAAACACTTCTTTTTCAATGCTTGTTGGCTCTAACTTAATTCTATCCAACACAGACGGGTTTAAAATGTAAATACCTGCATTGATTTTGTTTGAAACAAATTCTTGTGGTTTTTCAATAAAACTTTCTATGCGACCTGTGTCTTCATCATACATCACAACACCATACTTGGAGGGCTCTTCAACCTTAGTCACCACAATTGTACCTTCACATCCATGCGATTTATGGAACGCAATTAGGTCTTTAAATGGATATTCACAAATAATATCAGAGTTTAAAACAAAAAATGGCTGATTTTGTTGGTTAGCCAACAAATGTTTGGCTAGAGCTAAAGGTCCAGCCGTGCCAAGTGGTTCAGATTCATGGGAAAAAACTAGCCGAACACCAAGTTTTCTGGCCTCATCACTCATCTCTTTTTCCATCTGCTCAGCACGGTACGAAACAGCCAAAATAACCTAAATTGAATAATCATGATATTAGTACTATCACTTAGCACAAAAAAAATAAATAAATAATAGCTACAGGTACCTAAGAAATGAAAGGTAATATTATCTAGTTAATTAGGTACTTTAAAATCAAGTTATATATAAATATAATAATAAAGCTTACTCAAGGGGACATTTAAATTATATATAATTATTAATTAGATAACTGAATAAAAACCACATACAAAACTAATAAATTTACTAAATTCATTTTGAATTTGATAGACATGGAACTTTGAGGGATTATTACAAATGTGCACAGGCATGAATAGGCAGTATCTCGTGCAAGACATTACAAGAATGTCAACTAACGAGTCACGCTGGTGGAGGGCAGATTAGATGTGCACAAAAACAGGATAGACTAACGGAACTAGATGGTGAAGTGCTTACCTCTCGCACACCGACTGTGACCAAGGCTTCGATCTGATGAAGTATCATCGGCTTGTTGGCAAACTCGACCAGCGGTTTTGGCCGGCTCAAAGTGAGCGGTCGAAGACGCGTGCCGTAACCACCGACCAATATCAGTGCTTTGGTTTCGGCCATTTTGGTGTCGACGCCGCACATGTCGGTAGGACTTTATAACGAACTTTACATGCCCTAAGTCTTGTCGACGAACGTCACTACGCCGGTCCTGTGTTGACTTATCCTCGGAGTGCGTCTGTTGCTCGATGGGTGATGCGCCGACGCGGTGGTGGTAGAGACCTGTTAAACGTTGTCGGTGCTCAAATTGTAGGCGAGAGAGCAGGTGGAGGCGGACGATGTCGAGTGTCGTCTTCTGAAACGTGGACGGTCCATAGTGCGGATAGAGATCGAGACCAACGCGGTGCGCGACACACGGATAATAAACATTAAACGTGGCACGTCGTATGACGATCGAAATAAGTCGATCAGAACGCGACGGTGGCGGCGGCGTCGGCGTAGGCCAGCCACTCAGATCATTTATTCTTTATCGGGTCGAACCGATTGGAAATTGGAAAATGGGATTGGGATAAGAGAACCACGACGGTTTGCCACACGCACGCGAAAGCAAACGCACACGCACACACCCACTATAATATTATTATTATTATTATTGCCGTGTGTTATTGTACACGTATGTATTATAATTTATAATGATTGAAAATGATAAACAGTAATGATTATATTATAAATGTTGTCCTGACGAGATAAATGACAATTGAAGTCGTAAATCGCAAGCGCACTTTATGATCGTGGTGAACCACAGCAATGAACACGTTATTATTATTATTATTATTTAATGATTATAATTATTGTTGTTATTTTTCACGGAATAATTAATAAATGCTGTTATCACCGTGCACGTCAGAGATACCAGCTTATCACCGCCATAAATGGAGATTATAATATGGTAACGATAATAACCGTTGTTTCTCATTTTTACCGGTAGATGGTAATCCGGCACCGGCTTGAACAAAATAATGAAATAAGTAAAAAAAAAAAAATCATATTACAACGAATTTTTACATTTTGTGGTTATTTATTGATCGGGGGAGTTAATAGGTGTTTTTCTTTAAGGTCCATGTAATCAATCCTTAGTTCTTAGTTGCAATTTATAAAATGCATAAATAATTATAAAGGTACCTACTTATTTATAAATAGCAATCATATTGTGAAATTAAAATAAACAAAAAATGTAGGTACTACTAAAATATTTGGATTTTTTTAAGAACAACTTTTTGTAATAATATCTAGTAAAAACAAAATAATGACGTAATTAGGTTAGGTTAGGTATTGTTTAGATAAAAAACAAGTTATATTATATCAATAATTTTTCATAGCATAAACTAAAAATATAACCAATTAATTAGTAGATACCTAACAAAATAACTACAGTTAATTTCCTGCCTACTTGTTTAAAATAAGTATTCACATAAATATTAAAATTGAGTATACAAAAATTACAAAAAATTTCTTTGCTGCATATAAAGTAAAACTGAAAAAAAAAACTATCAATAGCTTCAATATTATAGCATTTAATTCATTATCAATTGCAAAATATATAAAATCGTCAACTTAAAAGTAATATTTTTTCATTTCTTTTAACATGTTCTCATGATTTGTAATACAATTCTTGAAGTGTAATTTTATTCATTTTTTAGCAATCTGGTTTATGTAAGGTGCAGAAAGACCATGAAACATGAAATACTGTAAATAATTATAAATTAAATGACCCTGGTTTTTTAAAAAAAACATTTTAAACCCATTACATTTAGTATTTTAGAAGTATTCAATAGAATTATACATTTATTATTAAGCAAAAAATAAGAGTAATCGAGTAGGTAATAACAGCTTAAAAAAGAAAAAAAAAACGAATTTTTTTTAATTTCTTCATTAAAAAGAATTATATTAGTAATTGGAAGTATTTTTAAATTATTTTGTAAGCTTTGTATCACGATTTATATATTACACGCGTATATTTTCACAATGAAATATGAAAATTTTAAGTTCCGATTTTTAAAAGCTATAGCTGTTGTTAAGTTTCATTTTAATCCAATTGATAATATAAGACACTCTTGTGTATAATCCTAGATGACCTAGTTGCCACATATTTTAGATCCATTATATGACCATTATGACCTATGGATCGTTCATAGGATACTATGCCCATTTAGGTGCTAACGCAGGGCCTTATTTGGGTGTTTAACCCCCTCCCTCATCATTGAAGTATTAGGAATAAAAAATAAATTACTTGACCTACAAATGTATAGATAACTAATAAATAAATTAAAATAAATTATTAGTTTTAAAGCAGTATTATAATTATATTATATATGTTACGGTAAATGATGTTATATCGAAAATTAACGTTATTTACCTACAAATGTGGGAATTATCGTTATTTTCTAGTGAATAACGTTAATGACCGTAAAATTTGGGAAATTTTGATCTGATTATAAAATAAAAGAGGTCATTGCGAAATTGTAAAAAAATAACCAAAGAATTAATTACCAAAGAAGACAAAATCGAAAATTAAGTCATAGAAATCGCAGATAAAATATCGGAACTTGGTACTTAAATATTTGTTAATTATTTAACAAACACAATTTAAAACATTGATTTTAATAAATTTCCAAATTTTAAATAAAATACAAATAAAACTAAAATATAAATATTTAAAAAATTATTTTAAATATTTTTTTGATGATTGTCAAGAAAATATTTGTATTGCATGTAAAAATTAAAAAAAAAAATTTAGAAAAACAAGGAGAGGAAATGATGAAAATTTCTAAAGAAAAGTTTCCTCAGCTTGAAATAGGCATAACTGTATGTGTATTTATACCGATCGTTGATAGAGCTCGTGATTCTATGCGAAATATACTAGCAGTTGTCACCCAAGTTGAACATGACTTATACAAACTCTGTAAGTTAATTCTTAATGAAAAAAATATATTATTAAAATTAAAATTTGTTTTATTATTTTATAGGTACGGAATATAGTTTTCTTAAATACTATTTCACATGCCGAGAAATAGCTGTTTGCAAATAAAATCAATTAAATATGGACAATGTGATAAAATTAGCAGATGGTAGACAGTTGACACTGAGAGAAGTAGCTAGTAATAATTCGGTTGCGGCCCTCAAAGGTACCAGCGTTGTCATTGCAAGACTAGTTGTAATAATAATAAGTATTGTGCCTACCTTGGGGCTGAAAAATTATGTTATATTAAATGTCATGGGAGTAAAACTTTTAAAAATAAATAAAAATAATAATGCATTTTTTCTATTTTTAAAAATATCTGGGTACCTACATAATTTTTCAAATTGTTGTATTTGAGATTCATGCACATATCTGATTTATTACCTATGCATTTGGTCATTAACGTGATTATCTGGTTTATAACGATAATAACCGGTGAATAACGTTAATTTCCATTCAACATCATTTACTGTAAGATATTATACAATAAAACCATCGTTATTTATACTCTTTTATGTAGTGATACTATGATAGTTATGAACATTTTTCACCCTCTCCCCATCCCACCAAAATGAATTTTTTCTTACGTTCGTGTCTATACCCATAAAGTAGTACTGATTTTCTGTAAAAAAACGTCAAAGGTCTGCTGGAATCACACTTAAAAGTATTTTTTATTTAAACCACAAGACTCTAATATTCAATTTGCATATTTAATCAAAAGAACAAAATGTTCGACAAGCATCCTATCAACTATTACAAGAAACAAAAAGCACAAGTAACCATATTTAGGAAGAATAGTAGTAATTGAAAAAATACGATAATAAAATCAGTGGAAAAGCATCTAAAATAAACTAAGGAAATGTCAACAATATCCCGAATAAATAAAAAAATTGAAAAACGAAGGAAGTACGTATAAAAAGGCGTGTAATGAAGAGGGATTTTCAGAATATAAAAAGTATTGAAACTTAGTCAATAGGGAGGCAAAGAAAACTAAAGAAGAATGGTTGAACAATATATAAAAGGATATTGATTTTTGTTTGGTACGTACAAGAACATTAAATGATTTTTAACGGATTTTCAACGAAGCTTTTGAAATATGATACTGGAGAAGAACGCTTATAATTCCCTGGACAGGGAAAGTTAAAAATGAAAAAGTATTTTTTATGACTGATTGAATGGAGAATAATGTAGAAAACAATCAAAGAAAAAATGGATTGGATGTTTAATGAGAAATAATGAACAATAATAGAAGGAAAAGCTGAAAGAGATAGACCAAGAACATCATCTTTAAAACAGCTGTAATAGATAGGGACGAGTGAAAGTCTATTGGAGTCAATGAACTAAATTAAGGATTGAAAAAAAACATTTTGTAATCATTAGTATAGATACTAAAATCTTACTACTATTTTAGTATATTTTAGTATACAATAAAATAAATAAAAAATAATCATGATAATCATATTATAGATTAAGTATAAAGCTTGATAATGTCCTCAATACGTATCAGCTAGTGTAAAAAAAACTCCATGATTTAATTTTAGTAATTCTATATCATTGTGAATTCTTTCAGAAGTTGTACCCTTCACGTATTATAATATATTTAATCAGAACATCCAATAAAATTGTCATTGACACTATATGATCCAAATTTAATTCACCTAGGTGCGCTGTGGTCTTAAAAATTAATATATTACGGTCGAGTTTCAATAACTTAAACCTTAATAATCCGAAAAAACTTAACAACTCGATTTTTTTTTTTATTCCTTAGCTATTCTAATCATTTATTTAATGTATTAAAAGTTAACTTATTAAGTTTTGTTAACTAAAATAAGAAATTGTGATAAATAGTCTAGTTGAAGTATATTATATTTGTTATATCTGGGTATTTTCGTAAATATATTACGTTTGATCTACTCGGCTGTATAATACAAATAATAAACGAGTAGATAGAAATTGATTAGTTCATGTACAATAGTCTAACTAATTAGTATGTACTAGTTAATATGTGTCTACTGTCTACCTAGTGTCATATTATGTCTATTGTGAATATTTGTACATATTTTTAATGATATAAAAATTAATCCACTAATAATCGGAAAATCAGATAAATCATGATGTTTTATAAGAGTTAAGAGTTAATCATTCGATTACAAGTTAAACAAGAGAGCATGGAGACTGGTGATTTTTATAAGAATTGGCTTGTAAAATTTGATCAAAAAATGCGACTAAATCAAAAGAATGTTTTATTATAATATATTAATAACTGTATAGCTCATTGTAATTTTATTTTAAATCTATAAAAATAGATTTTTACTTTTGAATATTTCATCTAAAATACAACCAATGGATTAGGGAAAAATAAAAAAATTCAAAACATTAACCTACAAAGAAATTATTCCAAAAATTGCTTACGATATTTATGAAAGCAGACTATATTCAATAAATATATTATAATCTATCCATATATTGTGTGAAAAAGCATGGCGAAATTTACAACCATATAAATAATTGTTAATTGTTTTAAAACAACTGGATTCTATTATTTCTATTTTAATGAAGAATAGGATAATGGTGACTTAAGTTTAGAAAACAATGACGGTGATGATAGTGGATATGATTTGAAAATTGTACAGTAGATAAATTTAATATCGATCAACAAACTACATTTCATTCGTAGGTATGCTATAATAGATAATAATAATGTTTTTGTCAGTGAACTATTAGCTGATAACTACGAAATCATGGGTATAAATATATCAAATAATGATTCCGAAAATTATTAAAATTTTGAGTCTTAGATAACTTTAATTATAAAAACGGGGAACCAACCAATGTCATCATTAGAAACTGTTAGAAAAATTTATCGAATCTTTCGAATGCGTGTATGCTTTTATACTCGAAGCTGTAGACAAATTAGAAGATTTTGTCAATAAATGTTTGAAAAACCAAAAATTAATAATTAATTATTTTTCTACTATGTATAGTAAATTACAAATATGTATACACTCATAATACCATTGTATTTTTTTAGCATTTTTTATAGCATTTGTGTAAAAAAATTTTGAAACATTTTAAAATTATATTTCATTACATAGTTCAAAGTTTTGACTTAATTTTGATACATTAAAATGATGTATCTCGAATAATACATTTCTTGAAGTGAATTTTTATTTCCCTTTAATTTTGAGTTATCACGTCTTAACTGTATTATTTTTCCACATATGGTTTTTGGTGATAATTAATCATTTGAAATGAAACTATCCAATAGATAACAAATTTTTGAACTTTTACCTTCAAAACCTAACCTTTTCAAACCGGACTTTATGGCCGGGATTTATATATTCTATAGCACTATTTTGTGTACGTTGCAGTATATTATTTGGTGTCTAATTATAATGAAATGCAACCAAATATACAATATGTTTCTATCAAAAACTAATAAATTGTATGAAACAAAACACATTACTAAAGGCTAATTTCACATTAAATGTTTTGTATCTTTAAAAAGGCATTTATTTATAAATGATTATTTTGGTAAGAGTTCGACATTTCATCTATAGTTTAAGCTATAGCTTTATAAAACTTAAGTGTGGTTTAATTTCTATTAGGTATATAGATGTATAATGTATTTTAGTGTCTACCCTTGACTAAGCTGTGCTATGGATTTTCATTCATGGTTTTCCTTAGATGTTAAACGTTTAAAACTAATTTTGAAGAACTATGTATTTTTGAAAATATTACCATATTATATTTTCTTTTATCATTATTTATTTTATTGTTAAAATTTAGAAAGTTAAGTAAATATAATTATATAGTATAAATTTTCAATTGTATAATGAATAAAATAACTATAAATAAATCGAAACAAAATTTATAAGCGTGCACAGAACTGAATTAAAATGTTTATTTTAAATTATTAGTATCCATTTTTATATGTGTAGGTAGTTATTCATTATTCATACATATGAATGCAACATTAATGGATGTAATAACCGTAACTCGTTCCATGTATAGAAATGGCTTAATCGGTTTCTATAAAATCCAAGTTTTCTAGAAATCATTTGATGATGAATTCGGTGTACCTACATAACATATAATATAATATTGTTACTTTTTAAAACTAAAATAAAGATAAAAATTTTCTTACTGAACTAGATAATATAAATTTATAATAATTAAGTACGTTCGAATTACATAATATACATTGTGATATCTGATAATTTTGATAAAATAAAAAATGAATGGTGGATAAACCATAGATTAAGTATGATTTAACTTGAATGAGCTTAACACACGTTAAGCAACACTTAAGTGAAATATAAAGGTCAAATACATTCTTATGTATTATTAGTTTAAGATTTTAGCTATAAGTGATCGAAGAGGTGGACGATGTGACGGCGCTATCTTCTATACTACCATGAATACGCTGTCTTTCCACTAGATCGTGTGATACGGACTATTAACGACTTAAAATGCCATCATAATCAAAGTACGAGTTCTGAGTAATACCATTGATTGTAGATA
This sequence comes from Melanaphis sacchari, assembly GCF_002803265.2. Classification (NCBI taxonomy): domain Eukaryota; kingdom Metazoa; phylum Arthropoda; class Insecta; order Hemiptera; family Aphididae; genus Melanaphis; species Melanaphis sacchari. Next base: position 537,310 of record NW_020271525.1, on the reverse strand, counting down.
GTATCAATTTTACTTACCGCAATGTTATAATAATATATTAATTTATTGAATAGACTATATTATGAGCGTCTTAATACACTATTAATAAATGATTATATAATTATTATTAGGTATTCGTTTTAATATTGCCTAACTACAATACAATATAATAATAAATTATCAAAAATGTGAGTGGTTGGAAAAACATGATTTGGTTTTTATTTTACTTTAAAATATTCCATGGCTAATATTACTGATTATAAACATAAATATAACTATTGCTTAATTTTTGTATACAGTATTTATTATTTAACTGCATTAAGATATGTATTTTATTTTTATTAAATTAATTCAATGTATAAAGTTACAAAAATGAAAGCATAAATAGGTCACAAATACATGCATAATGCATATTTTGAAATTTTTTCTGACATGAAATATAAAATAGCCAAAATATAAAAATAATTGTTTGTAAAAATTAAAAATAGTATTATATATATATTAATAATATTTTGAATTTTATTGGTAGTTTTGTTTAAAACGATTTTGTTTTTGTCATAATAATCAGAATAAATATGGGTCATTTATATAACAAAAAAACTTTTCAAAATATTTCGAAAAATGTTTAAATAAACTTATTCAAATTTATTGGAGCTCCCTTTTTACTATTCCACATTAAATTGTGTACTGATAACTTCACACCTAGCATTTACTTTTTAAAACAGTTCAAAAATCTTTTAACAATATTCATTAGACTTATTAGACATTTTTAGATACTTATTGAAATTTAGAATTTCTTAAGCCTCTCTATAATTTATACTTCAAGAACTTTTTATTTCAAACTTCACATCACTTCAACTTTAAACTTCAATTTCGTTTTCAAATAAAAATTTCACTTTGATTTAAACATCAATTTCCAATCTCAAAATATTGTAGGATGATTTTTGTTTAGTTGTAATTGTTAATTTTTTTTTTTTAAATAAATAAATATTTGATGCCAGTTGTGAAGTTAACAGTACAAAGTGTAATGTGGAAATGTAGAATAAGTAAATAGGAAAGCTATAAGAAATTTAAAATTTTTCCAATAACTAACAAATTGTTTGAACATTTTTGAATGGTTTAATAAAATATATTTATTGAAAAAAAAAATGTTCCGAATAGATCGACAACATAACTGTAATGGTGGTGTACAATTTATGTTTAATAAACTCCTTAGATTGCCTTACGTCAAACATAAAAAAAAAATTTTAGATAATCTTCTCCTGAAAATGATGAAATTTTAAGTATATATTTTAATTGTCTCAAAAAATTTGGTTAACGTTTAAAAAAAGTTTTTCAAAAGATAATTACCCTAAACCAAGAATACACTTTTCATTTTAAAATGGTTTAAAAACCATAATATATTCAAATTTATAGTTTTATAGTAAGTTACATAGTATATTTGATTTATCCATGTACAATGTCAGGAAAGCAACTTATATATACGTCCCTCTTATCTACCAACTCCTTTTATTATGTTTGAAATGTATTCATTTAATACAATTTAATATTTTTATTGATTTCATGAGTGTGACATCTAAAAAAGTTCCAGTTGAAAAATTTAAAGGTTTGATGATGACCGATATATCAGTATATACTGCCGTATACTATATTTACATATTTTTTTAAATATTAATGTATTATGTAGGCGTATTTTTGTTAAAATATTACACGTTTATTTGATATTTTATTTTGTTTTTAAACATAGCTTTGTGCGATTGGCGAAAAAACATTATCATAGTAGATAATATTTATATGTTAAAATATATATGTTTAAAAGTAAAAAACAATGTGAAGTCTTTATCATTAAAAATATACCCAAATTTCTTCCCATTGTGTCTACGCATTTAATACATATAATAAAATATTTCGATAGGCAGATACGTACGTAGAGTATAATAATATGAAGTCTACAATGAAATTGTATTTAATTATAGTTATTTAACCTTGACGTTAGTTATTTGAACATTACACTATGTTATTAATATAATAGATTCATATTTATTGACTATTTATACTATTCGTATTTTAATGATCATATTTAAATTTGTTTTAACTTCCGTAATTTGTAAAATAAAGATGAAAGTAAAACAGAAAAAAAATGATTTTAGGCCTAGCGCGTAGAGCGCAAAATCTTGCGGAGCGTTCCAGTAACGGATTTCCTCGAGGTAGAAAAATATGTACAGTGCATCGCGATGTGCCGTTCCGTCACAACGTGAGCGCGATATTATTAACACGACTTGTTCTCGCGAATGCTCCAATACGTCACGAAAATAAATCGTTAAACTTTTTTATTTATTCACCTCCCCATAAAATATTTTTCACTATTCCAAGAACTGTGTGTGTAAATATATTTTTTTAATTTAATATTTTAGGCAATTTTAGTCGCCCTATTCTATTATTACTCCAATTTCGCTAGTTAATATTATCAGTAACACGTGCAATAATATACAAATTATATTTCAAATTAGTATTGTATTTTTATATGGTTTATTGTTGCTCTCAATGCCATTGAACTTTAACCAGTACCGAACTTAATAATATACGTATTTTGTTGGATATGGCATTACTCATGAGCATATAGTGCAATAAGGTAAGAATAAATAAATAGATATTTGAATATTTTTTATTATTAATATAAATACGTAAGCATAATAATAGGTATGTGATATAATTATTATTGTACTGTTTCGTACAATCGGATTTATTACTTACACTGTAATTATACGAAGAAAACGTTAATATTGAATAAATTTCAAATCTTAAAAGTTAATCACTTCTAAAACAATCATTTAAATCTTTGATCAAAATTATGACCTTTTATGATGTTATATGAAAAAATACTTTTGTAATAGAACTTTGTTCATTTTTATCTACAGTAGGATGCGTAATAGGGATATTCTATTGTTGCATTGAACGAATTTCTAGAAAATTATTAAAAATATTATTTTATAGTTATTTTATTAATAAAACTAGCAAACGTTTATTATACGTACAATTATTTTTGTATTTTATTATAATAATTGAAAAAGTAAAATAACTGTATACGATTTTTTTTCGAAATTTGTGAAACACCTATCCTTATGATAATAGTATAAAGCTAAATAAATAACCAGGGCTTGCATTTGTAAAAAAAAAAAATTATATGTTTTATACAATTAAAACGTTACACAAATTTTGAGTTAATCGTTATTCAGTATTAAAACGTTATTCAACTTTTGCGTTTATCGTTATTCAAAATTAAAATTTTTAATTTATTTTATAAATTATAACTATTAAATGATAAAAATGAATTATCTTGTTTAATGATATATTATGTATAACGTTTCACGTTATGTTTTGTTTTGTTTTATTTAATTATTTATGTTTATCGTTTTCCGTTATAATTACATTTACAAATTTTAATCGTTTTTTTGTCAAATATAACGTTATAATCATAACATTAATACAACGTTTGCAAGCCCTGTAAATAACAATATCAATGGTTAAAAAAAAAAATAAATAATAAAAAAAAAATGTTATTTTATTATTACCTTCTATTGTGTTGTTATTGAATCAAAGTAAATTATTATTACCTAATTGTTTATGGGTACTGATTCGTTATATTTATTTTTTATGATACATTTTACTCAGTTCACTTTTTTTGTGAATGTGGCACAAGTAGGTAGTGATTTCATGGGCAAAGATAGCAGAAAAACCAATTGGAGTAGGTTATGTATTTTTTGTTACTTTCGATATTGGAATGTACTATTTAATATGAACCACCTATGTTCTATTATAATATTGAAATAAAAATAAAAATAAAATAAAATGTAAGTATGTAGTTGCTATGTATATTTTAATATTTCAATTAAGTAAAGTATAAAATATTCACTATTCAGTGTTTATTTTATAATACCTACAATTTATCAGAAAAAAACTAAAAAAATATTATTTTTTATTCGATTTTTTAAAAACTGTTTATGTTCTGTTTATATACATTCGATGATTTAAAACGAACTGCAGAAAAACGCAATAACAAAAAATAGTAGTGTACTCGTATTTTGACTCAACTTTACAAAATTGAACTCTTATATGCGGATTTTAAACAAGATAAAAACTGAATGTTCAAATTTTTTTTATGCTTGAATTATAAAGTTGTAAGATATATATTCACTTATCTGAAATCACTATTTTGACTTTTAAATTAAAAAAAAAAAAAATGTAATGACAACTATAGGTTTTGCATACTACACCTTACAACAATGCATAAATTTACTATGGTTATGCAAGTGCCAAGTATAGAAAGCAAAAATACATTTTATAGGTTAATGGTTAGAACTATACGTTATTTGTAATAAAATTATGTTTTTACTTTTCAAGAATATTAATATTGCGTATAAATAATCTGAATTTTAAAATAAATAAATATTTTATTAAACATTTTTTTAGAGAATAATTTTTTTAGTTTTTATTTTTGATTGTGTTGAGTATAACATAAAAGACAAAATAATAATATAATAATAAATATAACATAATTAATAATGTACACATGATCATATTTTCTTCACAATGAAGACTCTTTCGAAAAATAGCTCAGTTATGAAGAACAATATTATATAATAACTTAATCAGGTTGATTGAATAATTTGAATATTATATTTCAACACACATATAAAGAAAAATAGAAAAAGACTATTAAGCTAAATGATAGATTATTACGCTGGTTGTTTTGAAAATAAAATAACATTAGGAAATTTATATGTCTTGTGTAGAAATTATGAATTGGAGTTTCATTAATTTCATGAATGAGAATGATATTAATTTTTTACTGTGAGTTATCATTATTTATCGTAATATTGACGAATAACATAATACTTATGGTTCCTGATACCTAGATATTAATTTATTGTCATAAAGTTATTTATAATTTATCATGTAACCAAAATTTAATAGATAAATTCTTTAGAATACACTGTTATTATAAAGATTTCAAAGTTTATCTTCACAATGAAAGAGTTATAAATTTGTAATAACGTCATTATTTTTATTTTTTATTCTATCATCTTAAAGTGGAACATAATGAAATACTATTTAATTTGATATATATCATTGTCTTTCAATATAAAATGGACTGAATTCTTATTGGTTTAAAGTCCAAAGAAAGCAATTTTTCCGAGTGAATTGCATTCAATTATTTTTTTACACAATACGTATTTTTCATGACAGTTAATTAAAATGCATTCATATTGTAGTATCATCATATTTTATAGTTTATTAAAAATTATGTTTATATTTTAAATAAATACAAATTTTATAAGATAATAATTAGATTAATATTTGGTATAATGGATATTGAATATAACTCCTATGGACTATAATAATACATTTTTGTAAGTAATAAAAAGAGTAGTTTTTGTTTTATAACCCTTAGTTAGGATAAGTGAATAATTAATTTAGTTAATGATGGGAATTCTATCAACAAATAATTTAATTTTAATACTGGAATAAAAGAGTTATAGGTAATAATACCATAATCGGTTTTGAAAAATAATATTTTTTCTTTTAAAATAAATACGTTGATTATAGGTATATTGTACGTTTATTAATGTATACACTAAAATTGCGTATTTATATCTATTAACAGGCTAGAGCACTCTATACTAGTATTTATTAGCATACACTTTATTTTTAACTGCACTTGTAGGAGTACAGGATTCATACTAATCTATTTTACGTGGTAAAATACATTTTTGGCTATTATTGAATCAATAATTTTAATATTATATTTTTCTAACTTTGAAAGTTTCTTTTATTTATTGATAAAGTTAAAATGTTCATAAACTTGACTGACTGTTTTTACAATAAAAATACACAAATATTACTTAGGTTTACAATATGAAAATCACATTTTTAAAGGACAATTTTATATATTTTATTTTGTAAAGATTACAAGAAATTAAATAATTGTTTTTATAACTTTTGCAATAAAGCATTAAAATCAAACTTGGAATTGAGAAACATGAGTCAATAAATATTTATTTAACATAGTTTTAACAGTGATAAAATTTAAAATTTGATTTTTGCATTAAACGAATTTGTTAATTTATAAATTAATACCTAATTGTTATTATATTTAATGTGATAAAAATAATACAAACAAAAATAAAAATAATTCTGTTTAATAGTTCTATAGCAATTATATATGTAAAAATGTTTATATTATTTAAAAAACCAAATAATCACAAGTCACAAATTCAAATATTTAATAACTATTTATCCACCTAGAGCGTTTATCCCAGTGTACCTACTTATCTTTAATCTAGTTATTTTATTATTATTTTTTTTTTTAATAAATTTAGATAAATACACCATTGTTGTAAAATGTAAATTTAATATGAATCTTGCAATTTTTTAAAGATTTAAACGTATTCCGTGTAAACTTATCAACTGATATGAAAACTTTGTTAGTGTTATTTTTATACAAAAACTAAAATTAAATTATTCACTTTAATTTAGTGATAACTGATATTACATGATTAAGTATATATTATTCAAAAAATAAAAGAATTATAATTCATGATAAAATCATTATTATTTACGCCAATGCTTGTATTATAACATAGATGTTACATAGTTTAAGTTGTTATATTATAATAGTGTCTATAAATAATATGGTTTGGGGATTATTAATAATTGTCAAATGAGCTTTTGTTACTATGTAATAGCGAAAACCACAGAATAAATGATATGATGCAATACAAATATATTTATCAATTATTGTAAACTTGTATGGATGTACCAACTTATCAATTAAGTTCTACGATGTGAGGTGTATGCTTACGTAGATTATAATATTATTATGAGTATCTTAATTGGGTTGTGGCTTTACGTGACATCGAGTTCGTAGTGTAAAGTTATTTTGTACAATAGACTTAATAAAACAAAATAAATTGTTTCGTTATAAAGTTGTAACTACCTATACCATAATATGTGCATTCTTAACACAACATACAATAATATATCATGTGATATATTCTATACATTGGTTGGAACTTTGCACTGGTTTTGTAACACAATATTTGAAATGATTTTCTAAAATATATAAATTTTGAAGGAATAGCACCGTTAATAATTAATTATGTTGATAAATGATACTTGAATACATTTTTATAAATATCTTTTTGAAAATCAGATGGAGTTGGGTAAGTGTTAGCTGTTGAGTATTAAATTAGATTAAGTATATTTATACACTTATTTTTAAACTGATAAAAAAAAAATATATATATTATCCTTTAAATAGTTTTTGCGTAGGTCTCTAAAAAAACGAATAAAATAATGCGTTATTATTAACAATCAATTTGAATGGATCTCATTTTAAAACAGTATTAAATTAACATAGATATATTATCTATAGGTACATTGATTGTATGACTAATGTAAGGCCTTTGTGTGGTTATTATTTTACATACAAATTTTTGTGTACTTACTAAGTTTAATGTGTTAAATTACTTAGTTTGTGATTTCAAAATCCTAATAAATAATATTAAAATAGCGTACCTGTTGTGAATATTATATTAATGACATTGTTGTAAGCGGGTATATTAAAATAAAATCGATGGGTGGTAAACTATTATCTAGAAATATATTTAATCCTTAGGTAAAAATAGTTTAATACACTGTTGCCTATTAAATTCCGAGTTAGTACATTTATTTAGAATAACTACTTTTTATGAAAAAAAAAAAATAAAAATAATTTGTAGAAAAATACTTTACAATGTTTGAAAATAATTTACACCAACAACAATAATTAAGCTAAACAATTGAATGTTTAATTTATATACCTGGTAAAATATGTTCTCAAAAAATAAAATATTAATAGTTCATCGTTTGACAAAAGTCATTAAACACCTTAATTATATTATCAAGTGTACTATAATATTTTGTTTTACGTTAAATTATTTTATTAACTTTAACATTTTTCTGAAATCGAACTTTTTACTTTATAGTCACTGTAATGATGTTTGTACACGCAATTAAAATATATTAGTATTTATAAAAATTACGCATTTAATTGAGATTTTTTTACCTAGTTTTATATTAATTAGAATGTTAAGAATTAGAAACGGAAACGGATGTTATTCAAAATAATGCGCTTAATCGTACGATTATTATACTTGTACTTTTTTTTTTATATAAATTGTTATTGCTCTAAAAATGTATTGAACTATAAAATAGGTACTATATTGTTGTTTATTTCAAAAGTAAATAAGACATTGTGAATATTAAACAAATAATGTTGCTCGACGATTCTATTTTATAACACTTGTTACATTATTATGTTATACTAATATGGGTTTAATTATTATTTCAAGTCTGATTATAAATTATGATTTTAATTGAATAAAGTTTCCACGTTAACGAAATATTACAACGGTGCTACACACTTTTTGCTTTTAAGTTTTATATAATACATTAATTATATACGTGTTGGAATAATATTACCTACATGTTATTTTTGTTGTTTGAACAACCATTATTATTGTTTAAAATTTCAACAAAATCATATTGTCTTACCAAATATCAAAATTCAGAATCTTTCGTTAAGATTTCATGAATACGTTTTTGGTTTCTTATATTAGCAGATACATCTGCTGTCTGGAATGTTGGTGAAACAAAGCTAGAAAAATGTCGATTAATGATTACTTCGATTTATTGATCTGATCGAAATTAGTTATCCAAATAAATAAGTTGTGTATTCTAATTTGTTTGTTATTTTATGTCTACATATATACCTAAATATTTATATTTAGATTAAAGAAACGTAATATAACTTAAATTGGTAAATAATTAATGATATTGATGTACCATTTCCTAAGACAAAAGGAGTGTTAGCGTATTATTTGTTTTTCGCTGACCCTTGTGTAACATAGTTAAAACGTAGAATTTGTGTTTAGCAGAGCTAAGTTTGTGTTTTTGGTTTTAATGATAAAATTGTTATCAAACTTAAAGTTTAGAATATTTTTTGGGACTTTTTATTTGTATTATAATTATTTTAAAATTCTCATTTCTTAATTTTATAGTTAAAAATGTCATTGAAAGCCTATCAAATCACATTAGTTAATATTCTTACTTTTAAGTTTAATAATAGGTGAATTTCAAAACTATACAATACAAAATTAGTTGAGAATAACAATTTACTATAAATTTAATACATAAAAGATTTAATGATAAAATCCATTCAACAATTAAAAGTTATTTCGATTATTTCATAATGTAGGTATTTGATGGATCTGGAATTAAATAAGATGATAAATAATTTTAAAGTTATTTAAGTACAAAAATATAATAATAAAATAAAGATTTATTTTAAATTCTAACCATTAATATATTATGTTTAATTCATCTGCTAATTTAATTGACTATAGCCTGAAAATAACCATATTAATAATATACAAAGTATAGATTTTTCAAACAAATTTAATCAATTGCTTATTAAAAAATTTTAATTTTGTTGTAATCTTTATATTTTATTTTTTTATAATATACAAAATATGTTTTGTATTTTTGTTTTATTAGTTAATACTATAACTTATTTACTATACCTTCGTATTACTTAAAGAATTCATATTTATCTAATATATTGTATTATGTTTAACATGACTAATATCATAAATATTATATTTAATTTGAATTTTATATCCATCTGATATCCACCAGTTAGTCATAATAGTTATTATTATTGTTTAAAAAGCGCATAATTCAATCGAGGGAATGATTTTTAAGGTACAGTGTACACTGTACACCTGCACACCTATGTTTCCGGTTTCCATACGTAATTGATGAGTTGAAGATGAAATATAGCTAATAATTATTCATATATTGTCTACCTAATCAAATTGTTCAGCATATTCAATTTTACATTTCTAAGACGGTATACACCACCAATACTACACATGTATCGATAAAATAGTGGCTGCTATATTTTGTAATATTCGTATAACTACTACGATTACTACTTATATATTTCATAGATTTTAATAGCTGATGATAAATGAATGCTTAACCTATTTATATAATTGAACCGACAAATACAGTTGAATTAAATCATATATTCGATTTAAAAGGTTTACATAGATGAAAGTCACAAAAAGTACGGGCAATAGTGGTAAGAATAAATAAATATAAAAAGCCGATATTACAAAACTATAATTAATTATGTGGTTATTGAACAATAAAAACGGGGTTGTGGTTACGAAGTTGTTCGTTAAGTTATTTATACTAACTGAAAAATAAACCGGATAAGTTACTCAGCTGAATAGTTAGTTTTAAGTGTACCTACTACTTCATTATTGAACATTTTACTGTAATGGAAATGTTAAATTTATTTCAATATAATAAATCATTGCATATAAAAAACGATTCTAGACGGTTATTTATAAGAATATTTTATCATTTATCTTGATATTACTATTTCGCTATCGCATAAACTTTATTATTAATTATTATTATTATCATTTAAATTATAAATATGATTTACCTTACTTATAAGTTAATTTTACGTACCATACGAGTATAATAGTGTGAATATTTTCATGACATAAATAGCTAAAAATTAGTTTAATAATTTTGAAAATTTATAGTGTTTAGAATATAATAATATATGTTTATTTTCAAGTCATTTGATTATTTTAATGTTAAATTACAACAATAACTAAAACAGTAAGAGGATAAATCATTGTTCTTCCTTTAAATATTTTGTTTCATTTAAATTAGAATTGCAAGTATTAGTAAAAGTAAATTGTGCCTATGTATTTTCTAAATTTTTAAATTTCTATTTGAAGTTATGATGAACTTTTTTTTACATCTTTAAGTTTTATTACTGATAAAAATAAATTTTTTTAATTGTCTATAAATAGCAAAATTGTCAAGGAGATGTTAAAAAAAAAATGTTGATGTATCTATATCTAAATGTATATAAGTGTTTTTTTTAAGTTATTAAACTTTAATTATAAATGATAATGGACCGTGGCTATAGCTCAGTTACTGAATCTTTTGTATAACCTATTTCATAATGCACCGATTTTTGGCGTTCGGGATTTAAAGATATATATTAATTCGTTCTATATTATATATCATTGTATCAATCAAACTGAAATATGAAGTTTTAAAAAGATTGTTTTCTTTTTGTGGACACATTATTAAATTGTTCATTCACAAACAAAAAGTTTAATTTCTAGAAATATAAATCATTAAAATTCCAGTACAAAACAATTAACATACAGTAAGATATAAAATTAAAAGATTTTTTCGTAAAAAAAATTAAATTTTGAAATATATTTGAAGAATATCAGTACCTAAAAGGGTTATAAATTAAATAATCAATATAAAAATAATGAATAAATACAATAATCTATATAGTATGCAAATAAGTCAAATGATTTGTATAATTTGTTTGTTAAATTATATAATTCTTTAAAATTGTTTATTATTACGATGATGAAAATTAATATCTCTATTAAAATAATATATTAATAATATCTTGAGTCAATTAAAAAATTAATATTCGAAACTTTTTTTAAAAACCAAGCAAGGTTTTTGGATAATACAAATAAAAAATATCATTCATTTGGGCAAAAATTGCATCTGCTTTTGTGTAAATATTTGTGTTTTTTCTTAATTTTAATTTTTCCAGATTATATGGAATTTTTAGTACCAAATATATAAAATTATTATCGAAGTAGGAGCCACCCTCAAAATAGAAGCTTGAAAAAATGTTTATTATTTTTAAAGGTGATGACTGATGGCAGACAGGATAAAAAACAACACATCATTATAAAACCAATACATTAACCGTTCGGCTCAGAATATAAAATAGGGAAATTTAGCATCTCCAGTTTGTCATCAAAATTGTGCTCCTGATTGTAATATTTTATTATTTAAGTATAAATACGGCTTTTATATTATACCGATATGATTATATTAATATAGTACTTACTTAAACATACTTTATTCAAATAATTAACATATTATAAAATAAAAACTAATATTGTATACCTAATCAAATACATTGTTTTAAAAACAATCACAAATAAATATTAAAATGATTATACTCGTAGATGAAATATTGACTGATTCACGTTTAAAAAAATATCTTTTACGGAAGTACAATAAGTCAAGACTTAGTGTTTTATATTATATACATAATAGTTGTTTTAGTCAACCACCATAAGTTATTTGAGCCAAATAATTGTTCTAGACAGTTTAAATTCAATAATAGTCATAAAACTTTTCACTGTGTGTTTTTTATTGAAAGAAAACTTGTAGAGGTTTTTTAAAAATATAAGTTTTTTATGAGAATATTTCGATAATCAAAGGAAACGACCGAGGTAATGTTTACGTTAGTATTTATTATACGTCTGTACCTATGACTAATATATACTTGCTACAATACAATTAATCAAAATAAAAATATAGACATAGTGGTCGACTAATTAAATAGAGGAATTTATTATACTATGTACCTATGGATTTAATCTTGATATGTATTGTAGAGTATATTCTTAAGTTTATATTTTGAAAAACGTAATTCGAGTAGAAAAATCCGTATTTAATTCATTGTTTTTCTTATCTTATTAAAATAACAAATAAGTTATGTGTAGGTACAATTTTATAAGAACTATAATAAAAATATGCATATTTTGATAAGCCAGTTTTGTTTCTACTAGTAATTACCAAAAAAAAACCTTATTTTAACATGTATTTTATGAGAATTTGTTATTGATTAAGATGAAATTTTTAGTAATTACGAACTTTTCCGATAAAAGAATAAATTATTGTAATTTAATTATATATTTTTTTTTTTTTTTTAAATAACGATCCACATCTATATAATTTATTCACATTTTGCTTTGCGTTACTTCATTTGTGTTACTCAACGTTGAAATCAAATTTTCAAATATTTTCTATGACTGCGCATTACGGTATTTCTTAGGATGCCAAAAATCAGAAAACATTCTACGCTAAATATAATAACAATAATAATATACTTTCCGGAGAGTCACACTGAGTCGTCTACACGTGGAAACTATCCAAAAATCACATGACGGTGTCGAGAAGGTAAAACGTTTATTTTAGTTATATCTATGATGTCAACTACCTTCATAATGGTGTGCACCAGGTACACACGCAACGCTCGCGTTAAACAATACGTTTTTTGTATATACTTATTTCCAGCTTTTGTAAAAAAAAAAATTATGTTGTTCAGGTTGAAAGCATAAATTGTTAACATTTTTGTATAACTTTTATTTGGTCTAAGTGCTTTAAATCACAACAATATCTTATAGTATTGTATCTTATAGTAATTGATCCCAATGTGTTATGAAACCCAAAAACATATAAACATACACATCTTTTATGTTTATTTAATATTCTTGTGTACTTACCATTATATTATTTTGCTATTATTCTGTATGTTAAATTTATTGGTTTTCTTCATTTTTTGTGTAATTAAAAAAATGTAGGTATCTGTTATGTGTGCCATATTAATATGATAACTCGCGATATGACAATAGAAATATCACGAAAAATTAATTATGTATATTCGTTATGTTAAATAAACATGATATATTTTATTAATTCTGTGGTTGTTTGCTTACTGTTTACAGTATCAGTTAACTAGGTATTTTTGATAAAGGTAGATTAATAAACACGTGTTATATAGCAAATATTGAATTGTTTTAATTACATCTGTATAATTATTTTCTTTAGGTTTCTAAGGAAACAAAGGTCTGTAAGAGAATTTACATATACAGAGTTGTTCAAATGATACTTCATCGTAAGGGCTTCATTAATCAAATGCTAGTGTTTAATTAGTCTCCTGAGCACGCGCGAGTTTTGGTCTCTCGAGAAGCGATTCTTTATTTTTTTTTTTTGTCACTCTGGATGAATATCCACTTTCTGTTTCTAAGACTATATGTATACATCACTTTCTTTCCATTAAAAGACTCCTAGCTGTACACTCTTGGTAAATGAATATAATTGTGTTAAATTTATCTCATTTTTTCTTCTATGTTGTCTTATTTTTTCTTTCTAATCACATACTTAATTCAAACAGAACAGATACCTACCATTTACAACATATGAATTTAGAACAATGTATTTTAATTAAAACGCATGATCATTGAAATCTATGGTTTTATTATCGAAACATAAAATAAACAGTTGATAGGTTTGAAATGTGTCGATTGTTCTTAAGTGTCTTGAATTGACAGAGTAATTTATAAAATATATTAACTTTAATGGTTTAGTCTATATGAGTTTTGCTTTTAAAATGTTTAAGACTAAAACCATTAATAAGCATTGATGAATTTAAACAATTGATTGTAATACGTTGTATTATTATACAAATCATTTTTTGGGTTTCACTAATTTTTATTGGAACGTTATTGTTTGTCGTATATGTTAGATGCTAAGCGAAGCGAAGAGTATAATATTTTACTTAAACATTTTTTCTTAGAATCCATTTTTGGAGAGAAAAAATATTATTGATTGATTCAGTTATTGAGTTTAGCAAAGTTGTAGTACTCATTTTAATGTTTTACAGTTGGTCTCTAAGCTATAGTACGACTATTGCTCTATTGCTCAGCATTCGATTATTGCTGTACGACGTACGTGTTATTTTTATTCTTAGGTACCTACTCGTTTAATGTAAGTTGAGTTATTTATTTTTGTAACTTTGTGTCTTATACTTTTCATATCTACAATGAATTTCAATATAAATGCAATACAAATTTAATAAAAACATCTAATAACACATTCACTATATCTATAACAATAATATTTTGAACTATACAATATGTCTACATTTTTATTTCAGTTTAAACTGAATATTGTACTAAAATTACTATAAGAATTATGTTTTAATGGCATTTAAAACATTTTTTAAACATAAACATAATTAATTTTATTAATTAAATTAATTAACAAAAGAGTATGTAGAATTAATTTAAATGTTTGAAATATAATTTATAACCTATAAAGGTACCTAGGTACATAGAAAATATAGCTGATATTCAGAACGGTGTGTGTATATTCGTCAAAGTTAATGACTAATTAATAAATGGTTGTTTGGTTTTAACATGGGGATATAAATATGCATTCAATTTAGATAGTTAAGTTTTGTTATAAAAATAAAAATAAAATAATAAACCATGTTTAAAAGGTATATACAAGTTGTAATGTTTATGACTATATATAATTAGTAATGCTTTCAACTATATAAGATAATATTTTTTTTTGACCTTTCATTTCAATTTTATATTTTTTAATCATTATAAATTTGATAACGTTAAAATAAATTTATATAATTTAATGTATTAAATAAGATCATAATCAAACAGATTAAAATTATGCTAAAAAAAACGTAAATATTTGTAATTTTCATGCATAGATGTAACAATTTTTTGCAAACAATAAAATTTAAAATATGACAATTAAATTCTGTTACATAACGGATGATTTTTTTTTTTTAATAACAATTTTTATTAAATTGATTATTCTTTAAATTAATTTTGATAAAATGTATAGTAAACATAAAGAGATAATTAAAGCAAAGAAAACTAATACATGTAAATTCAAAAATCTATTAAATTTCATAAAAAAAATCATATGTTAATACTCTTAAATTTATTTTTTACTAAAGTTTTCTTTTATTTATGGTAAACAAGTGTAATAGTTTGGTTATTAAATAACTGTTCAACTAAAACTTATTATCAAGTTAAAAATTAAATTAAGCAAATAATTTATTTATATTTATTTATTAATTAAGTTTGAAAAACAGCTCATTAGTCTGAATATTTGTTGGAATTAAAAATAATCAATGATATTAGTAATACTATTCAAATATAGATAATAGTTTTTATAAAATCAATGTTTTGAACTATTCTACTTACAAATTTACGTATGTCATTCTTCATAACTCGCAATGCAATAAAAATAAAATTGAGTGTCTTGCATATTTACTTTTGCGTTTTCTTTAATTTTGTGTTATACTCTTTCCATAGTCTCATATATTATATAATGGTATAAAAAGTATAATTTATTCAATTTTCAATATTTTAAAAACGTAATGCAATTAACGATAATAATTCTAATGGTTAGCAATTATCTAAAAATTAAATTAAATTTAAAACAGTATAGTGTTTTACAAAATATGACAATTCTCACAGAGATTTATTAAATAAAAACAAATTGAAACTTCTTATTAAAGAGATATTATAAATAATTAAATAGAAATTCATTTAGACAAGAAGATTAAAAAGTTAGGAACTTTGCTTCAACTTTTAAATACCGTATCTTTAAAATATAAATAAAAATAACTATAATAATAAGTGAAAGGTTCGATTTTATAAATAATACTTAAAATTATGTATGCATGATTGGAAAATAAGTAAATAAATTACATAAAAAAAAAATAGTGTTTACATTTTTTTTTAAAATTATAAATATCGTTTTTTATTACGCAGTTACAATATTTCGTATTTTTGTTAATGTTTTAGATTGATATTTTAAATAGTTTATTTATCAAATCAATGCAATATAGTACAACAATAAATACATATAAACATAGGTATTATATATATTTTTGAAATTTTAATTGTTAATAACTATAACTTATACTAACTAGTAAATTATTAGGTGCAAAAAATATTAGCTATTTTATGTTTTATTTTTTGAGACTATAATTAGATATATTGATCAATATTTTATAATTATAAATAGAATATAATGTTGTTAAAAAATTAATTTTATCATGAGAATAACTTGATTCCTACATCTAATTAATTTCGTTGTATAGTTAGAATATTTCAAATAAAATAAAACCAATATATTATTTTAGGCTTATTCATTGTGCTGATATTCGATAAATAGAGAAAAATCAATGGTCATTTAAAACCATTTTCACATTTACCATTATTTATTTATTTATTTTTTTTTTTTTTGGGTATGGTTTGTTTTTTTAATACTGTAAAAATTATAATCTATCCTAATTGCCTTGACGAAATTAATGTTGTCGTTAGGGTCTAAACTTAATACCACGTAGTGTTTTTGGCTCAATTTCCATTTTTTTTTTTTTTTTTTTTTTAAGAGTTGTAGACTATAGTATTTGCATTAAACTGTTCATCTGTTATGTAATGAAAGTGTTGTTTGTCCTTTAATTTTAACTTCCGTAATATTTCGGTGATGTGATTCTAAATAAATATTATTTATAAGTAAATAAAATATTTAAAATAAATATTTAAATATTAAACAACATACTAATAAATCATCTACTAAATCTTTTAAACTTACTTTACAACTCATTATTTTGTTTTGAAAAATTAATATTGATTTCACATATGGATCAATAGATTAGAAGACATATCTTTTATTTTTATTATTCTAATCACTTGTTTTCAATTGAGGTTAAATTCGGTATTTTTTCTTTGATAATTATTCCAATCTTAAGCTATTTTATTTTATATCCAGAATATCATAATAGGTATCTAAATGTATAATTATTACGAATAAAAATCATTATTTTTTTTATGAGTTTGCATAGTTAGAATACATTTAAAGTTTATATCTACTTTACACTGAACGAAGTATGAATATATGGTTGACGATTGGATTTTCGATGAGTAATGACTAACTTGAAAAATAATGATATATTTTAAATAAAGTGTTATTTTTAGTATTTTCTTCATAGGTATTTCGTCTATTTCAATACTAATGTTTTGGCTTATTTTATTTGTTATGTTTTCAAAATGTTCTATTTTGTACTTTTGTTCTAGACTCATTATGATTATTAATATATATTAATTAAATTAGAAAAAATGTATCTATGTTTGATTTAAAAATCATTGATTATGTATATCACATTTTTCAAGTTTGAATTATTAATTTAATATTGAATAAAATCAGACATTCTATTCTGGATTATAAAAATGAGTATACATTTAACGAGAAAAAGTACCATGTAAATATTTTTATATTGAATCCTTTATATTTGGTGCTCATCTTATCCTGTCACCTCTCGGCTATATTCTGTTGTGTTGTATTATATTATTTTAAATTTGAAAGCAGTGATAAATCATCGCAGACGTTCCCTCCCGAGTAGAATTCAGTTTACTATAGGTACCTAGTAGTAAAGTGTTAATGCCATTTTTCAAACTTTAAGTGCTTATAAAAAGTCTATAAATGAGAAATGATTTTTAAAGATATTTGAAATACTTATAAGTAGTTGAAGTATGATTAAAATTACTCTAGGAATATTTTAGAATTTTAAATTTGTATACAAATATTTATTATTATGTTATTACAAATAAACAATATCATTATTTTTTTTTTTTTGTGAAACATTGAATATTGTTGATACTATATAAATTATAAACATGATCTATACACAGAATAGATAATAATAATTTGAATAAGTAAATCAGTGTAAAATCAATGGAGTTTTAATTCTCCTTAGAATTTAAAAATAAACCATTTAAATATTACTCTAAAGAGTTTTTATCGGCAAAAATTGAATAAAAAATATATAAATATAAAAATGTATTAGTTTATTTTTATTTATTGTTTTACTCAAGTACATCGGTAATATTTTACTCGGAAGACAAAAAAATGTTAAGTAAATCCTTTAAACATTTTCAGACGTTTATACATTATAAAATATCAACGATTATTTTTACTTTAAATTAAGTTCTTAATACTATATTAGTATAATGATTAGAAGTTGTTTATTAGAACAATTTATTTTAATGACGGCATAATATGAATAGTATTAAAAATATTGTTTATATTTATGTGTCTAAGGATTTTGCAACAATATAATTACTTTCCATAATCTTTGATATGGTTATTGTGAGTTTATACGGTATTTTTATGATAAAAAAAAGTCAGATTTGCTTGGAGTTAACCTTTTGTTTTTATATAACTTTTTAAAACGATTTTTTTTAAAATATAGTATCATTTTTTTTTTAATTTTTAAATTTTTTTTTTCATAACGTTCAAAAATAATACAACAGTTTTAATTATTTTTATATGAACAAATAGTTTATGTACAGATATAAGATATTATGGGGGGGGGGAATAAATTAGGATAAAATAAAAACACATAACGACTGCATATAACACTGATTAACAGAAGGTATTATACATCCAGTTTGTTATTAATTAAATTAAATGAATCATAATATATTATTGTATACTATAACGATATATTAAAATATTATATGTGGTTCCATTTGTAAATTGAAGGTTTCCTAACTCACAAGATGTATGGTTATTATTTAATTTCATAATTAAAGTAGTTTTCTTTTATGATTTTGTTTCTTTAAAATTTCGTTTTCGATTACTTTTATACTAAATTTACAATATATTCAAAGCTATCACCACTACTAATACTACTATAATATCATATTATCATATTTTTTTTTTTCGAAACCTGAAATTAAATGATGATTTATTTATACAAAACGAACCAAATATGATATTTGAAGTAATATATTATGATTTATAAGGAAAGGATAAAAATGAATGTATGACGATAAGGTAAATATTTATTGCAATGTTATATCCTAGGTATTTCTTGTTATTGACAACAAAATCATAAACATACATAAAAAATTATACTGTACTATACTTTATATAAATAGAACAGAATAAATGCAACTGATTCTGATAAAATATAAAATGTTTATATATATTGGTCACTGGTGAGTAGAAGATAATGTAAATAATTGAAAAGAATATCATCTATATATAAATTTATCTATGTTAGGCCAAGTGATAAGATTTTTCCATGAGAATAATGTCGATAAATTTTATTTATAAATTAAATTTATTGTGTACATGTAATTTAGAAATTAAAATTCATAATTTTTAGTGCGAAAATAAGGGGGTCATTTGATTCTATGAACGGAAAAAAAATTTATTGAGTGAAAAATATTGGTAAAATGTACGTAAATTTACCTAAGTAGTTATGTAATAAGGCGACCACCTGTAGATAAGATATAGCTATATCTATTTAACAACAGTTAATTGACACATTAAATGTGTGCATGTTATTATTGTTGAAATTACTGGTAAAATTCATATATGTCGTCTTAAAAATAATCTGTAGTTTTGGATAAATTTCAGAGGCCATTTTCAAAGAGTTCGCTTCTAATAGTTATGGATTGATGTCTTTCGTACAGCCTAGCTGTCTTCTGGTTTGCGGTCGTAATTTATAGTCGACCGTCACGGCCACAGAAAGGCAGTTACCTAGTATTTGGTTTTTTTTTTTTTTTTTTTTTTTTAGTTTAAATCATTCTGTTTGTTTAGGTTCTTTACTTGATTATTCATATAATATATTCTATTAAATATTTTTGTCATGTTTTTAATGTTTTTTTTATTTTTTAGTATATAATTATTATGTTTAATTTGTAAACAGTTTTTTTTTTTTTTATGTAAGCGCAGTGTTTTTTTATTTTTTTGACGAAAATGTGTACAGATAACACAGCTAAATATACATTTATTATTTTTATTCTTTATGAAGATGTTTTATTCTTCAACGTCTGGTTTCTTGTAATACATACATTTAATTTATAAAGGATAAAATCGTGTCGATGAATATTATGAATTTAAGAAACTGTATATGATATAATATATTACTTAAAGTTTATAGATATGAATTTAGATAGATAATAATATGAAATATTTATAAATAGAAATAATAATAAATACTATAATAGAATAAGAGACATCAAGTAAATTTATGTTTTTTTATTTTTACATAACATACCTGTTACAACAATGTATTTTCATTGTTAAAAGCCGACAGAGTCTACGAATTTTCGTCTCATTTATCTCAATATTTGGCTCGAATAATCATATTATAACCGTGCGATAAGTATCAAAGTAAATGACGTAAAAGCAAATGAACGCTTATAAAATAATATTATATAGTGCATGATCTATGGGATAGAAGCCAAGCAGCTGTACGGTTTTAGCCAATTTTTTTTTAAAGTATTTTCAATTTGTATTCTTTACTATCAATTAAGATCAACAAAATTATTAATTACACATTGAAATTTGTATGTTAAAATATGGACTTTAACGTTTTGATGATAAAAAACGTAAGTTAATGTTTATTGTTAAAAATCAAATGTAAATAATACGTGACGAGTGTGTATTTATGAGTATATGGTTTGATATACTGATTAGTGTATCATAAATGTAATTTTTTTTTTAAATCTTTAGTTAGAGTTAATGTCTTGTTTATAAAATGAAATCGAATAAAAATAACTTTAAAGTTTATTTTAATTTCTGTGTTTTAATCTAGTAATTTATTAAAATATTTTTTATTAGAAAATGTTTGTTATTTGATTTATGATCTAACGCAAATATAATTTTAAGTTGATTTTAAATATAAACTTAACTTTCAAAATAAGTTGATTGCAACAAACATAGTATAAATTATTATAATTTAGTAAGTATTATACTGCACAAGAAACATAATTCTAATTAATTTTGAATTATATACATAACTTTAGTTTTCGAGATAATTAATAATATTATAAAATCCACCAAGTTCTGATCTTCTGTAGATGTATTAAAGCTGCTCCATTCACGTATATTCTTTCCATAAACATTGTATCTTTTTTTTTTTTTTTTTTAATTTATATTTGTTGAAAGCAATTAGTGATAAATAGTAGCTATTTTAGTACTCTAATATTAAAATAGGTAAATAATAAAAATAAAGTATTGTTAATAAATGAAACTCTAATATTTTTTTCGGCAATACACATGTACGAGATTTAGAATTAAATTATTTTTAACAAACATCTTGTAATACTATATAGTGTATGTCCAGTTTATGGCGAATAAATTAGTTTATAAGAATTACAATACATGAACTAGTTATCAAATTTAATTTTCTGAATGGAAAGAATGACTTTTGAAAGTACATTTTTAAAATATTGTTTTTTCTTTGAATACCTTTGGGACAGTAAGAACGCTAAAAAAATTTCACATTGTAACTTAAAAATAGATTGGAAGTCAAACATAAAATGTACCCTAGTCCAATTTTCCGAATCATATAAAAATATTGTCGATTTATTACACAAAAACTTTACATTTTTTTTTAACAAAATCGATTTTAGTGATTTTGTTATAGTTTTAAAGTAGAAATTCAACAATAAGTTTAGAAAAACCACAAAAATATTTCCCAAATGTATTTAATTTAATAAAAAATTTAAATTTTTCAAATTTTCTGAAATTTTAATTATACGTTATAATTTACAAGTACTACTATATTATTCTAAATTTTTATAATATTTCGTGAAAATGAGCTTTAAAATATTTTTATTATCGTTTAAAATTTAAATTGTGAGGAAATAAATTATTTTTCCAAACTTTGACACTGCTATTGTACATTTATTTATTTATATTATTACGATAAATATGTAATTTTAGGTTTTATAATGTTGAATTAAAACCATTAATATAATTTATTTAAACCATATTCTAATTTATTATTTTTACTATGATTAAAATATCTTATTAATTAGCATGGACATTTTATATGCTGGTCGTAAAAGTTATATGTAAATTTTGATTGTCTAGAATTAATTATTTGATATTTGCTCTGGAAAGTTTATTGAATGATATCATTGTTAAATTTTTGAAATAATACTACCATTTACTGACGTGATAAAAGTAAGACGAGCTCAATGTTTGTTTTTGTACTACATTTTTTATTTTATTTATTTTAAAGTCATATGCGAGTAGTACACAATAGTAAAAATATGCATACTAAATAATATTTAACTTCCTACGGTTTGTATTATTATTTAGTATTTAGAAAAACGTGTTGTACTTTGACTGTATAGTAAAATTAAATCATATTTTTTTGTTTAAGTTCAAATCGCATTTTAGTGGTAAACCCTTTTTTTAAATCTGAGTTATTACTCTATATTTTTGTTAAAATTTCTCTCCAGTCAAAATATATATTATTACAAAGCTGTAATTGATGGTAAGTTATGTTTCCTAATAATCATTTTTATAATTTAAATTTCATGTACGTCGTATAAAATATAAAATGTTATTATTTAAACAATTGCCTTAAAATAATTGGTTAAATCGTCTTTGACTGTTATATTTTAATATTAATTTTTTACAAGAATTTATTGTTGTATTTTATTTTATTTCAAAAGCAAAAAATAATTAAATAGGTATTTTATATAGAATTATATCATAAAATAAAAGTACAAATGACTAGGTTTACTATTAAACACATTTCCGTTTCACTTAATATTTGTATTTTTAAATGTGTATCTATTATAAAAAGTGCTATGATTAAATATTCATAACATGTAATGCTATATTTTTATAATATTTTTTTACTTGGTATTCATTCGATTAAGTTTCTTTCTATTTGTTTTAAACTGTGATAAAAATCGTTTGTTTTCAATAGATTTAAAATTGTTGAATTAGTTAATATATTGGTAAAATAACGTATGATTCTTTTAAGAACTAAAGCTATTTAATGTTATAAAGTTAACCATTTTGATTTGTGTGAATTATAATATGTTAAAATATATGTCATAATATTTTGAAAAATATATGCGTACTGCATGTTATACTAAATACATAGATTTAATATTATAATACCTAAGATAATAACTCAAGGCAAATTTTCTTTCTAATTTTTTGGAATGCGTTCAAAAATAATTCTCATGAGTTGTTTATTATACATTTTGATATTATTGATTTTAGCATGCTATTAAATAAAACTTTATACTTACATATTTTATATTGTTATAAGCTCGAAATTATTTTATCATTAAATAATTACTTAGCATAAATATAAATAATGAAATGTTTCAAATATGGATAGGGCTTACATGGAATTGTAGGGAATTCTTTTTTTTATAAGACAAGAAAATGAAATACAAAAATATAAGTACATATTTCTTGTGTAATATGTATTATATATGCTATATTACTAATAATAATGAAAGTAATACCATTTTTATTTTTGATTATTTATCTTGGAACTCATATTAAATTATATTATGCATTGCTTATGTAAATATTTTATATATATATATTCATACTTTATGAATATACTATGCTTTACAATATACAGATAACTGTATTTTACAATATTGAATAGGTACCGTCTTTGTTATTGTTTTTATGCAACATCAATCTGTAGTTTTGTATAAAAGTTTACATTTTATAAGTAAGATGCAAATTCGTCACGGAAACTTATTTTGATGGAAATCAAAATATACAAAATTCTAAGTAAAATTTTTAGCTATATAAATTCATGTCGGTATTAATTCACATTAAATACAATAAATTTACAATTTTTTTTAGGTGGACAAGAAATAGTAAATATGTATTATTACCACTATATTTAGATTTTTTTCTTTACTCCAAATAAAATTAAAATTATCATAAAATTAACTATTAAATACCGATAATTTAATATTTGAATAGTGAGAATAGACTCACTTAACTGTAGCTAGTAGAGTAATATTAAAATAATTATTTTTTATAACTTGCTTATTTTAATACTCAATTAATTTTAATAGTTCTCATTCAGACTAGTTATAGAGAGATCTTAAAACCCAAACATAATAAAAATGTTAAAATTAACATATTTCCAACATTTTAATTCATAAAATGCACCGAATTTGGACTAACTATTTTCTATTTTATAGTGGATATTATATATGGGTAATTGTATACAGAGGCTAGAACTTAAAAGTGTAATATACATAATAATAGTAAAATATTTTATAAATATAATTTTTTATGTGAGCTTCAACAGTTAATTGAAAATGAAAAACCGAATATTTGAACGCAATGACTGGTAAAGTTGAGTACATGCATAACAAATAAAATAATATCGATATTGATTCTTTTTAATTAATTTTATATACACTACTTACCTAAATTATACAAAGTATAATAATCAGTAATCATGCAGGTATCGTCGACCTAAAATACAGTTTTTGAAATTGTTTCTGAAGTATTCAAAAGAAAGGCCGAAAATATATTTATTAAATATTGCTGTATTGTAGTAAGAAATAAGAATTTTTTTTTGTTTACAAATGAGAGCTTCAATAATGATATTTTACTGAGAAAATCACATTGAAGCGCATTTTTTCCGATAATATATACTTTAGAAAATTGTTATATCATAATCTCTATTGCTGGTAACGATTTGGTTTCTGAGCCAATATTTCACATGTCGAATTGGTTCCCGTTTAAAAAATGTATTTTATTAAGACGAGCTGAATTAGTTCACGTTTTTATTTTGGTCAAATAGTTCTAATTTTTATTTTTATTTAATTTTTTTTCAATATTAAGTCATATGAATGTATGTAATTTGTACATAACATAAATTTACCAAAACTTTATAGCTTATACAATTAAATAACGATAAATTGTTACATTGATATGTTACCAAATTATCGCTAATAATTCAATCGATTGAAATAATGTCAATATCATCATTTATTGAGATATTTATACTTATATCGCTAAATAGGAATATAACTATTATTCTATGTACGTATTATAATAATGTGAGTAAACAATCAATCTCCAATAATACATCATCGTTTATACATCAATTTGTTTTCGTTTTATGGAGTTTATTTTTAGAGAAAAAGGAAATGAATTTTTCATTATTGACAATTATAAATTCGGCTTCCAAAAGAACCTTGGAAATAACGTATAGAGGTAGATATATACAAAACTAAATAGTAAAGTATACGTTAAATAGCGTGTAGATTATTTGTGCGAAGAAGTCTTAAACATAATAATGAAAGGTAGGCAATGGTAATTTTGTGTGTAAATAATTTACAAATTCATTAAAATTAAATTATGACGAATTTTTCTTAGAGGTACCGTTTAAGATTATAAGCAAGGAGATAACTTCAACTAGTTAAAGTGAGTCACTAGTTCAAAATTATAATAACATTTGGATGCTGTTAAATGATGAACTATTTTAAAATTATCTTATAATCTTGAAAAACTCCACAAAAATGACAGTGAATATTCATTCATGATTAACCTCGAAGAAAACTACCTAATTAAAAAGTGATAAGCAACTCGATCAGTTTAGTGGAATCTTTATAAATTTAAATGGGAAAAAATTCGACTTATCTTAAAAAATAATTTTTTCAAACAGGAGCCAATTTGACTATTCCCGTTTCTATATAACCTTTTTTTTAAAGTTTCTTCTATCACCCTAATTTAAAAATCTGGTGATGTACCCGTGTTTTGATAAGTTGAACAATTTAGATTTATTACTATTTGTTCTCATATTGCATAACTATTTGAGTAACTTATTAAAAAGCCTATCAAGGCTTATGTGTATCCTATTTTACTAGATAAATGACATGTTTTTTGACCATTATATGCAATATAGTTTGGGTAAATAATTAATTGTGTAATAGATGCATTTCGTCATCAAGCTTGAGTATACATCATCCAAACCGATTTCTCAAATGTATTTAGCTGGGTAGAACATTTAGTTCTAAAATCCTTGAATTAATTTGGTTTTGGTGTTTCCTACTTTCATAATTTTTCATTTGTTTTATTCATCAGAAACTGTATTATTAAATAACTATTATTTTTTTTTTATAAGTATGGACATCAATACTATATTTTTAACTTTTATATTGAATACAATATTTCATAAAACTGTTTTTTAAAAAAAGGCCATGAGGCCACTATTTATATAGTGACATATATCGTCACTTTTTTAGGCTTTTTGGGATAATTTTATTTTTGAAGCTGGGAAAAATTTTAATTTTTTTTTAAACTATGGTTAATCAAATTAAGTATCATTTAAGTTATCAAATATTATTTTGACGGTTATTTTGTGATAAAAATGTGTATTTAAAATTATAATAATAATTATATTATATAATAAACGTAGTGATTATTGAGATGTTTAGATTTTTACTGTTCCAGTCTCTATAATGTTATGAGAAATTAATATATGGATATCAAATGATAAAAACAAAATTACTGACGTGTCTGATATATTTACATTAATACATATAATATGGTGTCCAAGTGGTAGAGTGTTTATGACCGTGTCTGTAATTCATGTGCGCAAACTATTATTCATATATTATTTTATTTTTATTATTATGATGGACCCACGGAAGTTCTACGGTCATAAATTGCAAAATAATTACGTTGTTGTCATCGAAATACACTTTTATTTAACAATAAAAATAGTTTAGTATAAAAAAATATTATATTATTAATATAGTTGTTTGATCAATAATAACTCACTACTCATAATTGTATATTATACAAAATATTTTAAATAATGAAAAATTAATAAATTAAAAAAAGAATAATTCTATTTTAATGGAACAACTTTTCTACAAAGGTTGCGTTTGCCAGAAACGTGAGTCAATTTTATACTATTATCAGTGCACGGAAAGCCGAGAAAGATGTAATAAACGAGTGATATTTGTTTATAATTATATTATGTTGGACATGTCGTATGTCTGCTCAATAATAAGAAACACGTTATGCTCATAAATGTTCAAGATGATGAGGTAACAAGTTTTTACACGACTATATTATTAGTTAAATGTTAAAGTATTGAACGTTTTATATTTTACAGAAACGCATTATCTTTTTCAATATTTTCGTACCCGAAAAATGACAAATCATGTAAAAAATCAACCTCGAGTTTGTATTATAGTCTCTAATTAAACCTCATATTTTGTATTAAAATTTAGCTAATAAATCAAAATATTTCGAATAGGTAGTGTGTTACAAAGAACTTTTTTTAAATTATAAAGTGGTTTCAAGGGATATTCGATTTGAATAAATAATTTCATCTGTTATTTTGTCGATGCAAACTATATTCACATACGGGATTTTTAATATTAATCCTGAATACATCGTATAAAGCATTAAAAATGTTATCAAATTAAAACAACTACTGGTATAATAATAGTAATAATAATTTCGAAAGCAATTTTGAAAAAAAAAACTATTTATTTATAAAAAAAAAAACTCATCGCAGTTCAATATAGGAAATTAAAAACAATAATGAAATTAAGTGTTTGTAATAAAAAAAAAACGAATCTTATAAAATAAAAATGAAATTTAGTTTTTGCACTTATAAAACTAAATACTAAAAAAAAAAAAAATAATTAATTAAATAAATTAAATAAATAATGTTTATAATATATTTATTAGTTTATGATTTAAATATGGTAATTGCTCTGTTGTAATTTGAAGCCAAGAATGCTATATAATGTTATTATTTGCATAATATGTTATTATAGGTAAATTGTTTTTTTCATATATTGTATGAATAAAAATCTGTGGAATTAGAGTAAAAGTGTCATATGCATTTAAAAAATACAACATAAATAATAGTGTTCCATTATGTTAAGTAGGTATATCGATATAATAATAATTATAATGTGACCACCACCGGCACCACCAATAACAGCGTGGAAAGAGGAAGTTGCACTTAGAGTTTTCTTTGAACAACTCTACAGAGGACTAATAAAATTAAAATTGAAGATTAAAATTGTTAAAATTAACTAACTAAAATAGTATAATTGTTTATATTGAATTACTTGATTGAATGCAACACACACTACTCGTATATCTGTTCGATGTCATTTGCAATTATGCCTTTGTGATTAATTCGTTCATCGTGTGCAGTCACATAAGCCGATATTTTCTATATCATGTATTAATATTTATATATATATATATACAGTGCACGCGTGGGGCGAAGTGCACCTGTTGAACTATGTACAGACTATGGGATGAGAATAATCGACTCGCAAAGGATTTGTCAACAGATACGACTGTTGGATTTGGTCAGTGGTAGAAGCTTTCGATAATCTGTTACATGATAAACATAGTATGCGTATAATCTTACAGTGGCGTAGTGTGAAACTTAGTGGTCCTAGGGGCTAGAGTCTACGGAGGCGGCGATTTTCTTATTAACAGAAATAAAATAATTAAATAATGATGCCAAAAAGAGTCTATTATTGATTTATTATTTAAAAAATATATTTAAAATAATAATGCATACATTTTATACTAATTTTTTGAGCTTTTTTCGTTTGATTAATATGATATATAACTATAACTACTGACTACTGAACATAATATATACGTATAAACGTATACTAGCGATATCATTCAACAGAGCACGCTCCTCATCGAAATAGATTTTTGTCATTTAGTGGTTGTTAATATATTAATATATATATATATGTCGTCACCTTAAGAAAAAAAATAGTTTTTACAGAATAAAACTTAAAGAACAGTTACTAAAATCTATTTATTTTTGGTAAACGGTTGGCTGTCATAATATTACTTATACAATTCACATTACGTATATATATAATATTATGGGTATGGGTACATCCTATTTCACTCCTAATTTTTTTAATTTTTTTTTTTTATTTATATATTTAAGTAATTTACAATCTATATAACATTATGTACAATGAGCAAATTTGATAGTTAATGTAATATAAAGTAACAGAATTTAACATTTGTGGGCAGGCACTCAGCAGCACCACCCGAAATTCCTAATTACTAATTTTATTGTGACTGAACTTGGGTGAAAATTCTGCGTTTTTTTATTCGGTGAGTGAATATTTGACGGTATTTCATGTTTAAATAGGTACGTGGTTTGATAAATTGAACGGGGTGGATATAACCTATATGTTGGAGTGATATTTTTGTTCAACGCCCACAATAAGTAAATATGAGCGTATATAATATTGTAGTGTACAATACAGAATACGAACTCGATGATTGTTTTTTGGAATATGTATTAAAATACTTAAATATTGAACAAACTAAATTATATCGAATTCAAATGTGTAATAATATTACAACGAAAAATCAATTCTAACGTGATAAAAGTATAATATTTTTACATGCTTAAATTACTCCACGTAGTTTTGTTACAACGTTATGAATGGAAAATAAAAACAATTTACTTTTGTATTTTTATTTTTACCTTAGTAAAAGAAAGTGACCACGACAATTACTCTAAAGACAATCTCATATGATAACAAAAAATATATTAATAGAACTCGTTATTTCACTTGTACTTTAACCGCTCATAAAAGATTAATACGGCTTTACGTATTTTTTTTTTTTTTTTTTTTTTTTGACATCAAGTACAAAATGTTTAAGTATCTGTAAAAAAATCAAATTGTCTAACTTATAGAGAATATAGAACAAAAAACACTCATAACATTTTGAATATGTTTTTAAAATATAAACCGTTATATTCAAACACTGCTATTACCAGTTCCCAGGGGGTATAGTGCATTGCGTCATTCTATGGTGACAAGTTGAAAGACTAATAATTTTGAACGATTTTCCGTTTTCAATTTATCGGTAAGATATACATATATACATTTTTTTTTTATTCACTTATCTTCTTCGGAACAAATAGTTTATGTACTCGTATTATTGCAGAAATCTCCATAAAACTTAAATGGTAATAATTTGAAAACGATTTTACAATTATAATGACACATATGCCATTTATTTTGTTTAAATGTATAGTTCAAGATATACAGCATATAAATATTTAAATAAATTGTATATATACTATGTACAATGTACATAGTATATATGAATATACTGAAATCATAAAAACAAAAACGTTTGACCGAAAAATTGGTTTTCCCCTCTTGGTATGTACAGATAAATTATATCATAGTTGAAATAATGAATACTCATTGCTTTTAAAAATAGATTAATCAATAACCATAAACAATAATAAATTATTAACATTTTGTTGGTACTAACAGTTGAATTTTTAAATAAACTAAAATGTAATTAAACGTCTTTTAATGATATAAAACAAAATTAAGAATATTACTGTATATTTATACTATGAATAAATTTACGTTTAATTGAAATAGGGTAAATTTGAACATAAAGCAAGAAAATAATCTGATTTAGATAAAAGAAAATAAAATCTTACTATATTATATTGAACATAATATCAGAAATAGAATTTGGTTTATTTATTTTTAATTATAATTTATAATATATATTAGGTGGTGGAAATTATGTTAATTTTTTCATTAAAATATCTTTAATGTTATTCAATTCATGTTTACTGAATTAATTTTTTGCTATAATTGCTATAATTTTAATTAATTTAGTATAACTTTAAATGTTAAAATCATTTTTTGGATGTCTTGATTTGTTCAATTATATTAGATTATGATATTAAAATACTATATTTTACCAATGCGTGACAGAACGTAGAGGTTATTTTAAATTTGTTTGTGTTGGGAATCAATGATAATTTTATTGTATTTAAATTATATTTGTATGTAAAGTGCTTACCAACCGTAACGTCAGAAAGTAGAATTATTGGTTTATCTATCATCAATTTTTGATAATGTGTTGTTTTATACCATATTGGATAGATTCTCCAATTTAAATTTTGGAGGTTTTACACATACACACAAACACACATTTATACATAAATAATAAATATATATATATTAATATATTATATATATATATACGGATTCTACTTTGATAGTTTCATTGTGAATTTAAATGCTAATTGGACAATGGCTGTTTCCTTTATAGGTACAGCGTTGTGCTTAATATTCAAACGTCAACATAAAGTTAGTTTTATGGTACACGAGGGCACCGAGCCTATTATTCTATTATTGTAACGGATGGGATGATGGAATTACTGTAGAATTATTTTGTTTAACGAAATATCAAAATTGTTAAAATATTTCTATAACATTATAACATATATATGGTTAAATAGGAACTATTTGATTATTTTTCTGTAAACCTTGATTACAAAAATTTAAGTCACTCAGACATATAAAACATTAATTGGTATTGATCAGTAAAACAGTTGGTATCAGGAGTGTAAAAGTATACCTATATAAGTGAAGTACAATTAAAGTGTGTTCTTATCTTTAAATGCTAATCAATAAGTAATATGAAGTATAAATAATACAGTATTTGTATTTTTTATAAACTGTAGTAAGTTTTACGTAAGTAAAGCATTTGAACGTTTTAAGAGGAAGTTCCTTAATTTTACAATGTTTTTCTTATCCTCTTGTTTATTTTGCAACTATTTAGTTTAGTTAACTATTGTTTTATTCCTTTTTTTAATGTCAAAATTAATAAAAAAAAGTTTTAACTATATTTCCGTTTAAATTGGTAACCTTGGAAACACATTTGTAGGTGTAGGTTTTAAAAGATACAACCAATATCTATGTTATACATAAAGAAAATTACGTTTCATTGGATTATATTTATTGTGGTTTTGTCAAAAACAATGGCAGTTATTTTAGTTATGATAATTTATATAAAAGTTATAATTGTTACATGTGTGTAATAGGTTAATAAATTTACAAAATCAAATGTTTTTTAACTTTTCTACTATATAATTTTTAAATGTTAATATCTCTGCTAAACATATTTATACTGTTTCACAATATTGTGTGTAATTCAATACCATTTAAACTTAATATGTTTGAGAGGGGTTGGAACTAAAAATAATTATTCTCAACTTTATTAATTTTTATCGTCAAAAAGTTTATGTTAATTTTTCAGTATTTTTCATGATTAGAGTATGATAATAATTCAAGTTGACGTAATGTGTCATTACATCGAGTAGTTAGTATTGCTAAAGTATTATATTCGGGGTTAATGTTTTCAGAAATACATTGAACAATTTGAATTGAAACTAAATTTTAGTGCTATGATTTTAAAACTATTTTTCAAAGTACTTATAATTTTATCTGCATCAAAGTTGAGTTTTCAATACTAGTTCTTTTTACATGTACCTATTACACTTGCCACTTGGTGGGTCATAGATAATTTTATGTTAGTAAACTAATTAAATTCCAGGTTTATTATGGTAGTACGTAAGTTGAACACTTTTTTACTTACTAGTTGTAAGAGTTAGTATTAAATAAAACGAAAATAATAATTTACAAAATGTTTAATATATTTTAGGATAATATTATTTTATCAAGATTTTTAGATTTTTTATTTCATCGACACTTATTACCAGTTGATATTTTTAGCAAGCGTACAGTCAGAAAATCTATTAATTTAATTTTAATTGAAAATAATGACTGTTCAGTAAAAAAACAGTCTTTAGTTAAATTATATTAAAAATGATATTAAATGTGATATATCTGATATTAATTTATATTACTTATAATATTTTTATCTGCTTGATTTTTGATGCGCATAAACTTATGACTATTATGCATTTTTTAGTAGTACGTTGAATTCTTTAAAGTTAAAATACATTTTTTCACTAAAACATCCACCAAAATTTAAATTTTGTGCTTATATATGCATATTACTGGAAGTATAATAATCAGCTACATTTTAAATACAAGGTATAAATTAAAATTCTACGTTTGATGATCTTTTGGTAATATTATACATGTATAAGAAAATTACACTTTATTCGCCAGTCAATGGTACGTACGGCATAATAACAAAATAAAACTATGAATTGAAAACATATGAATACAAGATTATTAATTAATTTTTAAAATGTGTATAAGAAATCAAAAAAAAAAAAAAAAAAAATAAAAAAAAAAAAAAAAAATAAGGTTATTTTTTTACCTTCAGCTGTATCTAATATTGCATGTACACATACACGGTATACCTATATCTTTCTTTGCAACTTATTGAAATGATCGATTTTCTAGTTTCCTGCTATATTCTGTTCTTGTCCTGTTGTACATCTGCAGTTCATTGCACGTAAAATGCTATGATAAACATGGATTCACGTTTTCAGCAAATACGAATTGGATGAGAGTAAATAACATTATGATCATAAACAAAGACAAAATTTTTTTTATACATATGCCCTCTGTCCTGATACAGTTCGTGATTTTTTACAGGTATAATATAAATCTATATAATCTATGATCTTAAAATAAACATAAATCATAATTTTTGAATTTTTTTGCCAGAAATAATTAGTCAAATTGTGTGACCGTATTATTATTAATGGAGTTAAGAAATGTACTAATGCGTTTATATTATGTATTAATATTGATTTACCGTTTGTATTCATTGACTAGCACAATATTTATTATTGACCGCTAGGGCTACTTGTTTGAATATTCATACGAAACCGATTTTAACTGTTATAATGATATATCTGAATAGAGCCGTTTTTTTTTGTTTTTATAGATTTTTAATACTTATGCATTATAATGAAAGATATTTGGTTAGATATATAAAAAAAAAATCTATAGATATTTATATATATATATATATATATATACATATACATTTATATATTTATTCGAACGTGTTATGATTACCGTTCACTGTTCAGGATATATGCGGCCCCTGAGAAATACATTGCTACGTATTTAAAATGGTTATTGTTGTTAATCATTTTAGAGCAAATTTAACTTTTAAAAGTTATTCACATCATATTAATTAACTTATTTATTGGTTAATTTATTTTATTTAAGTACTTTTAAGAATCAATTACATAGTTAAGTGAAATTGGTTAACGATAAATATTGAAAAAAAAATAATTAAATAATCACCTTTAATGTTGTATTTTGATAATTTATAATAAATGGGTGCTGTTTAAATACAGCAAAATTAGTAAAAGTCACTTCCTTTTCAAGAAATGAAAAACGTCTAATTTCCGAGTTAAGACTATATAGAAAATTTTTTCTATTGGATACCACAGTATAATCAATAAATGGCAAGATTGGAAATGTATAAATCATCTCTTTTTCCTAGCCAACCGATAAAATGATATCGGATGGAAAATATATATGGTTATATATAATATTATCTATATATGTGGACGAATACAACCTAACACATACAATTAATTTATAAACTATCAATAATTTTTACTTATATACTACTTGTATTAGTGTAGACTGTTGAACTGTGTAATTTCTTTTGTTGTTCATCCATCTAATCTTACAAAATGTTTTCACTTATTATAACATGACCTTTATTCGCGAATTAAAATAATAATAGTAATAGATTGCTATTTGTATTTGTATTCTTTTTTTTTTTTTTTTTTGAAATATTCTTCAAGTAATTGATATAATCAATAATGAATCATTTAAGAACCCTTAATATTATACTATACATGCATTAATTTTTGTTAAATATTACATGTTTAGAGTAATTTTATGTTTAAAATTGTGTTATATTTTATGTAGGTAAATTAGTATTGACAGTACTGTTTTTTATGATTATTTAAAAAAGTAAAATTGAAAAAAAATTCAAACAATTGGTCAGAATTTCGATTGGTTTTAAGATTAAAAAGATAGTATTACCTTTATAAAGAGATTTTCTATCACAGAGTTTTGCAAATATACATTTCTTGAACATTTATTGTCTAAAATTTAAACATAGTTTTACATACCACTGAAAATGATTGTTACTGTTCTGACTGCCTTTGAACAAATTCATTATTTGTTCAAAAGTGATCCGGTATTTATATATATATATATATATATTATATATATATTATTTTTTTTAAAGCTCTTTTTATTGTGACCTCAATAAGCAATGTTTGATAGTTGAACTTTTAAGAAAGATTTTTTTACATTACATACTGTTTAGGTTTTACTTATGTTTTTCAACTCAAAATTTTAGAAAGAATAATTATATTTTGTTATTTGTCAGTGAGAATTGTAACATAAATTATAAAATCTTCAACATTCAGTTGATTTTTTCATTTTCTGTTTGATAAATGCATGTTTGATTAAATTGCACAAAGTGAATACTGTATAATTATGTATTATTACGTATTACATTTTATATTTAAATAATGAACGTATGCATTTTCACAAAAAAATTTTAAACGTTATGGTGATAACACAATATTAATAAATATATTTTTGTTTTTTTAATAGGCACACATGATAATAGTTATTAAATATTATTATTGTGTAAAAATCGAATTATGTATTCGATAGACGATACGAAACAATATGGAATTATCGAGAGACAACTCAAATATAAATAACATATAAAAAACCAACGTTAAACTTTAAGTCATCAAGGTAATTATTGAATTATTGTGATTATTATTTTTTTTTTTAATATTTTTTACACTTATGCGTTAAAATAGAATATTATTTATAAAAAAAAAAGTTTTTTCAACAATATGATAATTCACTAATCGGTGTTCGTCAATTGTGCCGGAGAATTTGACAATGACACAAACTATCTTAATTGGTTTCAATTTTTATAATAATTATATTTTATTATATTAACTAAATATTAATTTATATTATTATTAATATTATATTAATTATATTATTTTTATAATAATTTGTACAAAAATAAACAAAAAGATATATATTATACACAATTTATACAATTTATAATCTAAAAGTCAATTACAGTAAAAGTTTTAAAATATTTGATATAAAAGTGACTTATCTGGCAAAATCAGCTTTATCAGATTGTGAGGCAATTAAAAATATGTCGAACAAATGGTCTAATATCATATTTCATTTTGCCATGTCTAATAATTTGTCATGTCAGTTAATTGTATTAAACACGTTTATATAATAATTTATTTAAGAATCGATCGGCACAATCGATGTACACAATTTATAACATTGAAATACTGATCGGCGCAATTGATGAATACCTTTTTTTTCATCCCATAATTTTTATTTTTAACCTGTAATTTCGGCGCAATTGATATATACCCTCTCTAATAAGGTACCTATTATGAAAATATTGTGTCATTTTCCGCTCTAATCTACTATGTACTCTAGTCTCGAATTACTTTTCATTAAAATAGTTATTTATCATATATACAGTTAGGATTGATTTATCATATCATGTGGAATGATATGTTTAGTGAATTAAGTAATAATTTAAGGACTACTATTCATAACAATAGTCTTGAAACATTAAGTTTTGCGATCTACACTTTGTAATTTTCTATATAAATAAATATACATATAATTGAAATTGTCAAGTATTTTTTTTTAAATTAAAGAGGATATCATGGAGCAGATTTTAGGAATAGTTTTAGTCAAAAAAAAATTAGTAAATTAATTAAAAATCTTATGTGACGTTTCTTTGTGGGTTTTTTTTATTTGTACATCAAGTTTCGTTTTATTTCATGTGTTAAATAGTTTTAGTTGTTGTTAATATTTGTTTTATTGGTCACATAATGCCTATAAGAATGATATAAAACTTGTCAATGGTAGGTTTTGGTACTAGATTATTAATTGGTAGGTAATGGTACTAGATTACGGACAGTAACTATGCAGAGGAATAAGATTGAAGTTCAACCCAAGGTCAAGTTGTTTTTATTCTTAGAATACCAATGATTACTAACGAATACTTGTTTTAATTTAAATGAACCTAATTCTCTATGAAGCTTTGTTTTGTTATGTCCATCAATAAGACATAGGGACAGACATTGAAGGTCACTGGCCTTGATGTCACGATTCCCTAATTTACTCATGGACAATTTTGTGTGGCTTGCTTTCATGTTAGCTTAGCGAAAAACCTATATGTGTATGCCCTTCATCAAAAAAAATAAAAAAAAATATTGTCAAGAAAGAAATATTATATTGTTAACAAGGTATTACACATAATAATAATAATAAATAATAATTTCTTAATCATCAATTTTTTTTTTTTTTTTTAATAGTTTATTAAATCCCTGCCAAAGTCAGGTAATTTGGCTAGTTACTCCTATATTTTTAATACATTTATTGTAATGTTATATTTATAGTTAGTGTGATATGTTATTCAATATTTATAAATTCTTTATTAAGTATATCATAAATATATTTATTTTTTTATTTCTAACATTTTCATTATTTTATTTATTTATTATTATAAGTGTTAAAATCATTTAAAATGTTCGTTTCAAATATTCTTCAAGTTACAATTTAATATTTATTGACAAGTAATATAGTATACTATTTAGATTATTTTTACATAAGTTAATAATTAAATAAAGATAATTATATATTTTAATTCATTAAGAGATTAGTTATACATTTACAATAAATATGTGTAAAATTAGTTATACGAGTACATAAGTTTTAACTCATTACTATTGTTGTTATATTGTTACTGTTTTTTTTTTGTTTTTATTTTTTTTTTTTTATTGAGAGAATTTCAAACGGAAATTTATCTCTACCAAAATGTATTAATCTTTTTTCGCTTAAATCAGTAGAGATATATTCTCTGCATATTTATGATTTATGTGATTTTTGATAATGAATATTTGAAATATTTAGATGTAGCTTAGTCGATTTTAAGTAGACATACATATTTTCAAATTAGAACCAGTTTTTAGAAATTTTTATATTATTAGGTCTGTTTGAGAGATTGACCAAATGTACGTACAAACAAGCATACATTATTTACTGTTAGCATGGCACTGCAGTGGTAATATATTGTATATGTGTGCGCGTGGGATCACTCCACTTAATTTTCTTTTAGACACAGCCACACACACACACACACACACTAATTAGGATCAACACTCATAAAATTATACAATTCATATGAACGCACTTAAAAAAACACCTATATTGAATTCCTAAAAAAAAATTATTTTGAATTTATTAACTAAATATAAAATATTGTTAATATGGCATTATAAATAGGCCATCTAGGTACATAACACTTTTTTGGGTTAATTTTTCAGGTATTTGATATATAAGTCTATTTCTTGCATTTTATTAAATTAAACTATCAAAAATACATTTCAATAGGTATATTTAAATAAAAAATAAAAGTGAAAATACAAAATACTATTTTAAATGGGATGCAACTGAATTGTATGTTTTTGGATTTGGAGAACTGCTGAGTCAAAATAAATGCTCATAAGACTACAAGGCTTAATAAATGCCCACGTAATTGTAGCATAAATAAAAATGAAATGTAACAAATTTGTGCTAAGATAATGATTTATTATAACTTATACATATATATATATTATAATATGATAATTAAAAATTATTAAGTCAAAATTAAAAAAAAGTGTTTTTGATAAAAACAATTGTAAATTTTTATGTAATTCAATTTTTTAACATAGAATAAAATTAAAAATAACACTTTAATAAAAACATGAAATAATTAAAACCAATATGATTTTTTTTTTAATTTTTAATTATAAATTATAGCTAGATATCAAGAAATTTATTTATTACGATGACTATTCATTTTATAATGAAAATATTGTATTAATTTTTGTAACTTTTGTCATGTTTGTTATGTATTATTGTATTCAATTTTAATAATTACGAATTGTATTTGTATTGTTACATTTTATTAAAAACTCGTTATTATCATTATTAATATTATTAAATTATGTATAAACAATATACTTTTTATAAACAAGAATATAATTAAAATTCACCAAATTAGACGAAATCAAACTAAATATATTATTATTTGTTTTACTTTCTCTAATTTTTTAATTATCTTAATGAATATTGAAAATGCTCTTATATGTAGTTCTTGTGATTTCTATATTGGTATTAAATATATTTTAACTAAATGTTATATATTTATAGGTAAGCCATAGATATATATATTGTATGTTTTTAAAATTTTTTACTGATTTTCTTAACTTAACCTCAAATCTATCTTTACTTATATGAAATTCATCATCACCGCTGATTAGTAAATCATCGTATGATTATCACTGCCGGATCATCTAGTAATTAAGTAGCATGTATACAATTATTTATGTATCGTTACATATTTATTCTTTTAGCAGTCCATTTACAACTGTTAATATTACCAAATGATCGCTTTTGAAACTAGTTTATTTAATATATTATATGCAATTAATTAATTATGAAAGTATGAAATAAAAAATAAAAAATAATGATAATATTAACTCCTAACAATCAAAAGGTGACGCTCAAAGGTTAAGGTATAATTATTCTATATACGAGAGTAGAAGCAAATGATCTATAATTCCTAAATTGAGAACTTGTAAATATTGATGCACATAATCTCATGTTTTGTCTACGTTGTATAAAATTACATTTTTTGGCGGAGACCAAAAAAATAGGATAAATACAATATCTATTGATTATATAAGGTTCTTGAATATCATAATAATTTAAATGGATATTGTGTAGATAATTTAACTTTATTTTTTAATAAAAACTTTTTTTTATACCTAGATAGAAGATAATAAACAATGTATTTATATTTGACATTCTGTGTATAGCAAGGTATGTATTTTATGTTTGTCATCACAATTTGGAGTGAACAAAATTCTCCAATCTTCCATATTGAGGGCTGATTCTGATAGAAAATTTTATCTTGTTGATAGTTTGGGTCCCGATATTTATTTTCTTAGATCCTGGAAAAAGCTAACAAATAACATTGGAAAACAAGAATATTTGAAGTACACAATACCTGTTGTTTTTTTTTTTTGTCGTTACTTATAAAAATAAATAATAAATATTCACGGAGACTTGTAACTTTTATATTATCCATAGTATTAGAATTATCTGTACATGATATAATTTTCAAATTATTTTGGCTCTTTAAAAACTAATATTATACATTTTAAATTTTTAACTTGAGTACCAATATACATCCTAAAAATTTAATTTAAGCTTCATTATAATCTAAATGTTTTTACAGAATTTTAAAATGTTAAAAACACGTAGTACCACTTTTTTATAGTAAAATATTTGATGCAATAGGATATTAAAATTAAAATAAAAGTGTTTCCACTCAATATTTTAGTTATTTAGTTGTATTTAGTTTGAAACATATTAATTGTAAATAGGTACTTAAAACTTTTATTATTGGATATTTTATTATTTTAAAAATGTTTTAAATAATTCTGAGCTATTTATAATACGAAAATATTCTTACCGTTAAAAAAAAAAAATACGTGGTATTAATTTATAACGCAATAACAGCTATTTAATACTTTAAATTAAATATTACAATAATAATAATAATAATGGCTATTTAATGTATCTCAAATAAAAGTTATTTTTTATATACTGTGATTTATCATTGAATTCAAACTTAGCACATTTATTACATTGATTTATTCAATAGCAAGGTACACTTTCAATATGCCAGCATGACTTTCCTAGATTTTTTTTTATATTGGTTTTTCTCACCCCAACACACACACACACACATACACACACATACTCTTACATAAATTTATTTAAAATGTGATATACATTTTGTGTTTCACCTATAAATATGAACGAGATATTCTAGTATAGTATGTAAACGCGTTTTTTAAACTGTTAATGAAAAAATAATGGATTATGAAAATAAATTATACAATTAGTAGAAAGTAATTATATGTTTCTATATACGTTTTATTATACAATATAATATAAATATTTTATTTCTCCAGATAAAGTTTTTAATTGATCACTTACTTAATAGAAATTGCTAATACCTCAATAATCTCAATGACATTTAAAGTAGACGTACAATTTTAAAGAATTTTAAAATATTTTAGGCATAACATGTCCTATACTATTTGATGACACACAAATAATAATAGTTGTATCTAATAGCTTACGCAACAGATTTTCAGTTGCTTATATAAGAGTTAAGTTCACAAAGGTATTTCCTACTTTTAGCTTATTTCGTTCTGGTTTTTAAATGATATCGTATAAAAAAAAAAAATTCAAACCCACTTTCAAAAGTGTAAGTATAACACGGTGACAAAATTTAAACGTTAATCTGCAAATAACTTTCATTGCATTTTAATACATTATTGTTATAGTATAATATGATTTGAAACTTTTTACCTTTGTCCTGAGATTTAAGAATGATTGTATATTGAAGCCGGTGACCTCCTTTTTTTTATAAATAATATATCATTATTGATATATATATATTCTGATTTAATTTTAATCGAAAAACTATTCAGAGTTTACAAATCAATCTTGCTTGATATGTTTAAAACATTGAGTTTCAGCACTTGTCCATTTTTTTTTGAAAATACATAGACCTATGGCGGAAAATGTTTATCAACCCGGCTAATCTAAGTACATTATTTTTATTAATTTATTCTCTCTGTGGAATAACTATGTAGCTATAATTAAAAATGTAATTATATAAATTCGTACTCACTATCATTAATAATGCTATGCGTTTTAATTACTATACTAGTTCTTTAATGTCCCAACGACATTGTTTATATCAATTGGAGCTGTTTGGAAAAAATTTGTGTATACCTTATTTATTTATTAGT
Organism: Melanaphis sacchari; assembly: GCF_002803265.2. NCBI lineage: Eukaryota > Metazoa > Arthropoda > Insecta > Hemiptera > Aphididae > Melanaphis > Melanaphis sacchari. The sequence goes on along the minus strand of NW_020271525.1, from coordinate 495,003 downwards.
TTAGTAATAAACGCTAGACAGCTTTTAAAATTAAAAACTAATAATATATTAACATAATATATTTAATAATTAGAGAAAAACAATTTAGTATTTAACAAAAAGGAAAATGAGAGGTTCAATTTGAATTGTGACAATTAACTACGGAATTAATGGTTTCCAGAATATGAATAAATTTGAGAAAATAAATAAAAAAATGTGTATTTTATCATGAAATTTATATTTTGAATCAAAAAACTATTAATTGACGACTTTTGAGTCGTTTATTGTATACTAATATAACACATAATACCATTTTAGCAGGTTAAATTATTAAATATAAGATATTATATAGTTTGATCAAGAAATTGAGCTAATTTAACTGTAAAATGGCGGTAAATAAAAAAAGATTTTACATTTTATGACATACAGACATTAATAACATTATTTATATATAAATCTATATTACATAATACGTTATACACACACACACACACACATATATATATTAAGAATTCATTAATAAAAGATTTGAGTGGATCAAATTAATCTCTAATTTATATAACAAGCTAATTGAATTGTGAGTAAAGTCAGTAGTTTTATAATACAATATACAGACATATAAATTAGTTAAAACTACAGAGTGGTTCATGAATTTAGGCTAACTAACAGAACGAAAATCTTTAATATTCCACAGTTACAATTTAACAATAATGTATTTAAAACTCTCATAATAAAATTAGTGTAATAGTTTGAATAGATTTTTTAAATAAGGTTATTATTTTATTTTTGCGCAACAAATTAAGAAATCTTACATCATCAACCTATCTTAAATATGAGGTAAAAACATAATATTAATAATAGATATAAGAGACATTATTTTGAACTATAGTTAAACTATGTATGCGTTTCATTGAATACGAATGCAGTAAACCAAGACACAGAATATTCTATTTGATATTGAGCTAATGAACAATACAGTCACTTAGAAAAGTCTCGGCATGCACATCTTGATAGCTTATAAGTGCTAAACATAGTTTTCTGATTGCTTATTCTTGATATCATAGTCCATACACACATTCAAATAGAGTTTAGACTGTTTAGAGTCAAATAAAACGAGGCCAATTCCCAACCAGAAATTGCATTCGTAGCTAAGTTATTATACATATTAAACAATACATTCATTGAATTTTGCTATTGTAGTATTTGTAACTATTGAGTTTTAAAAATTAACTCAAATTTTAAACATACATAGCAATAATATACACGAAAATGTACGAAACCATGATTTATTTGTATAATTATGGTTTATTAACTGATTTATTTTACGTGTAAATCTAATTTATATAGCTAACTAATGTGGGTAAATGCAAATTATAATTATTTTAGTTATTAATTTTTATAGTTTATATTTTTAACTTTAAAAAGCATGGATATTTACAATACATAATTATGGACTTAATACATCAAAAATAATGGGTCCATTACATCCGTATATCAAACAACTGTGCCCATTATTCTAATATTATAATTATTAAACAACTTATTGTACTTATAAAAATAATTTTCCTGAAATGTAAATAATTAGTATAATTTATATTGATTTTATTTTTCATATACATATAAATCAATTGCCTTATTCAAACACAGGTCATATCATCAAACTGAAAATTCAAAAGTTAGAAATAAAAAAAAAAAAACGATTATTACAAACTATAATAGAAATAATATTCAATTAGTAATTGTTTTAGTAAGGCATTTTAATTATTACTTTAGTCCTTATATTTCTTCTACAATTAAAGTTCTTAAATTTATTTTCGAATATAATACTGTTTTTAACTATAATAATTTGACATGATTTAAACTCTTAAATTCAACTTATTGGTAGATATTAAGTTTATAATATAATAATATTATATCATACATTGATGAGTTAAATTAATACTACCTAGTTACATCTTGTTTTTAAATGCATAATAAATATTTAATGATAACAAATAAATGAAAAAAAACTGAATAAAAAATAATACAATTAAATATAAAATCCAATATAAACGCTATGTTTGGATAATGATTTATTATTATAGTATAAAGTTTATTCAAATTATAAAGGCTTATGAGCGTATATATACTATTATAATATATATATTTACGGATTTCATCATATCCAAATGTGGTATCTCTAAATCGAAAAAAAAATAATTGCTTGTGACACAAAAGTTTGCACCACCATTGTATCTAAATTTATATAAATTGATATAATATATTTATCATTTTTCCTGAGTAATATGACAAGGCTATAAATTTATACCTTACTTATTTAATATTTTACATCCGGTATCATGAACACAGATTTTTTTCATGTGAATAATAATAGTCATTGTTTACTCTAAAATGTGACTTACAATAACGATCAATTTAATACTATAATAGTTTGATGTTATAACATAAAAACTATGTTATATCACATATTATAAAAAAAAAAAAAAAATGAATTGCTACACTTAATATCTGTTTATAATATTATAAACTCATATAAATCTAGCATAACATTTAAAAAAATAAAATTAAGTTATTTAGTATACTAACTTGATTCGCTACAAATATTCTGACGATTTATTTTAAAATTATTTTAAAAGTAGTAAAATTTTAATAGACTAGAAAATGTTAACAAAAATTTTTAATTTTTTTTTTTGTGTCATATATTTCTTAGATAAACTATAGGTATCTTTATCATTTTGATATTTTACACATTATTCATTTTAGTAAAATGTAACAGGTATAACATAATATAAAGTTATATTTACTGCCATTAATCATCAAGTTAATTTAAAATTTTGTATCTAAAATTAGATGCCCCTAATAATTAGTGGTTACTAGTTAAATATTAAACTATCAACTTTAAAGTTTAAAATCGACATATTATCATTGATCATACTTCACGATACGTTATATGCAAATGCACATATACCTATACTATAATTGAATATTCGCGTGACTAGTTTTAATTTCACTTAAAAAAAAAAAAAAAAAGTCTGGAATTTTGTTATTATTTTATTCCGCATGAGACCCCAAATATTTGGTGTGTCAAAATGTGGACCCAATGTATAGATAATGCGTTTTTCATTGTCATATTTTTATTCAAAACCATCGGACCACATGGTCATAAAACCCTTAAAAGGTTCATCGGTCCATGTAATAAAATCCGGCCTTCTGTGGGATACTGCAATAGTGTATTGTAATATACGCCACAACACGTACTTTTAGTATTTTTTTCTGTCCAAAACCGTTTTTTTCCCATTCTCTGTTGAATAATTGATGAATGACGGCTGATGCAATAAACGTCAGATTCAAGTGCACTGTTGATTATTATTTAAATATACATAATTATATAATACACACACACACACACACACACACACATATATATATATAAGAAATACTAAAATCTCAAATGTTGTTCATTTATGATCTAAATTCATATAGATACGTACATCGTTGACGAGAAATATCATAAAGAGTCGTAAGTTTAGTTTTTTATTTTATTTTAAAAACGTTAGATTTAACTGAAAGTTATAAAGGTATTTTCTTTCATTCTAATGTGTGGCTGTAGTATTGTTGTGACACTATTTTTTACCAACTCTAATTTTTAAAATAGATATTTTTTTTGTAATAATATATTCTATATAGTTATAATATTATAATAATGTGTACAGCATCATAACATGTCAAATAAAATCATGTTTAATCAAAGTAATGTTATTTTCTTCCTAATTAACGATTGACTATTACAGTGTAATTAGAACCGTGCTGAGTACTTGTCACACCCCCGGCAAATTAAATTTTTTCTCTTCTCCCAATGGTTGGTTAATTGCACCCCCCGCAAACTTGCACCCCTGGATCACATCAGCGTCAAGATGTTCTGCAAGCAACATTTCTATAATACTTTTTACGACTTGTATAGTTGAATATTTATTGAAAAATACTTATTTGTTTTTATATTTGATTGCATTTTATCTTGTGAACTAAATTCAAAAACATTGAAACTCGATAAAGCAATATTAATATATTGTTAATGGTAATAAGTTTTATGGTTTTAATTAATTAAATTCTTTCATAAAATGCATTGTTATTCTTAAAAAAATCTTCAATTGTTTGTATTTTAAATTTAATTAATTCATAACTCAGTTTATAGTGAATACGGCAGTTGAAAATAATATTAAAATTATGCTGTGGTACTTAATGCAATTTTAAAATCAACAATATTACAATAACTATAATTTGAATTTTGTATTTAATGGCAATAAATGTACTATCATTCAATTATAATTCTACTTGAATAATCAAATTGGATAATACCCATCTGAATTGAAAATAAACGATTGCAATGTTCAATAAGAATGATAAGTAGTTTTAAGTTCTAATCAAAGTATGAGAAAATATAATTTTTAAAAATAGGATAAGTCATATTATTATTTATTAATATCAATTCAATTATTTTAAATGAATTAAATACATTGCGTATATCATATTATAATATTAACCTTATAAAATATATACACACAATTCAATTCATTTATTAAATAATATTATCTACTTATAAAATTATTATATTTCTTTAAATTTTTTATTTTTATTTTCTCACAAAATTATTTTACTCTATTATTTTATATTAAATATTTATACTTCTCAATTTTCTATTAGTTCTAAATTCGAAAGAACTAAACACATATTATTTTAAAAGTAACAACAAGTTTAACTATTTTGTATTATTTATTCTCCACGTTATGCTATTAAATAGTTCTAAATCTTGTCATTTTATATTTTTTATTTTTAAATAAATAAATAAATAATTAAAATTAAATGATTGTTTTTAACTAAGATAAATTGAAAACTTTTTTTTAATAACTATAATATAATATTAAATGAACTTTTATTTAAGTATTGGTATACATATTAAACTATATTACGTACTTAATATCTAAATATCGCATGATGTTGGTATCATTATGTATTTATTTGTCATACATATTTTTTTTTTTTAATTTTGCATGTATGGCGTTATGAAAAACAGTATTTCAAAAGATGTCGAAGACTGCTAAATAAAAATGGTGCTGTGTAAAGTGAAAATACACTAACGTTTCTAAAACAAAGTTATCTACTATGAATAATATAAATATTAAGAAAGGAAATGAAACTTATTTGTTAACTAACAAACCATTCATTAACTTAACGGGCTATGTTAATTTTATGAGTAAGATGTTTAATGCGTTTGGGAATCAACTAAAACAACTTTTTCAATCTATGAAAGATTTGAGGGAAGAAAAAAAATAATAACTTACATAATAGTATAAATAAACTATTTAAAAAATAAATATCTTTGAATAAAAGTCACTTGATAATTTTGTCGATATTGTTAACGTACTGGAAATAATTAATAAAAATTGTTAAATTACAGTTAAAAAAATTACAAAATCTTTGAAAGTGAAAATTGATGTTATCAATGCTTATTGTGCCTAATAAAAATTTAGTACCAGATAAAATAAAATCGCAGTAGAACTAACTTCGAAAAAATTCAAGAAAGATCTGATTGAAACCTCTAAGAAAATCAAAGCAACAGGTTATAGTGTGGACGCTAGTTGGAAACTGAAACTATTTATATTTATAAAAATTTAACGCATTTCAATAGAAATTTATCTTTTATAACTCAAGTTTTTTTCTCGTGATCTCAACTACAAATTTGGTTCAAAAACTATAAACTATTTAAAAAAAAAAAAAAAACAAACTTAAAAAAACTATTGTAATTGATAATGAGTTATCTTTAGCTAAGTTACATAAATACATAATACTTATTTCCTGTTTCCGTCTCTATTTTGTAAATTTTATTTATTATTTTTTTTTTCTCATGGAAAACACCTGTAAGGTATATTTGAATTACAGAAAAAATTACTATTCATTTTTTTCTGAATTTGTATAAATACTATTAATAATAATGTGCTTAGTAATTGTCTTAGTGTACGTTGTAATATTAAGAGTATAAATGCTCACTTTGATGAGATTCACTGTACTGTTTGTACTATAATGTACTTCAATATCTATCAATATTGAATTTGTTAAAAAAAAAAAAAAACCAATTTCGAGTACAATTGATTACAGTAATATGATAGGTATCTATACTTGATAATTAAATATGAACTGAAGTATATAATTAGTATAGTGATATTAATAGATACTATACTGTTTTTGATAGTATAATTAAATCTGCTATTGTTAGATCTATAACGTGTAAGTTATGTTAAGTGTCGATATTAAACGTTTGAAGGAGTGAATGACTAACGAATTATTAACCTCAGTCCGCATTGAGCAATATTTCTCATTAAAATGTAAAATACATCCTAATAACCATAATTTTACACTACAAAAAATACAAAAATAACTTCAAGAGAACTGTAAGGTTAACAAAGATAACATTTTGTGGAAAAAAAAATTTAAAAATGTAAGTTCCAACTATAAATTAATATTGAAACTAATAAATGAAGCTACCATTACTAAATTTAGATCAAAAGATGAAATAAATAATTTAAATTAAATAAAATTGAAATAAATGTCAGAAAAAATTCATTAAAAGCATCCAATATGTTTAATAATTTTTTTAAAAAATATTGTGAATAGTTTATCTTAAAAGTTAATAAATTTAATATCAAACCGTTAACATAATAATATTTAATTTGATGATGTTTTTCATAAAAGCAATTGAGTCATCAAATATTTTAGAGATATTTATTAATAAAATAATAACTTCAAGGAATATACTGTAGCTAGTTTTAATAGAGTATTAGTCAATATTTTAAAAAGTATAAGTAAATCTAGTTGACATTTACATTGAGCAAAGAATTTTCCCTGATATCCTAAATTTTGATGTGGTTAAAACTGTATTTAAAAGTAATTAAAAAGAATGACGTGAATAAAAAATCCTATGCAGGTTTAGTCAGACAATTAATAATTTAAATTATAGACATCAAGTCTTAAATTGGGAAAGAACTGTATTCATATTGTTCTCAATTAACAAATATTTCGACAGTTATTATGTTATTTCAATTAATAATTGTGCAATTAACATAATTTGTAACTCATAAAACTGTAAAAGTATTTAAAAAATATTTGATATTAACTTGAGATAGAATTTACATGTTAACTACCTATTAAGTAAGCTTCTTACAAGTAAGTCAAAGTTGAAAATATGGTTCCATAAAAAAAAAAAATTACAATACACTGTATTAGTCTAATTTTTAAATATGATATATTAGTATGGGGTGGTCTTCATGATAACAAACTAAATAAATTAATAATTAATCAAAATAATTTTGTTAGAATTTATCTAAATAAATGTAATGTTAAAGCATCTACGAATGGAAATTATAGGGAATTTGGTGTTTTATCAATAAAGTACTTAAATAAAAAAAAAAAAAAAAAAAAAAAAAAAAAGATAAAAATGCATTCATTGAAAAATGTTAAATTATAATTTAATCACTATAAAAATTTAGGCAATAAAAAAGAATTCAGAAATTATGACCTTCCTGTTAAATATACCAATAAATCTTTTGGTCAGTCTTTTGTAGACTACTCGGGACCAAAAATTTGTAATTCTATGCCATTTGAATTTAAAAAGAATATAATAATGGGTAATAATATTATGAATGTTAAATATATAGTATATAAATATTTATTTTTGGAATTAGAGAAAAACGCTATGTTAATGTCAAGTAAGTTGGTTTTTCTTTGGTTATTTATTTTTAAATGTAATGTGTTTTAAGTTTATATTATATTATATTTCTAAAGTTGTAATATTTTTATATTTTTATTTTTCAAATTGTTACATTATCTCATTATTTTATTATTATTTAATATTTTAAACTATAATAACTTCTTCTTTCCAACATAAGGTGTCAAGCTTAAAGGAGAGTGGTTAACCGAAATTATAATTTATAATATGTCTATTTTGTTAAATAAAAAAAAAAAAAACATGAAAATAAACAAAAATAATTAATGATAATAGACAGTTTAAAATAAAATAAATTGTAAAACGCTATTAGTATATTTTACATTATTAACTGCATATAAGTGTAGAAAAGTAGAGTTAAATGTAATTTCATACTATACATATAATTCAAATGTTTGTCTTAAACAGTTGGAATTCATTCTTGGCAAAAAATAAAATTTAATTATTATCGAATATAAATTAGTACTGAATTTTTAAATACTTAATAAAGCTATCGAATAAATGTACTTATTTTTTTTAATATTTAGCATTATGGCTGATCAACCATTTAGTGATGGCTATCGTTGAGAAAATATTTAACCTATGTTAATATTAAACTTATCATTACTACTATACTATTTTATGTCTATTGTAGAATACTTGAAGTATTTTTTAATCATACACTTTTAAAATATTTTATAAATTATAAAAAAAAAAATAATAATAACTTACTAAAAAATGTGAAACATAAAACTTTTATATAAAATATTTTTATTTCGTAATATACAAGTGCACAATATGATGTTTATTTTTGTTCAACCGTGTGTTAATATTTTTTATTCAAATTAAATACGTTCACAAAGTATCAAAGTAATTTTTTTACTCAATTTATCAACATCATTAGTGTTAACAAATACAAAAAAAAAAAAAATACAATTATTATAGATACCCTGATCTTGCTGAAGATAAAACAAATAAATAAATATTATAATTTATACTCATCTATACTAAATCAGGTGTATTTTAAATATCGGACCAGATGGCATTAAAATTTCAACAATAGTTGAACGTAATAACGTTTTAAGTAAATTTAAAACTTTTGATAAGACCTAGAATTTAAATTTAATTCCACTTAAGAGTATTACGACTTAAATAACACAAACTCCTTTTAAATATCACTTAAAATTGTACGATAAACTACGTGTCTTAAATTATAGACTATGAAAGGTTTTTATATTTTCCTAGTGTTATTTCAAAATAATAATGCAATTATACAATGAATAAATAATTATTTCATAAAATACATAACTATATATGAATAACAATATTTACATGAAAATAGTTAAGGTTGAATATATATTAATTGTTAAGTTAGTAATTATAAAAAAATATATATGTTTTTAACAATATTCTTGTTTTAGTGAACACGTTGTTGATATCCCGATTTGACATATTTTCCATGTGTATTAAACATTTTATTTCGTGATGCTTTACAATTAATCACTTTTAATATATTAATGCTTGCCAGTTGACCTTTGTTGTTTTATAAAACACAGACTTAATTACTTAAAAATGTTCTAAAAATATTTCATTCTGAAAACAAAAATTAACTTTAGAATTGTATTAATATTGTACTTTTTTAATAAACAACGTTGTTGTGTCATTAAAATGAGAAACCAAATTATTGTTATTGTTTATTATAATTTTCACTAAATGCTTTGCTTCATCTACAAGACTAGCGAGTGAGTAAATAAAACATTATAAGTGAAGAACTGTCTTATAAAATGTGTAGGTAAAACTTTGTAGCAATAAAAAATATTTAAGTTAGGCAAATTGTTATAACTAAGGGCTATGATATATTAAATTATTTTTACCTTAATTTTGTAAACATGATGGAAATATTTTAGGAATACCAAACGCTTAAAAAGTATTTTTCATAAAACTACAAGTGTAACAACTGTATTATTATTATTAATATTATTTCTAAAATAAAAATATACAAAAAATGTTTGATGTCCAACTTAAGATTGGATTATAAAAATATATTTTTATACAATTTTAAACTATTTTAAAAACAAATTAAGTAGCATTTTTAATGTCTCGGAAGCTAACAAATTTTTAAGTGCTATACAATTAGTTTAATTAAATATGTCCCAAATACCTGTATAATTAATTACATACTTATATACAATAATCATTTTTTTTTATAATAAAATTTGTATGTAGGAAGATTACATACTCTTAAGTAAATCTTAAAATAATTTTACATATAAAAATATGAAAAACAAATCAATACACGAGTTTGCACTTTTTTGACCATTCTGTACACAAAATTCATGATAATTAATGAATTCAAAATACAATTGCTATCAATTTAAACAACTAATATTTAATATAAATTACCAATTCTTATAAAATATTATAGAAAAAAGTATGAATAATAGAAATAATATAATAGAAATTATTGAATGTTTTCGTGCAAATTATGTGATTTTCTAAAATATTTTTGATATACTAATACTATCTTATTTTTATAAAATATTTATGAAGTTTATGTTATTTTTTTTATTAATAACTTTAACGAATCTATAATATTATATCTTACTAAATGAACAACTTAATAAAAATATTTTATTAAATATAACTATTTATGTTTTAATTTTTGTGTTACGACAAAATATTGTGGGTAATAATTTTTGAAATATAAACACACAATTTTAAAATCAGTTTTATAATATTTATTATTAATTAAATATAAATATAAATTATGGTCAAACACCTATAATAAAAATGGATGCACATTCATAATGATAAATATATAAATTAAATTGAATAGTTTTTTGTACAGCTATTTAGTAAACAGCGATCTATAAAAGTAGTGAATTCCAGCAACTTACTACATTTGAAAACATCATAGTATATTAAATAAGAATAAAAATACATAAATTTGCGGTTTTTTATATAGTTTACACATACTATACCTGATATACTCTTTATTATTAATAAATTGAATTGAAATTTGAATATCTAATTTTTTTATGTACTATCCAAGTTCGTTTTATGTGGTACTATGAAGAATTACGTGTCATTTGAAACATAGAGTCCATAAAGACAAATTTCGGTGTTTAACAAAAATATTAAATATATATATTATATTGTATGGTAAAAAAAGGCTAAAATTGTAATAAAGGTATCTCATTATCCGAAATAAACAATAAAAAAAAATCATTATTTTAAAAATGATTTAACTCTATTATTATTATTATTATTATTGATTGTTTTATTTTAAATACAAATATATATGCATACTATATTAGGTATCAATACTAAGATAAATATAATATTATTATCTGCATTACTTGTCACACTGATTGTTAAAGCTTCTAAAAGGGGTTTTTATTTTTAATAATAAAAACACTTTCAACAAAATAATAATCTAATTATTCGTTAAATGTTTAAAATTAAATCTAATTAAATAATAATAACAAAAATGAGCACAATACAAATGTAAAAACCCATAACATAAATTATGAATTTTAAAATAACCATACATTTCAAACACATTAAATTTTAATTATTTTACATAAAAAAAGATATTAAAATAATCTAAAATCATAGCTTATAAGTAATATATTACAGTGTTGCTTTTAAAATGAACATTATAATCTTAATGATAATACTTGTTAAATATAAATAGTAAAATATTTTATAACAGTTTTAACACTTTAATATATTATATGATTATTTATTACTCAATCGTGGTAATAATTGTTAAAGATGATATATTACAAAACCTACCCTGGTACCAATATCTATCATTGGTAGTGTGTAGCGTCAGTGTCATTTAAGGGAGGATATTGTAGGATGTTATGTTGATTCGTAATATTGTTTTATGATAATAAATGTTCTTATTTTTATAAATCTAGGGTTAATTATTAAATTAAATTTTAGTTGTCAAATTAAAATAGCAAGTGAAAAAATATAGAAATATTAATTTAATGGATTGTATATTGCGCCAATGTAGGCAAGAGTATCATAATATAAATGTCAGGTTTTATTTAGCTAACTATATTATATATTTCAAATGCAGAATGAAAAATTGTATTGATTAGATCATGTATTTTGTTATTAAAATTCTTATACCCATAAGTATATTAACTAACTATAAACACCACTAGTAACTACAAAATAGTTTAAAATATAAATACGTTAGAAGTATACATAATTAGACAACAATATTAAAAATGGTAATATTTTTATACTAATATAAGTTGCATCTTAAATAAATTACAGAATATATTTTACAGTTTTTTAAATTCTATAGAATAGTATGTTTAGTTATTAAGAGAGATGATTCAGAGACAGTGAGAGTAGCTAAAAAAATAATATTAAAGAATTGAGAGGAAAATAAAATCGCAGAAAAGGTTGTAGATAGAATAGACTGAATAGAGAATGACATGGTGATATCTGATGTAAACAAATGAGAGAAGTGGAGGATAGAACATTATGGAAGCGTAGTTAACTTCATATCATTTTCAGAGAAGCTAAAAAATAGAAGACGGAGACATGTTCCCATCTAACACTTCCTCTCATCACAAAAAAAAAATACAAATAAAAAAGGTACTTATTATTATGGCCTGGTTATGATTTTTAATGACCTGCAAAAATATTGGTGCTAACATTAAAAAAATTAAAATGACACCCCTAGACGACAGGTTATTACGAAATATAATCCACTATTTTATTATTGTTAAATCTATCTGACCAATGAATTACGATAAATTATTTTGTAGTTTGAAATTCTTATATCTATAAGTTTTGTCATTTAAACATAAGGTTGTCCATAAATTGTTTTCATCGAAAATTAAAATTAAATAAATAAACAGTTTAATGTCACATTAATTTAACCTATCATATAGTTAATAGAAATTTGAGTTACCAATTACTTTAATATAAATACAAATATTTTTAGTTAAATAAATTGACAGACTATTCCTCTTAGAATTGTTTTTCGTTTACAATAGCTTGTTTCTAAATTACTAATATAAGATAAAAATAAATGTTAGTAAATTTAAATTTCGTATTTTAAAGAGTAAAATATATGTGTTAGAACTCTTGAGGGATTTATTTCCGGAATAAAAATTAGCCAATAGAGCGTTCTGTATATGATTCCTCAACTAACAGTAAAAGCCAAATCAATATTGGTTCAGTGGTTATCAAAAGATTCACTAACATACAAACAAACGTTTCTATACAATAGTAGGAATAATAGATCGTAGGAGAAGATAATACTCGTATACGAGTAAATATACGAGTAAATATATTAAAAGGAAATCGAAGGAAAACAAATATGTAGGCTGCGATCATCTGAGAGCACGCTCGCGTATATTATTATAATATATTAAGAGATAAGTATTTAGGTGCACACGCCATATACATAAACTATTACTGTGTCGATCTTTACAATAGCCATAGGGTGATGAGTTAATGAAAACCATAGTGCTGTATTTGTATCTCACTTCAATATATTTACTTCTAAACTCGTATCTATAATTATATACCGATATAATAAGCCGTTTTGTTTACAGCATGTCCGCCCTTTTTCAAGAGACACCGTGGCCGCCACAAATTACACTTAAACACAAGAAATTGTGTAACAGTATTATATAATTTATATTATAATAAATATATATTTAAACTGAATGTTTTCCTCAGTATACTAACCATTTTTCAATCAATATTGCAGTTATTAAAAATTTGAGTTTTGGAATTTTTAATATATTTAAATCTTTATTTTCAAAAACAATTCTGTGGATATTTAAACTTTTATTTTTCAAATGATAAACTTCCTGTTAATTTAATAGTGAATTTGTTTATATATCAGATTCAAAATTCAAACTAGTAATTTTTAAGTATGTAACTATGTGTACTAAGAATAATAGATTTGGAGTAAAATGACTAATGAGTATAATTAATGGTTCAAGTATAATAAATATTAAATCTAATAGTACATTAATGTATATGCTTTATATTTTTGTAGAACCATATTTCGAGCTATTATTACTACTATAAACAATTTAATAGCTGAAAAATTACTCTTTCAAATATTAAATTAGTCATATTAAATGTAAAAAAAAAAAAATGTTTCACTAAATAAACTTAATCTACAATAAAGAAGGAAGATTATTATTTAAAAAAAAATAGATATATTATTATCACAGGATATCCTAGGTAACTAATAATTAAATATATTTTTAAGTGAATCATTTATAAAAATTTAAACTTTAGAATAATCAGTAGTATTATGTTTCAGTTTTTTAATACTTATTCATCTTTAAATCTATACAATAAGATCGAGATATATTTTAATAACTGGAAAAATAAAAATAAATTTTTGATTAAAATTAAGCTCAAATTTAAATGTAAAACATAAAATGTAACGAGTCATTATTAATGGCTATTAATATAATTAGTTAATATACTAATATATAAAAAGTTAATTGACTATTTAAAAATAAAAGTTTTTGAAAAAAAAAAACAAATAAAACTCATTGTAGTATTCTATATTTTTTTTATTAAAAGTATTACCTTTTATTACCATTTAAAAGTGTTACTTTTTATTACTCTTTAGATTTTCAGAATAAAAAATTAAAACAATGTTTTTGGTCGATCCTATTTATAGTATTTTTTTAGTTGTGCCATATGATATATGGATTTATATGTCTATAGTTAACAGTGGATTTTAAACAAGTTTTATTTGGCTATTTAAGTAAAAGTTTTATTTTAGCTAATTAAAGGCTAATTATTACAAAAGTTACAATATAGAAATATGAATTTTATCATTTATTACCAATATTACACATTGCAAATCGTGTATTATAAGGAATAAATATCATGTATAAATATGGATATTTAATAACTATAATTAATCAACCACAAACGAAATATTTGGATCTTAAAAAAAAAGTAGATATAATATTATAAAATTATATCAAAAATAACCATATATTATTTATAAAGGCTTTATAGTTTTTTTAAAATTTTGTCAGGTAGAACTTTGAAAGAAGCTAAATTGGGTTATAGGTACAGTGTACATACAGAAATTAGACTGATTATTATTTGTTTAATTTATCTATTTTATGCTCTATAAACTATACGTGTGCAACTAATACTATTCAAAAGGTTTATTGTAATAATGCATACACTTTTTTTTTCGGCGCCTTAGCTAACTATTATATTTAAGCCAACTATGTGTTGAGTTATTTATATATTAGGGTGAATTGCATGAACATTTTGGTTACCTAGTTTTTTTGAAAAGTTCAGTTAACATCAGTAGATACAAAACCACCGTCAATATTTAGTATAGGAGAGAGCAGAATTTTATATTTTAAGCCTTTTTTTTTTCAACAGTCCCAAAACTATTATTATTAGATGATAAATTGAAGAGATAGGTAATGAAAGATTGGTTTTTTCGTTAAGCAAGTATTTTTTCAACGAGTGTGTTAGGTTGTTGAAGATAAGTTTGTAAGATGAAAAATCTGTACATTTAATAGGCCTCTCAGCCAATCCCATACTGCAGTTTTAATGAAATTAGTAAGATTATTAATAACTTAACCGGTTTATCGGGTAGATTTAAAAGTTAAGACTAACATTTAGTTTTATATTTTTATCTACCAAGTCATGAAATCTATGTTTATCAGTTAAAGAGAGGAAAATTGATGGTGGAGAAAGCTAAAAATAGGAGAAGCATTGACAAATGTATTGCTAATTAATCCGAGCTAGATTCTAAAATATTTGTAGCTCTAAAGAATAATTCACGTGAAGTATTGGAAACAAAAATTTTAAATATGATGTTTGGCGTTATAGTCATCACATATTTTTAAATTGTGACTAATATTGCCGGTGCAGAAAGTTACAGTTTGAAGAAGAAAGATTTAGCACCGCTACGAACATAGTAAGCTAGGTAGTCGCAATATTATGTAGTATACCTATAATATTACTGGCAAACGAAACATTATCTTATAGATTTAACTTTGTAAAGTTATTATTTTTATCTTGGTGTAATTGAGGCGTAATAGTTTGTAAATATTGTTGGATTGAATAGTTAGCTCGAGGTCCACAAAAAATAGAGGTACTAGGTTCTTATTGATTGTATGAAGTACACTAATAATTACTTGTTAGACCTCAAATAAGCACAGTTTGAGTTCAACGTCGATTTATCTTCTTTCGACTAGTATCCGGCTTTTTTATCCTTTAGGAAATAAATCAGTGTTTTGTATGATGTTGGGTTTTATTTAGTTATTTTAAGGCAATCTATAAAAGATTTTCAGAAAAAATTATCTACTCTAATCAATTTAATGAGATTTATGCAGAGGTTGGTAATTTGGTATAATTAATAACACCTCTTACAAATATTGGTAGTAGGAAGGTTGATTTGATACCGACATCAGAGAAATATCATATGATGAAGACGTGTGTACTAGTACACTTTTAGTACAATAGTACACTTAGAACACTAGTATACTAGTATATTTTAAAATCAATTTGTAGTAAAAAATATTTTTTTTTTATTTAGTATTGGCGAAAAAATATTTGGTTTAGAAGAAGGGGTTTCACTTGAAATGGTTTTTTTTTTATTGTTATTTTTGTTTTTTGGCGAAGTCAGAGTCTAATTATTTAACGAAAAATGTTACATAACAGTATTGATTTAATACTGATTTATGACTACTAATTATACATTTAAAAACTGTTTAGACGAGTAGACCTTAGAATTGTGTTCTTGTTGTGATGGTTAAATTCAAATTATATTTTTGGTTGTAGAGTACAGAATAATTGTTATGCAATGCATAGACGTAGAAAACTGCAGAGGTAGTATATGATAAATAAGACCAAAGCAAATTGGCATGAGATAAAAAAATAGTAGGTAACTACGGCGTTTTAATAATAAATAATTTTGCTATAAAGAATATAGTTAGAAAAAAAGAAAATTTTAATGTAGCGCCTATCATAGCTTTGTTTAAATAATAACGCAGACAATGTAATAGCTATACGTTACAATGGACCCTTTAATCAAATATTATTTGGAATGAAATAAAATCGGATAGAGCATGACAGACTGGTGTACACACAATGGGCGTTAATCGCAAACTATTATTTTTATTTTTTTATCAAAATGATTTATTTAGATGTTTGTTTTACTAGAGGTTTCCTTATGTAAATAATATTGAAATATTATTTCAAAATTCCAATACAAAAATAAAATTATTTGTCACAGTTTATAATAATATTAAAAAAAAATAAATAAATATTAACGATTAGATATTTATTGTTGTTAGATTAAATCATGTCAAGTTTACTATGTCTTATAGTTGAAAACTATCGGACCGATTTTATAGGTGACCTTTTTTTTATTACGCAGTATTGTTGGCTAAGTAAAAACAATAAAAGGTAATCATGGGTAAAGTTAACATGTAACTCCATAAATATTCAATTGAGTGTATAGTACTGTATAGCACATAATATTCTATAAATATATCCAATTCAACAACACATAAAAACCTAATATGAGGAATACAATTTATTCATTTACTATAGCACGTATTCAAAACTTAACAAGGAGATTATTACACGTAATCATAAATAATATTTATTTTTTTATTTTTTTTATTAATTTGTTATTTTACATAGGTGCGTATTTAACATAGAAAAAATAGTTATCATATTTTAGTACTTACGATGATTTATTTACGATAAGATATATATTTTTATCATCGGTCCTTTGCGCTCTTGTGTTCACAATTTACGAATAATTTATTATAACTTGTCTTAATTGCATATGTCATTGATATAATTATAGCATGTCTTATTAATATTTTCACGATACCATATTTATGGTGATCGCCACTGAAAATACGCACAGTTTTAAAGCTTACTAAACGCATTTTATTATACATACATATAAATATATATAATATATATTTATATATATTTAAAATGAGAAATTCATCTAGTTTGTGTTTCGGCATTATGATAGAGACTGTCATGACGGGCTACTTGTAAAATTGAAAAAAAATTTACATCTTGATCATTAAATCCTAACTTTTTGACAAATATTTCAACACTCGTTTCGGCGAAACTCTTTCTAGTAAAGCCAAAATCTCGGTAGGTGCTCTTCAAGGTGGAATTCTTTCACTTGTGCTCTATAACATCTACGTCTCTGATCAATCCACTTCCCCGAACACACTAGTTGCTGACTATGCTGACGATAAAGTAATAATCTCAATAAATCATGACCCGGTTATTGCTTCCCACCATCTCCAAAATCACCTCTCTTTCATGAAGGAATGGTACACCAATTAGCGGTTGAAAATAAATTAATCAAAATCCGTGCATTGTACATTTATCCTTAGATAAACACCCTGTCTAGCTGTCACCATCCATGATATCTCTATTCCAAACGCTCAAACAGTAAAATATCTTGGGCTAACTATATATCGCGGATTAACTTGTGCCCAGCATATGAAATCTAAACGAATAAACCTAAACACTCGATTACACTTTCTCAAAATATTTATTAATAATCACAAATATACTAATATCAACACGAGACTTCTCATTTATAAGTCTTTAATCACACCAGTCTGGACATATGGTATACAACTATACGGTAATGCAAAAAAATCAAACATAAATAAAATACAAACCTTTTAAAACATAGTACTCAGAAAATTTCTAAATGCTTCTCCTTACGTCTTAAATCAAACTATCTACTCAAATCTAAGAATAAAATTAGTGCACGAATAAGCTAAAGCTCATTACCAACGCTTTCAAAATCGTCTTAACTCCAACAACAACCCGTTAATACGAAATATCGCAGTCCTTACTATTCTTGGAAACCATCTTTAAGATATCTTAAACAGAAATGGTGTCGTAATCTACTTTCCTACCTCTCATCCATCAAAAATCCGTAGACAGAGCACCAGTTTGGTAAAAAAAAAGTCAATTAGTGAGTGTCATTAGTGGATGACTTCTCACATCAAGTTTACCCTGTTAATTATTTAATTACTTCAGTAGTGTATATAACTATTAAAGTTAAGTATATATTTGCTTTAATCACATAAACCTATTGTGCTCGAAGGTACAGATTGTTTATTTTAAATGAAAAAAAAAAGTTTGTGTTGCTGTCGATGTACATTTTGACAAACACAGTATTCGGCGCGTGATCATGACGGGGTTTTCTCGTTAGTTTCCCCAAAACAAAACCAATAATTTTCGTGCGATTGAAATATTGTTTGACATATTTTTCATCTCTGTGTTCCGTATTGAAAACGTCAACGGGCCATATGCATTGTTGTGGTGTGCGTCATGCCGAGACACAGTCAGTTCTACTAATCGAAAACTCGGAGCACGTATTGAAAAACAGCTGTAGTCTCAATGGTTTTCTAAAACCACTACGCACACGCACTTTTGCTCACAAATTGTTGTTTATTATACTCGTATAATGCACGATATTGAATATAGAAAATGTAGACACTCTTGGTCACTTTAATAATATAAATGAGTAGATATAGACATATCTCTATAATAGAAATTTTATAAAAATATATATACTATATAGTCTCACATCACATTTTCTTAATGTAGATGTGCTTAATGCTTATATTATAATTTATTGTCCCTTAATTTTCAAAAGTACATTTACACTCTAAGACTCAAAAATTAAGTTTAATGGTTTTTGATGATAAAATGACCTATGTCATAGATAAAGAAAATAATATCGGACATGATTATGTATCCCACCCACGGATGTTCTTTATCTGAATTCACAACAAGGTATCGTAGCAAAATTGTATGATATACTCAGGCGGTGATAGAGAAAATTGGTCGTAATTCATTTTGTGCTAATAGAATAATCTGATCGTGGTATAGAGAATATTAAAACTTGGTTACCTACACGTATATTACATATAGGCTTGTTCGAGTTCGATATTTATATAAAAATGATGAAGTGCCGTAATCTACCATCGATGAATACCTCCGTAAAAACTTAACACGTTTTGTTTCAATGCATGGTTGATACGAATACACTTTTCGAGAGTACTTTTGAAGCCTATTTCTATGTATTGGACTCGTACATGCCGTAAATATATAAAATAATGGTTAATACTATTAATAAATACTATACTATAAATACTAACTAGGCTGAATCATGTTGATATGTGATCGAATGTTTCTCCTCTCCAAGACTCGCTCGACCAGATTAACTGTTTAAAACACAGCCAAGCGTAATTTCACACGTAGATAATCAATGCGAGAATATAAACGATATACATAATACGTATTATATTATACATACGGAGTCCTCTATTTAACTAATAAGTTACTCATTATTTATAACCAGTAAAAAGTTTTTGAAGATATTTAATCTACCTAATTTCTAAGTTGTTAATAATAACATTTTTGGAAAAACTAAATTATATTTTTTATAATTTTTATAGTTGTTATTTCTTCAGTCTTTATATTTTTGTATGATAGTATTAATTTTGAATTGCATATTTCTAATTAGAATTTGCAATATTCAAATTTAAAAGAATATAATTTTGAAAAATAACTAAATGAATTTGAAAATTTTAAATAACTACAAATACTATGAAAATTCAAAATATTTTGAAAAAAAAATGTTTCAAACCTATTAAATGATATCATGAATATTTGGTGAAAATTTTAAGTCAATAAAGTTATTTTTTTTTTAATTTTAAAAATTGGTTTACGTTTTGCGTAAAATATTTTGTTTCTTAATTTTTTTCTGTTTTTTCAGTTATTTTTTAGACTATTGAGAACCTTATAATTTTAAGTTTTCTACCATCTTCCTTTTAAAGTATTAAACCGAACTAATTTTCTACCATAAATTACTATAATATACGTGGAAAAAAAACAATGTTAAAATGTTTGTTAAATCAATACATTTATCGATTAACTCAAAATTTAAAATTACTAAGATAGTACTTAAATTATGATAATGTAATCGATTTATTTTTGATGTTCAACTATTCATGAAAAGTAAACCACAATAAAAAATATAATTCTTAATCATAGTGTTTAAACTAAATGTATAACAGAAAAATAAAAACTAAACAACATACGAGTATGCTAAGCAATATATATCTATATATTTTATTTCTGTTTATAATGTTATTTAATAATAGAAAATCAGTAAAAATGTATTCTTATTTCTTACAATATAATATAAGCATATTATACACTTTATTGAACATTAATATAACTTGCAGTATTATAATAAACTGTCTAGACTATTTTTATTTTATTTAGTACTGTTTTTCTCTTTATAGGATATCATATCTTTGAAAGTTTATCAATACACAAGAATACATTGTTTTAAAAGATCTTCCAGAAAAATAAATCGATATCATATGGTAAATGCTAATATGGTATTTGTATCAATCCATTAGATAGAACCATAGAAGTGTGAATAAGTAGAGGAAATTTAATACACTAAATCTCTCTAGTTGAATCATAAAAAATAAGCCAATTTGGGAAGAAAAATTATTTTGTACAAAGACGCAACATGTGCATAAAACATGCATACCCGTAAAAATAAGTATCAAGTATTTCCACATAATTTTTTCCTTTAATTTATATCTCATAAAACACAAGCTATAGTACTTAAAAGTAGAGTAGAATTTATACGCTTTAAAAATCCATAAAATATATAGATTCATATCATAAATATGCCAAACTTTTTTTTTAAATTAATAATAATAAAGTATACGGTTTTGAGTAAAAATATTATACAATCAAAAAACGTATATTCATAAAAAGTTTAAAAAAAAAATTTGAATTATTTTATTTTTATAATATTGTGTTTAAAAGAATTATATTTTTTATTTTATATCAATTTATTATTGTGTGATGACTGATGAGTATCAGAATGTGGTAATAGAAATCAACTTAAGTTTTAAAATTAAAAACTTTCACAGTTATCTCAAACCATACTTTTATAAATGGAAAAATGTCTTTTTGCATCACAAGATACAATTGGTAGATATTTAAAGCAATATTTATATTTAATTGAGAGTTACTCATATTAAAAAAAAAAGTGGAACTAATTTCCTACTTGGGATCGTCACTGGCTGAATGAAATCTAATTTTTTACAAAATTCGACAAGATCACAAAAATTTACTAACTACAATTTATATTTATATTTTTTGCATTTAAAAGTAAAAAATTAAAAAAATCTTCAATTTCTTAAAATTAAATACAATATATCATTAACAATTAATAATATTAAATACTATTTATTAGTATTTTTTTTTCCATTTTTGAATAATTTTATTCTAAAAACATTAAAAATATATTTATAAATAATTATTCTTTTCAGGTATTTAAAGTTCAATTTTGGACATAATTAGATATTATTTGTGATGATTCAAAACTTGTACGTATATTAGAATTTTACTTTACATAAAGACATTTCCAAAGATGTAGATTCATTTTAAAATATTATGTATTTATACCATTAACCTATGCATGTATTATCTCATAAATTAATATCAATAAAATAATATGGTATAAGTTATAGGTACTTATCATTATTATGGTAGTTAAATATTGATAATAATAAATATTTATAAATGCAAGTTTTTGGCAAACATTAAATCAACCAACCTATTGGTAAAATAAATTACTTAAATATCAATAAAAACGTATCATAAAATGTATTAAGTGATGATAAGCTGACGGTTTGTTTTCGCTTAGAATAATTTCTCAAATACAATGAAATATTATTGAATTTAAATTCAATAATCCATTTCTGTGACTCACTTGACACATACTATAGAGCAAAGCTGTATCCACTTGCTTGAATAGTTTTAAATGCCAATAAAAAATGTTAGCTCGATTCAATAATCATGAAAATTTAAAACAAGGCGCTTTATACGTCGTTAAAAATAGTAATTAAAAAATAGTTAAGCGTATATTGACAACAACATTATATAAATATTTGAACTGAGAATTCATTTTTGTATTATTAACTTATAATAATATTATTAGTACAATAAATTACTTTAATAGCAATTATCATTAAATAATACATTTAATAAAGTTACCTAATATAGACCGATGAACTATCTACGTTTAGAATTATTTTTCGTACGTAATGAAAAATCATTGAATTCATATTTTAACACATCCATTGTAGTTATCCTTTTAATATCTACGTATTGTAGAGCAGATCAGTACACACTTAAATTTTAAATTAAATTTTTCACTGGTGTTGTGGGAGAAGTATTTGGGCTTCCTCCAATCATCTGGTAACAGTTTCTAATTTTGTCTTATTATTTTTTATTTTTATTATTACTATGTTGATACGTTATAAATTATTTATAAATAATAAATCATTTTTCAACCCTAAAATATAAAAATAAAATACAAAATTATACTAAATGTATTAAAATTCTAAGATGTGATCCATAGATCTTATTTTGGCAACAGAATTTATTATGTTTTTTTATGCATTCTGGTGTTCAATTATTACCTAATGTAATTCTGATAATTTAAAGAGAACATGGGCAATGAATAGCATAATACTATACTAAGAAATATAAATTTATAGTTTGTGGATTAGTGGATGAACGTATATACTGACATATACAAATACGACGAAATTATCAATAAAGATATATAACATGTTCATAGTACATACTATAATATTAAACACTATACATTGGTGTGTATCAAAATAATGCAGTGGTGTATACATTTTCAATACGTCTATTTGTTATCATGAATCGTACACACGATAAACCTACAGTTTAGGTGCTCCACATTATCGCGTAATTCAATAATTAATATCGCTAATCAGCAAATAATTCTCTACATGTCAGATCTATTTTTTTCGTTTCTTTAACTAAGACATTTTAATATAGTAACAAATAACTATATACTTATAATGCATACAATGTCAATAAATTATAATTAATAAGTTTATAATTTTTTTTTTTTTTTTAAATGTTGTAAATCTATTGGGAATAAATAACTTATCGTAATCTGGAGAGACACGAAAAAAAACCTGTCGTATTATTTTAAATTATTATAATATGTATTTAAAAATGTTGCTGATGTAAATTAATTAATGTTTTATAAATAATTGTTATTACTTATAGAATAAGTTCGACAGAATACTTCTAAGTTATAATTATGACATACTGTCATTTTAATATGTTTTTATTTAATGATTGGTATAAGATAATACATATTCCTATCTTAAAAGTATCGATCCAACATGAAACTAAATAGTTAAAATTTATAAAATATACAAACGATGTTTCATTATTTATAAAAAAAAAACTAATTTAAACATTGTTTACTCGAGCATTAAATGTTGTAAAATTTTAGGTGCATAAAATAATAATTAAATTTTTTTTAAATTATTTCATATTATAATTTATTTATTTATAAGACATTTGATACAGTTTAAGCTACTGTAATTTACATTTTCAGTTTTGAGTTATATTTCTTTATTATATTCTTAAATGTATTTAGTAAAAAATAACATCAGATCTATCAATAGTACCAATTTTTTTTTAAATAATATAATATATGTTTATTATTTGAAATTTAATTCTCTATCCATATTTAAAATTAAAACACTGGTAGTTTATAATATATTTAAAAAAAAAAAAAAATGATTTATCACACAAGTTTCTGAAGTATTAATGAAGAATAAATATTTAAAAGAATGCACATGTTTTTATTTTATTATTCAACCTAAAATACTACTACTTAAATTATCTATGTCTATATGGAATTAAAGTGATTACTGAAAATAATAAAAATAATAATAGAAAGAAAATTTTAATTTGATTATATTTTTATGTTTAATAAAATAAGTTAATCAATTTTTAATTTCAAGTATTAATCTTTAAATTTTAACACTTAGTACGAACATATAAAATTGTTACATTTTAACAAAAATGGACGAAGTATTATAATACCTTTATAATATTATTTATGATAATAGAATATGTCTTCATGAATTTATATATATATATATATATTTGAAAAATATATAATAGCATATGTTACTGTTTTTATAATCTTCCATTTAAACTCCATTTCGTCGTTGCGATTCCACATTTTTTATATCACGAGGTATTTTTAAAATGTTGAAACTTCTAAATTGTATGCATATATCTGTTAACAATTCATTTATAAGGACAGATAACCAGCTCATTATCAATATAGTATGGTTATAAAAGCTTTGATTAAAAAATAAGTGGGACGGCTCGCAAGCATTAGTGGTTTTAGTCAGACTATCTGACGTAACAGCCTAATACCAAGGTAACGATAAGCTCTATTCATTTATAAAATGGTCAATTAAGTAATCACAATATTTTTTTCAATCTTTTAAAATCAGGACATTCCGATATAAAATCATTTACAAAATATTCTAATACTTTATGTTTCAATGTGTCTAATCCATTGTCCTATTTCAGATGACGCATTATTATAATTTACAGATAATTAAAATGTTTGTACACTCCATTACCAAGTTTGAGTCATTTGGAATCTTCACCCCATTATTTTAGTATTAGGCCAAACTTCTTCAACAGTTTTAAGAATTCACTCAGTTCATTTAACAAATAATTTATTTTATACTTTGATGGAATGTACGGACATTTGTATGATAGTTTTTGATTAGTTATTAGTAAAATATAATAGAAAAATAATGTCTAATTTTAAATACCATAGTGGTAAAAACTTGTGTAAAAACCGAGTATAAAATTTAAATGTAACTATATACAGGTATTGAATCTTTTACCAATAGTAAATATAAATTTATGTTACAACAAAATATAATCACGTGTTTTTCTACGTCATTAAGTAATAAAAAAGAATGACCTTCTTTTGTTACCCGTTTCATATCGTTATAGCTTCATATCTGAAACTTTATATAATCCTGTCAGATCATTAGAATTAACAGAAAAAAATTTTCTTACAGTTTTCATGAATATTTTTATTATTCTTTTAACGTCTATAATATTGGTATTCAATGCCTCAGTCTTACATATTTCTTACATAATAGTTTTTTTTTTTTTTTATCTACTATGAAAATTGTCTTAGGTTTTCTTTTAAAAGCTGTATTAACTATTAGACAATTAATTCAATTCTTTGTATATTGTTCATGATTATGTATATTAAATTTTCGTTTTCTGAGCGAATTGTATTTGTTTGATTTGTATATAATATAACAATACACTTACGATTAATGCATTTTCAATGAGTTGTGCCGTTCACATGTGTACTTGTATTAGCTATTAAGAATTTACAATTTTCGATATCTAATCAGCACTTTTCCCATTTATTTTCAATAAATTCATCCATAATAATTTATAAGTTAGTATATTATAATATTAATTTAAAAAAAATTGTCTATTACAACTCATTATAGGTACTAATAACTAATAAGTAGGTAGCTTATACAAGAAAACTTTCTTACAATGTTTTTTCTTATTTTATATAACGTGTATGAATGTGTTTCTATAGCTTATAGAGTATAATAAGCAAACGTTGGTCATTGATTATATCAAACAGTTATCAACTTTGGTTTGTTTTAAATTCAAAAACACTAACTATGAAAGAAATCAAATATACTTTTACGTACTTTAATTATTTATTTAAAAGAAAAGTACTGAAACCTAAATTACCAACCTAATAAATGTTCTACCAAAACTACACGAAATGAATTTTGTCCTATGTACAAATCATAGTAAAATAAACACACACACACATATTCCAAAGTCATTATGATAAAACCAATATAATATTCTCTCCACTCAGAATATAAAAAATATTTATTTCTTCAAATATATTGTTACTATTGCTTTGTTTAAAAATCAAAATTGTTAATTTATATAAGATTATTGACTCGTTGTATTAAAAAAAAAAAAAAAATTTTTATAGTTGTATGTGCATCGAATTTGTAGTATATACAATTTTATTTCACAATAATCTATTTGATGAATTTATAAAAAAATAAATATTTTTTTAAAAGGTCTCTAAAAGATTCTCTGTAGGTCATAATAATGACACAATACGATACTATAATAATCGTAAAATATACGGCTGTGAATTAAATTTTTTTTTTTTTTTTTTGATTTGAATAACAATTCGCCATTGTTTTTTTTCAAAATAATACAAAATTGCTTACTTTTAATTATTACACACATAAGCAAATAATTTAAAAACTGTTGTTATTATTGCAATATATTTTTTAAAATTTTTAATATCATTAAAATGTATTTAGTTTTGAAAATTAAACTATAGTTTCAATTAACTGAAAAATTGCAATTATTAAAGTGTTTTAATTTTTTACATTTTATCGCTTAAAATTTATTTAGCCTATAAAAGTTATATTTTATTATAATTAATAATATAGGTACTAAGTAACTAAGTATTAGCTACGAAGTTTCATACCACCTATTGATACAATATACATATTGTTGTGTGCGTGTGGTATTATTATTTTCAAGTCAACTTGGTTTTAATTAAACTGATTATTAATTATTAATATAATTAGTATTTATTGTTATAATAATAATAATAATAATAATAATAATAAATTAATAACACTTGTTTTATTAAATTATTTAAGTTTATTTATAATTTATCAATTAATATTAATATTCTAACTGTTAAAATAATTGATGCAAATTTGGATAAAATAATTTATTAATAATCATGGTTAATTATGTTACTTTAAAATTATGGTATTCACCTTACAGAATTCATATTATTTCTATATTGTAAGACAAGAGTAAAATCAAAAAAATTTCTCGAATACAATGTGTTTAAATTGTGTTCTAAAAATGTATGAAAAAGAAAATATGGTACCTACTGCTGTGTATTCGAATATGATAAATATTAAAATACGTTTATTTGAATACTTTAAAAGTCTGAACGTGACATAAGTTATTGTGTTAAGATACATACATTTCATTAACTTTTATAATTACCTGACACTGAGAGTATATGATCATATCAGTCTCGCAAATTCTCTTCACTGATATAATTTTTTTTTTTTTTTTAATAATAAATTAAGTTCTACCAATGGGTGTCCTCTTCACTCCAGACTTCTTCAACGACCATTTAAAAAAATTAAATACATCACTCATGTTTACAATATTGTAAATATTGTTTATAGATTGTATAATAAAAACATTTTATAAAAATAAAAAAATAATAATAATAAGTAGTGCATCTATTGCATTTAGACTCGCAAACTAACCATGTTTGATCTAATATCTGGTTACGATAAAATATACCTATTTAAAGTATGCTTAGTAAAATTGACTAATTAAATACGTGAATTACGCTAAACGTAACGTAGTGTAAGTACACTACATTATTCATGGAAATTACGTTATTGTAATTTCAAATAACGAAGATAATAATAATATTATATCAAAAATAATTCAAATTGTATTTCATATTTTTATAATAGCTACCTATGTATCTGAACAAAATTTAACATTTTTCTTTTTTACTTATAATATAGTCTATTTATTGGTGTGGAAATATGGTATACCAAAGTATTAAATCATATGCTCCAAAAAGTATGTAAAAATACATTAAATATTATGTAATATGTATATAAAAAACGGAAGTTCCGCAGAACATTGATTTGTTGCGCCTGTTAAATGTAATAATACAATATAATATTAACACACATTAACGAAGGGTATGCGAGCCATTTTATTGTTTATATTTGATTAGATAAACTTTTTAATTAAACATAATGTTATAAGTTTTAATCATTAGTAAATTAGAAAGAGGAATAATAATTATTGTGAACAGTAATGCGATTCAAAAACGAAGATTTAAAACCTATTATAGCTTATTTGTGAATTTTAATATATTTTAACATTTTCATGGGTACTGTAAAGAAATATAATATTTATATTTTTACATGGTTTGAGTGAATTGTTAATAAATAATGAATAAAAGTATGTTCATACACATAGACATACGGCGTGAAAAAATATCTTAATATACAAACTTACTATTTGTATTACCTAATAATAACCTGCTATACCAATTTCAATATCCGTTGTGTGCAATTGTATATCATGATATATTCTACCACATAAACCCGAGACGCCTAACGGTATAAATAAGCATTTTTTGCGGGCATGTTAAAGATTCCATCGGCTGATTCGTTTTATTATAATATATGCACTAAGTATCATGCGAAATTACGTTTACTTCGTAGTTACCGTAAAATATGTACCTAAAACATAAATCATACTAAAATATGGTAAACAAAAGTATAATGATAGTTATGTGTATAACTTATAATAAGTCACCGCAGTTGTTACCATTTACTTTATAGTACAATCATAATATAATAAAGTCAACTTTACGACATGCTATAGTTCTACAGTTATAGTAAGTATGTCTTAATAGTAATAATTATCACACCACACGGGTAGACATCAAACGGTTCAAGTATAGTTATATTATACATTTTAAATAGGGTAGCTAAAATAATCATTATAGTAATTGAAAACGGCAAAACTATATGAAGCAATAAATTTATATAATTTTAAATACGTTATGACATGTACATAAATCTAAATTCATAGTTATTTCCACTGAATAACATTTAATCACTAAAATGTGCATATTATATATTATTAAAATAAAACAAAGTTTTGATTTAAACATGATAATATTTGAGAAATTACTTACACGTAATAATTAGTTTTATTACCAAGCATTAACAAAACACAAAATAAAGGTATTTTAATTATCTTATCGTGATATTTTCGGAAAAAGATATGAAAACAAAAAAATGATGGTAAAGATATTAAACCATGCGTGGTTTAACTAATTTTTGGTAAATCTAGATTTTAAATAGAATGGATCTTTGAATAAAATAGTTATAGATACTTAAAATTTAAAGAAACATAAATTTACCTAATATTTATTATATCATATTTTTTTTTTAAATTTAAAAACTTATTAATTTAATAGGTGAGTGAACAATTATTAGAACCCATAAAATAGAGGTACTTATGTACTAAGGTTCTTAATTTAATTTTTAACTTTTAAAAACTTTTTACATAAACATTTTCATGAATAAAAAAGTTCTACTAAGACTTTAAAAATACTTAAAACTCTATAAAATATCTTATACTATAAAATTAAAGGTAGGTAAGTACTGTACCAAGATGTTTAAAATTATATTTTGTATTGCTTTATATATTTTTAGATTTGGCCATTATTGGTGTACATTTATATATAATTTTTTTTTTTTTTAACATTTATTAGAATATATACAATCTGTAATAATGGTTACAATAAGCATATGGGTTGAAATACAATTGTTGTGAATGCGTGAGGTGAGTAGCAACCCAGCGGTAACACTCGACATGATATTTAAGGTGAATTTTACATTATATTATGTACATTTTACTTAAGTATATATATATTTTTTTTATATTTTTTTTTTCTCTTATTTATTTAATTTAAAGTAGTGACAATTTAGGTATCTAAATCGCGACACCAGCGTCTCTTTAATCTTCTTGGTGGATTACCTGGAATGTTTGCGGAGTTGAGGGCGAGGATAAGTGGGTTGGGATGGTTTGTAAGGCGAGATCGGTAGCGCTTGTTGGAGGATGTGGCCACTTCGGCTACAGTCGGTAGTCCAAGATCAGAGTGTAAAGTATGGTTGGTAACGTAAAAGGGAGCGTTGGTGATTATACGAAGTGTTATTGATTGGAATGTTTGCATTTTATATGTGTTCGATTTTTTTGCCGCTCCCCATAATTGGATACCGTAAACCCAAATGGGTTTCAGAAGGGTTTTGTAAAGCAATAGTTTATTTTTAAGGTTTAGCTTGGAATGTTTGCCTAGCAGTGGGTAAAGGCTTTTTCGTCTGGAGTTAAGTAAGAGACGCTTTTGTTTAATATGCTCGGCCCAAGTTAAGCGTTTGTCGAGGAGAAGGCCTAGGTATTTAACTTTGGTAGCTGATGGTATTATTTTGTTTGCCAGAGAGACAGGAGGGACTACGCCTTGTCTGAGAGTAAAGGTTATATGTGAAGATTTTTCGTTGTTTATTTTTATTTTCCAGTTTGAATACCATACTTCCATCTCATTGAGATGATTTTGAAGATGTTGGCTGGCGACAAGAGGGTTTTCATTAGAGGTGAAGATGATTTTGTCGTCAGCAAATTCAGCAACTGATGTATTAGAAGAAGTTGGCTGGTCTGCGGCGTATATGTTATACAGAATTGGGGACGAAATGGCACCTTGGGGGACGCCCGCTAAGATGGGTGCTAGGTTTGAGAAATCTGAGCCTACTTTAGTCACAAAGTGGCGATTTTCTAGATATGATTTGAAGAATAGGAAGTAAGGAGGAGGGAGAAATTGTTTTAGTTTATACAGAAGTCCAGTGTGCCAGACTTTGTCGAATGCTTGTGCAACATCGAGTAGCACTGCGGAGCAGTAAAGTTTGTTTTCGAAGGAGTAAGCAATGGCGTATTTATATATAATAACCATGATATACCTACATGATGATTACAATATAATATTATTTATAAGCATATATGCATAAATCAAATAATTAGACAAAGTGCAATATTTTTTTTTCAAAAAAATGTATCAAATAACATACTGCTTTATTTGTGTGGTACTATTCATAATGAGTGACATACCGACATCACAATATAATTTTCATTCGTAAATATAGCATAATTTACTACTCTGAATTGTATTTTATACAATCATTTAGAAATGTCTAGTCTAATATATGAAATATTTATTTTCTTTCCTACAAGGAAATGAATAAATTCTATTCGAATTTAAAAAAAAAATGTTTAAGCATCCTAAAAAAATATTAAAATAATATTTCTACTATGTGCATGCTCATGTATTTTTTTTTTTTTTTTTTTTTGTGGTTATGTAGATTCATTGTTTTTATAACTGTAACGCGGAGCATCAAAAGTATATATTGTGGATTTCCTGGAACCTATGTACATAACATATTTGTTTCAAAAATTAAATTTATATTTATATTATTATTATAGTATATAAATATATTTTCATATCAATTTTAAGTTTTTGACAGTATTTATAATTTTAAAACTCATTTTTTAATATTATTTATAGTAATTTAATTTTAATTATATATTATTGATAAAGTTATTTTATTGTATGCGTTAACGATATACCATAAAACATTAAAAATAAAATAAAAAAG
Organism: Melanaphis sacchari; assembly: GCF_002803265.2. Classification (NCBI taxonomy): domain Eukaryota; kingdom Metazoa; phylum Arthropoda; class Insecta; order Hemiptera; family Aphididae; genus Melanaphis; species Melanaphis sacchari. The sequence goes on along the minus strand of NW_020271525.1, from coordinate 462,987 downwards.
TATAAATATTTCCAAAAATTATTGTTAAGATTGCAATAGGATAAGAATATTTGTGAATATATTTTGATAAATCGTAATAAACATAATAATGATGTATGAATAAATTTGTATTATACTCGTAAATATTATAATTGTCATTTTCTCTTCTATCAACGAGAATTGTAAATTTTGTTTTGTTATTTATATGATCTCGAAAAATGCCTTATTTTCATTACCTATATCTACGCACAATAACTGCCTAATAACAGAAATTTGTGCTATGCATCAGCTACTCATATCACGAATATTCAATATAGATAACCATTTTAACTTATGACCTATAGTAGAGCATCCACGCGAAAAAAATTTTTACCGAAATTCACATAGAATCTGTTATCCTACACCTACGATGAAAATATATAAAACAATGAACAATAGAAATAAAACAATATTCACGTGAACGCATTTTTTTATTTTTTTATCGAATGTACAATGAAGAACTCAGAACGAATGTTTCTAGTGACTTTTTTTGTTGTAAGCTACGTCTTTGTTCAACTTATACCTTTCACTGTGTCTTTAAGTCACGTTCCAAGAATGATTTTTATCTTTATTATACTCGTGTATATTTATTATTTACACACCACCCCAAAATACAAATATCTAATAATAATGCTTGTTATACATTTACAAAATATTAAAATTATACGTATAATTTTACTTAAGTAAATTTTGAAATTTTTATAAAACTTCAATAGCACTATTTCAAAAACTGCTTAAATGTTAAATTATGCATTTTTATCAAATATTTAATCTTAAATAGTGTTGTGTTCTTAATAGTTTATTCATAATTTTAAACCGTTATTATAAATTAGTCTTATCTAATAATAATTCTATATTAAGAATTTTTATACCTATAAAACTTATGTTATGTATAATTTATATCAATAAAAACTATGTCTTTATTTAGTAAATGTTTGTTTAGTTGTTTTTAAAAAATAACTGTTTTATTAAAAGCAATTAAGAAATTGAGACATATGAGAAAACCACACCAACTGTGCTTATTTTAAAAATGTAATACATTTTATAATCTTACATTAAGTAGTTTTATTTTTTATCACTCATTAATCAGATGAATAAAATATGATAGGAATTTTTAATATTTTAATAATATCGTTTCATAATCCCGGATACACTGACACATGATACATGAAAACTTTAAAAATATATTCATATATAATCTTTACATAAATTTATACATTGTTTTTATTTTTTTAATTACATTGCCAGTTACCTTATTATTAATTATTTAAAAATTTCTTGGGATGGTTTTTATTTTTACAATAATAATAATAATAATAATAAATTATCTATTAACGGAGCTGCTAGATTCATTAATTCAATAGTTGTAATTCTGTTAAAAACAAACGAAAATATTTCATATTGATTTGTTCAAAACTTGTATATTGTATATATTATAATATCACTGTATCAAAAATATAATTTAACAAGATCGATATTTGCTTAAACAGTTTTAATGAAAAAATTAAAATTTTGAGCCATAATTAAATTATTACCGATGAGTTGCCTTTTATTTTATTAATTGACTTGTAACATTTGTTATATATTATATATTACACAATAAACACACCGATATGATTGACTAATACAAAATATACATAGTTAACACTTTTGACATGTTCGAATTAGTACGAATATACTAAAATGACACACAGCAGTTAGTTTGACATTAACCATCAACATAGGCGAACTCAACAATATAATTATTAACAGCTATCCTCCATACAGTAATATATTGTTTTAAATATAAAAATTATCATAGACATATAAACCAAACGTGTCTTATTATTGATAAATATCTCTAATATAGTGCTCTAATCTCCAGCTACGGAAAATTTATCCATACGGAATAGAAAACCTTATCTGGATAACTAATATTGTAACAGGGTTCCCCCGACCACGTTACAGAGTCATAACTATTCAATCTCATCAAAATTCAACAGTGCGACATAAAACAATAATAGCTATGAGATATTAAAATTTCTATTTTAGTTGTTATGGTTTTCAGTTGTGCTATATAAAATTTATATTGGCACATTGTTCGTAAATGTTAAATGCTAAATAGAAATGTCAGTTTACGTCACCTAAAATGGTTTATACTCGTCTACGTTATAATATTATTATAATAAATTACTGTTCCCGACATTTGTAAATGGTTGGCTTTAAATTGTTTCTCGTTTGTCAGTCTTGGTCACTACTCTTAGTTAACGTAAAAATAAGAATTATTTCCACTCATTATAATATTTTTACTATTACTATATTTTAACGTGAGATAGCTTTCAAATATTATAACACAATACACTTTAGAGCATAGACTATTTTGCGAAACGACAGTGTACTGATGAGTCACAATAGAGACTAGATATTTTTTGTATAAAAAAATATGTATATAATATGCAAAGCGTTAAAGAAGATACTATCGGAGTATTATTGAACCCAAAGTTATCGAAACATTGAATAAAATGTAAATATGATTTACAAGCATCGAGAATGTAATTTGCATATTATAATACTTTCGGTTATACAAATATTTTTTCATGTGCCAAAATCGCAAATATTGGCAGCGAACTTGTATAAAAAATCAGTGTTAGTGAATATATATTTAAGAATAATAATTAATAAACAATCAACACTTTTTTATCCAACTTCACCAACACTTGTATCATTGACTAAATGATCTAGTTAAGTCTGAGTTTTTTTAAATGACATAAATAAGGGCATCACTATCGTGCAGAGTCACTGTACAGCGTATATTAAGTATGGTAATAATTTTGAATTTCTATGCACAATATACAGATGCGCACGTTAAAAAGATAATAATGCTTATCGTTTTCAGTAAGCTTTGTATAGTCGCATTACAACCATACTTAGTTATTACCTTTCGCTGAATTAAAAATACCTCTTGGATGCATCGAATTTTCTATGTATAAATAATTGTTTTTCATTTGATGCGAAGGCTCCTACGGAGTCGTTGGGATTTAGCTATTTCCGACCAAAGGCAATGATCAGAAGATTTTGATTTTGCGCAGGTTCCGGAGCGGGCCATGAACGGATCTGATTTTGGCGAACCCAATTCAACCAGTAACGGAAGTGACGGGGTGGTGTGGCCCGACAGCAATCAGTTCGAGCTACAATGGTGGCATCAGTTGGCGTGGACGGTGCTGTTTGTGCCCATGATCATGGTGGCCACGGGCGGCAACTTGATCGTCATATGGATCGTCATGACCAATAAGCGGATGCGGAACGTGACCAACTACTTCCTGGTGAACTTGTCCATAGCAGACGCTATGGTGTCGACACTCAACGTGTCAGTAAACTTTAGTTATATGCTGACCAGCAACTGGACGTTCGGCACGGCATACTGCAAGATCAGCCAGTTCGTCGCCGTGCTGTCTATATGCGCTAGCGTGTTCACCCTGATGGCGATTTCTATCGACAGGTACGTACCTGTTATACTATTGGTATTATAATGATATATCACATCACTGCGAATGATATGCTCGTCACAAGGTATATAATTCCGTTGTCACTTTGACTTTATAATACCATCAAATATTGTTTACCAGTGACAAATTAATTTAGGAGTATTTTTACCGGGCCGAAATCAAAATATCTTGGTGGTAAAAACTAAATTTTACATTAAATCTGTTAAAAATGTTTATAACTAATTTAATGCAAACTAAAAAATAATAAATAAATATGATTTTAATAGAGAGAATTAATGTTCATATTAATATCGTTAAATATCATGCTTGATAAATAAAAAAATAATTGTATTAACAATAAAAGAGAGTAATCATGATTGACGGTAAGACAACGTTGAGTGTATTCTTTATTTATTCATTATACTTATAACCAGAGTTGGAAAGTTTTCCAAACTTGTGGTTTTATTCGAAACGTTTTACTGACATTTAAAACAATGTATTTTGGTTTAAAAAGAAAACATAAAACTGGTGTTATGGTTAGTTTGCCATGCATTTGAACTTTGGTAGTAGATATTGTAGAGTATAATAATTTTAATCGTGATTATAGATAGAAAAATACAATATTATTATTTTATTTTTTAGGGAAACGTAATTTTTGATTTATTATATTATTAAATCAAAGCAATGTTAAAATTTAAAATAAAATAAATTATTTTTAACAGTTAATAGCCCTACCAATAAATCGTTTTCAATATTAAATATATTATTATTATTATTATATACATGCGTATTCGGGTATTATTTAATTTCATTCTCAATTAGTAGATTTGGGAAGAAATTTACACAAAACTCAAACTCAAAGGCTGCATTGATTTTGTGATTGTTGTATGCTCTCAGGTGACGACGTTATATGTATTATTATATATTAAGTACGTTTAAATATAAACCACGCACAAAGCTAATGTACTTACGTATATAGATTTCTATAGAATTACAATAACGGTGTACGTAAATATTGTTTAAATGTTTTTGGTCTACCGATTTATTAACATTTAATTCCGTCGACATAAAATGCATATTATCATAAAATATTCATATTTTATATGTATTGTAAATTGTTCAATAAGTATTATCTGTTGTTACACAACAGTCGTTTGTAGTGTCATATCACCTTCACATTATTTTGTAATAGATTTATTTAATATTTGTTATTGTACATTAAAACTACGGTGTATAAATCATGTTTAAAAATATATTATAATTTTATAGTTTCATAATAGTTTTAATTTTTAGCTAACAAATTTTAATCTATTTTAAAACGTTTTTAGAGCTTATTCATCTATAAAATTGATATCATTAACTTAATTATTATAAAAAATAATATTTATATGTAATCAGTAAATATTGTTTTATAGCTTTAGTGGAGTTTTGTATTTTTAACTCTTAAAGTAATAGTGATAATCAAATCTAATGTAAAATAAAAAACAAAGTAAAAACATTGAAATGCGTTGTCATTTTCTGAAGCTATTTCTTAGCTGATTTGAAAAAATAAGGTATTTTAGAAAGAAAAGATCATCATCTAAAGCGACTAAAAGCCCAAAATTTTGAATTCGAATGGATATATTGAGATATACATCAGAGACCATTAGTATATGTTAAAATGTTTATATTATAACAAATGCTATTTTTAAAAATACATTTTATTTACGAATTTGAATTTTTTCTTGTTAGAATTATAATTATATTTTGCAGAATTGATAGTAAGACAATTTACTTTAATTAACTTTTATAAGCAACTATAATTAAATTTAAAATGTAATTTAATTAGTAAAATTATGACCATCAAATAAAATAAAAATTTAAAAATTTAAGCTTTTAGTAACAAAACGAACTGTAATATCAAAGCCGTTACGAAATGACCGTGAGTTTTTTTAGTAATTTTGATTTTTCTCGTGTTAAGTTTGATCGCTAACTTTGATGATGTTTGTCGGTCTACCAGTATATATTAGAAAGTGGTAGTATATTACATGTATATCTCTCCAAAACATATCATATTTAATATTATATATATATATATTAGTGCCATTATTTGACATAAACCATAATTATTTCCATTATATATTTTACGTGTGTAATAATGTTTCGTATAATTTACGTGTTCGACTATTCATGTATTGTACAATACACCAGTGTTTAAATATACTTTAATATGAAAAAAGGTTTTAAATCAGAAAATATAATCAATATAATGAATTTGATCCATTCAAAAATATAATTTCAGAAATTATTTTTAGCACCAAATAATAAATATTACGATTGAATATTATAATCAGATCAGTTTAATTTGCTCGCTTTAAAATGATGTAATACAACTTACACAATTTTTATGATTAATTTTCTATTACTTCTAAATTATAAATAAAAATAACTACTGAAATAGTGGTGCATACATATGTAAAAAAAACATAATTTGTTATAAATCAAACTATGATCATATTAATATATTAATTATATATTAGCATAATATATAAGCCAATTTATCAAAACAGCTTTATACTAAGTTATAATATTTTAACAATAATTAACAGTCAACTATATAATGAGATTAAATAAATTTTAATTATAAAGCAAAAATAAGTTTTAATATTTTAAATTGTGTATTATTCTGTACTACGTGTTTTACAAAAACAAAATGTGACAATAGTTAGATGTCAATATAATTAAAAAGCAATTATTAGATTAAGGAAATCGAAATTGACCACCATGTGTGTTGTAAAAGTTATGTTTAGTTTTGACTTCATGTAGAAACTAGCTCCAAATAAAACATTATGATTGATTATTATATAAGTTATTAATTGATTATCTTTCAATAATATTATCTCTTAAGTTGTGACTCGTTTATTAAGTGAAACTTTGACAGTATATTGTGCATTCGTATGGTGTTGATGTAAGATGTAAAAAAAAAATTTAATACAATAAACAAACCGTTCAAAAAAATCATCCCTTAGCGAAAATCTATTAACTGCAGTAACCAACAAGGAAAAAATAAATATCTAACGTGTATACTAAAATCTTAAACTCTTATCAATCGATAGAGCAGAAAAATCGATTTTATTTGACAATAAAAACAATTTTTTAGATGAGATTTCGAATTTAGTCCTATAAAGGCACATAATTTGTTAAAATTTATATCTATACATATATTTTATAATATAACTTTGCTTTGATTCAAGAAGAATCAATGTAAAAATAAAATATATTTTCAAGAAATTTCTTTTTTAATAATGTGAATTTTTTTAGTATTAAAATTAATTTACTTACATAAATATGAAATATAATTTTTATAATTAAATTTATTTTTATTGCTTTAATAAAAATTGATAGTATTTATTTACACAAAATAATATAAACAAATAAGAATGTAAATATAAATTATATACCTATAAATATGAACAATAATTTATTGTAACAATAAAATATACAAATTCTTTGTTTTACCAATTGTATAAATTATAGCTAGAACACGAGTACACGCGAATACAGACAGGAAAATTTGACAAATTATGGTACGAAAACAAAGTTCTTAAAAATTAGGTACAGTGGACTCAATTGTGCTTTACCAAAATTATAAAACCAGATACAAATTATTTGACATTGTGGAATTTTCACGATATATCATGATAATACATAATTATGTATGTTTCTTATGGTTGTCTGGTACTTTCCAATGAGTAAAAATAAAAAATAGAAACAAAACTTTTAGAAAATTACAAACACATGTACCTAGTTACTGTAAAAATATTTTATGAGAAGTTATTTCACTATAAATTTGTTTAACATAAACCAAAAGAAACATCCATGTGCAAAAAATGAAAATATAATATGTTTTATGGCACATATTAATACGATTTACCAGTAAGAAAGATATTATTATTGCATTTTAATATTTTTACAAATATTGTTTTTATGCTATTCTAATACTATACATTCATATGTAATTGAAAAAAAAAAATAAAATAAAATGTCGAAAGGAAATAAAATCAAAAATATTTATGTACTTGTAAACAAACCATATTAAATGCTGGTATGTGACCATAGATATATAATAGAAATACCTACAGATACTTAATATTATGCAATAATTGATTAAACAGCTTATATAACTTTCTATTACATTTTATTATATTATATAATTTTGAAATTTAAAATTCATTTAACATTTAAATTATTTTATTAATGAAAACAAATATCAGTAAACGTTAATCTATTGAAGTGTGTATATGAATAAACTAACACTATTTGAAGATAATTATATTCCAAATAATTTTTTTTAAATTTATATTTAACCACATTATATTCAAAAATATGTCGGTTGTTGAATAAAAAATATAAATAATTTATACTAGCTGATTTATTATCAACAAAATAAAACTTATAATTAATGTTACAATATAAAAATAATTATAAAATAGTGAATACTAAAATGAATAAAAGTTATTAATAATATAATATTAATATACTTAAATATGCACATTGTAAGCTACGGGCAAGTATTTTTTCATTATATCTGAAATCCTCATTAGCAGCTGGTACATATTATTTTCATTGAATATTTTATCACATTTGAATTATCATTCATCAAGGGTAAATTAGAACAAGACTAATACACCCATACTTGGTTAATTTATAAAACATGCTTACTAAAATTATTACTAACTATATTGTTTCATCAATGTATTACTTATTGGTTATTACTTATTCCTATTGGCTCAATAATTGTGGTAGAAAAACCATTTGGTATATAAAAAAAAATGTATTTATAATATCATTAAACTGTCAGTAGTTCTCGGAAATATATGATTTTTAAATGGTCCATAAAATATAGAAAGGCCTAAAAAATGAGGTTTGAAAACTATGAGTATTACTCTTTGTGTATTTTACTTATAATATATACGATACACACTCGAAAAGTTTTTAATTTAAACTTGAGTATATTTCCTATGTGAGCACTGTAATTGTAAAGTAATATAAAATCCATGAATGTATATAACTGTTTTACGAAGATTATTAATCACATATAATAAAATCTTTAAAATTTGCAGTAAACTATATGTTACCTGATAAAAAAAAAAAAAATTTGTTCTGAAAAAATAGACAATATTTTAATTTCTAAAAATATTCAAATATATTTTTTTTTTAAATCAGAGATTTCTCTATAATTTAGAAATGTTGATATTCTTTACCAAAAAAATTTTGTGAACATTTTTTTTTAAATTCTGTCAAAACCTGGTTTTGCAAATGAAAAAAAAAAATCCCATTTTCTTTAATTTTTTTTTTACTTGATATTTTGTTATTATTATTTTAACTGCAAGTTTTAGAACTTTCAAAGTTCCAGTTTTATTAGATTATCTTCTAAAAACCACTCTTTAGTCTTTAAGGCTGAAGATTGACAAATTTTCGATACTCCAAAAGGAGTTTAAAAAAAAAAAAAAATGCATTGTAAAATCATTAACCTAAATACCTTTGAATTTAATATATTATAATATAATTTATGGTTTACATACAAAGTCACAAAGAGTTTTGATACTGTAAGAAAAGTAAAAAATGTAAATTTTTTAGTATGAATCAATTACATTTTCATGAATAATTCCACGTTGTAGTTTTTAAGTGTGCATTTGTACATAATTTCTGTATTCTAGATGTACAAAAAAAAAAAAAAATAAAATAAAAAAAAATGAATAAATATATTTTTTATCGTTAAAAATGTTACTCAATTTAGTTATGTAGCCAAGACAAATTATAAGCTCCAAATGTAATTACACTTACGAGTTACGGTTCTAAATTACGTTTAAATGAATAATCATTTAAAATGTAAATGTGTACCATACACGTAAAACTACGTAATTTTAACAATCTTAGCGACTTTATTTCTCAAAAAAAAAAAAAAAAAACATTTTTAGTATTTATAAAAAAAAATATTCATTAGGATTTTAAATGGAAAATTAAAAATAATATTATTTTCAAATTTATTTATTTATAAGTTTTAAATCTAATAGTTATAACGTGTTAGCATTTAAAACGAATAACTTAAGCAAAAATTTTAGTTATAATAATACATTTAATAATGCGATCATAATCATAATTATGTTTGAAAAAGAAAAACATCAAAATAATTCTCAAAATATTTTGTATAATTATTAAGTATTAACTTAATAATACAATACATTTTGATAATTAATTAAATAGGTATTTATAAAAAATAAAATAATGGTTAATATAACTGCCAGTTTGGGGATTATGAATTTAAATAAAAATATTACAAAATATAATCATTTATTGTTTAGTCATTCTAGATCTGTGTTTAATTTTAATAAAAGTACGTAGGTACCTACAAAATTTTTCAAAAGTTAAGTGTGTCATCACGATTATTTATTCAAACAAATTACATCTACTGAATGGTACAGATAGTATACTTTACCTACATGTTTAAATCTAAAAAAAATATATCGTTTTAAGACTTTTTATAGTTTAACATCATCAAGTAGTTTGCCTCTTATTTCAATTTACAATAGTACTTTAAGACGCATTTGCAGTAGCCTAATGAGGTATAGCGGTCTTTTAGTACCATTTCTTAGTTATGTTTTACATTAAAATTGTTATGTATATGTTTGACATACTCCAGAGTTCTATATGTGATGGAAACAACGAGATTCATGATGACCGCCGACTTGGGTCGCATCTGTTTTTATCCAGGAATCATCAAAGTAATGTTTCTAAACTAAAAAAAAAATGTGCTTGATCGATAATATTAAAAAAAAAATCCCTAATTAAAGGAATATATGTTATTTTACATGTATCTAACGTAAGTGATTACCCTTAATGTGTTTAACGATAGACACTTTTATTATAAAACCAAAATCATATACGCAGTTATTATAATAAGCGAACAAGTAGGTAACCGTTGTGCTGTACAATAAATGTTGAGGGTACTTCGTAATTAAGTAAATCACTGTAATTAGTGTGTTAAATATTAGTTGTATAAAATATTGATCATTTTTATTTATTTTAAAAATAAACAATAAATTAATTATTTTAAAAATTACCAAGGATTTTCATTGTTGACCTTCCAAAATCAGCATATATACTAAATCCAGTTGGACACCAAAAGTTCTCGTTCTCAAATTGATTACCGGAACATTTTTCTACTGTGAAACATGTACATAGAAGAAAATACAGAAACTAAATTAATTGCATAAATCGCCATAGTGTGATATTTTAAAGGTGGTACTAATTCAAGGTAGAATTTCCATATCATCTCGATGCATAATGCATATATTATTGTTAACCAAAATTAACAGTAGGTACTAACTTAAAATTCTATTCGTTTTCGTGTTAATCGTTTCAACAATACGATTCGCCGAAGAATTATATAATAAGTGCACTCGTGCACACGTGCACGATAGTGCATTACAAACATGGAAAATTTTGTCATGTCAGAAAATTTTGATAAATTCATCAATAGTAGTAGTAATCGAAACACGAGAATATGGTCTGACTTGCATCTCCCCGAATACCTGTGCATTATTGTTTAAGCAATTACAAAAGGATACCTTTGACAATTATTATTATAATGCAATACGTTTATGATTGATATTCGATTTTGAAACATTATTTTTAAATATTAATGCATTGACGTTCTCAAAATGACAATTTAGAAACACAAATAAAAAATCATATACTTAAAAATATATATAGTCATCGTAAAAAAAAAATCTTCGGATAATAAACAAGAAGATATTATAATTCGATAAATTATTTTAAAGTAAAGCAAAATAATTTTTTTTTTTTTTTTTTGAAAAAAATATTATTTTTATAAAATCATAAAAAAGTTATCAACAATTTTTTTTGCAGTTTGAATTATATTACATTTATATTTATTGCAAAGCTAATATGTCAAATTATAGCCTGTAGAGAAAATAAAATGAAATCCCTGATCAATCGTTTATTAATTACAATATTTGTAATATCAAGTAGAAGGTTAATGATACTTTTCAAATATAAAAAATAAACAAGGATACGTAGATGTAGAATGTATAATAAAAAAATATGCATAAAATAGTATTGTTTTAAATTAAAAATCTGGTAAAAAATAGTTATATCAAAAGTTATTGATAATTTTGAAAATATATTTTTTATATAATTTTTAAGTCTTTTAAAACAATTTTTTTCTAAAATATTATTTTTATCGTTATATTTTTTTTTTATTTTAATAATTTTTAATGACAGCATTTAATTTTATTCTCTTGTTTTTAATAAAAATATTTTTCGGTATACACCGATATATACAAATTATTCAAGACACATAGTCTGTTTATGATTTATAAGTATTTAAAGTTTAAATGAACGAAGTGGAGTAGTACAAGGGTACTTCTCAAAATGTAGGTCCATTATAACTTCAAATACTTATAACAATAAATTACTCAACGAAATTTGATTTCTTATAACAAATATGTAATGACTTTTAGTAATATTTTATTTCGGGAAAATATGAAATTAAAAATGTATGTTATCATTGAAAAAGTAAAAATCTATGAAAAAAATGAAACAATGAAAAATAGTGTGATTGTTTTCCGAAAAAAAAAATGTTTTGTGACAACTTGAAATTAATAAAAAAAGAATTATTTTCAAAAATGTTACAGTATTCTGAAGTCATGAGATAATAAATAAAGTATATCAGTACAGTTATTATTAACTAAAATTACAATAATATTAAAGAAAAAGTTTTGTTACGTCAAGTTTACATTACAATAATAATTAAATTTCAAAAATAGAATCTTGTTGTTTGTTTTTATTATAATTTTGTTTGTGTCAATGAAATACAAAAACAACAAATTTCTTTTTAGTTTATTTTTTAGATTAGCAAGATATATTTTAGAGAACAAAATTAGTAAATTTGTGTTTTAGTGGTTAACGAGTATAAACTCTTTTATAGAAAGTTGGGTAAGTTTGTTGACTGTTTGGATTTTCAAGTATTTACATTTCAACATAATATTCTGTTGCAATAATCACACATAGATAGATAGTTGACAATATTTAAACTATGTGAATATACTCGTAGTATAATAATATAGACATAATATTATACTTACCTTTGTTTACGGTAATGTATGTATTGGAATTTCGAGATTTTTAAGATTTTTAAGTGTTTGTATGAACTAACATTTGAATTTCAAAAAGTTTTATTCTGTTGATGTGTAAAGATTCAATTTTAGGTGGCTTATAAAAAAAAGTGGCGGCTTTATAGTTTATGAAGTATTAAAGTTTAATAGTTGAAAATTATGAACCGAACAGTTTCTCACAAGTACCTATCTAAAAAAAATTGAAACGGAAAAAATGACGTTTTATATCAAAGTATATATTTTTTTTTCATCTATATCAGTACTTTTAAATTCAACTTCATGGTAGGTAAACAATATAATTTTTAATCATCATATTCAATAGTTTTTTCAAAGAAAGTATTATTAAAATATAACTTGTAATAAAACTATGAATTGTGTATACTTAGTGCTTATTTGGGTAGAAAAAAGTTTGACTGTCAAATTAGCAGGTCAATATTTTCTAAAACAAAACCAGAATAATTATAATATAGACCTTGGTATTGTTAAATTTTGTTGTAGGTTATGTTTTTTCGTGGCTATTGATATGTGATTCTGATAAATTACAGAATCACATTGTCACCGCACAAGTGTTCGTGGTTATATATATATATATTTATAATTATAATATCCAATACAAATAATTAATTCTTATATAACTACAAACTTTGTTAACACAATATTTATTACGAAAATTCACATTTGAATATTATAGAAAAATAAATATTTATTAGAACAAAATAAACAGTTTCAAAGACTAAATATCGATAAACGTTATTAAAAAAATACATTCATATAAAATGATATTTATATTATCAATATTTTCATAAAATTATAAATATTTAATCGAAATTGATGTAAGTTGATATTAAATGTTATATAACGTCAAGGCATCTGTGTTACCATTATCCATTCCATCTTATAAGTTGAAATTGAATGTTCTATTTTTGTAATTACACAGAATCCGAACCCAAACTGGAAGCTTTATACTATGAAAAAAAAAAATGTTCAGAGATAAAAAATCATTATTGATGTCTAATAAAAAACAAAAAATGGAGTTTTTAGAAACAATAACTACTATTTACATTTTACAATGATATTTATTACAAGAATCTGTTTATAAATATGTTCTATAATAATGCTTAAAATACGCACAAATGTCCATATTTTATAATTTATTTTAATAACCAGTTATAAATTAATATGTAAAATGTATATCTCACATATAGGTATAATTAGAAATATCATAAATTGTAGGTTTGAACTAAGATAATATTTTAAGAAATCAAATGTATTAAATTATTTCCGAACATAACGATATGAAATATTACGATTAACATATTATGGTAGTTATTTTATATAGTTTTACAATAGTAACTTTTTTCGTGTGGATGTGTATTAGTACATATAACTCATACGAGTTGTTTTAGTGAATATTTATGATTTTTAGAAATTTATTTTAATAAATTTTGAAGAATTTTTACAAAACATTTAACAATAATACTTCTTTTTAACGTAGTGATTTTTTAAGTTTATTAATTTTTGAAAACATTAACTTATAATTCTAATTTTAATTAAAAATATATTTTTTTTAATATGCTGTTAAAGTGATGAGTTATTATTATTAAAAAAAAAAAAAAAAATTGAAAATACTTAAGACTTTAGTCGGATAAATTATTATATTATTGTTTTCAAAATCACAAATATAAAATGTAAATATTATTGAAGCTGATTAAGTTAACTACTCTATAAATACATTATAATACTATACTAAAGCATACATTATTTACATAACTGAAGAATAATTAAAATAGAACATAATCAGAGCTACATTATAACTGATTACATTCTGTGGGTATTTGGTTATAGTATACCTACTAGTATTTCGCGAAACGATAACGATCGTTTTATGGAATTTGAGACGTAGGTACTGACCAAAAATTGAATAAATAATGAATTCCAAACTATATGGGTATGACGTAAATACATGAAAGTAAATATTATACATTCACAAGTCTACATAGTGTGCATAATCCGCATTGACCAACATATAAACTCTACTCTCCAATATGGTAAAAAGGTGTTTTTATTTTTTTTTTACCGTGTAGTAAACTTTCCTAAAATCGTTCTGCTACTGAATTACTAATGACACAAAATGTCTCCTCGATAAAATCTGCTACTGAATTACACATATGCAATTTACCCTAAACCCTAAATAAAAGACCATGTGGTATAAGGCTGTTCATATATGTATAAACCAATACCACTAAGAATAGATAGGTCAATTTCGAACGGGAAATAGAAGTTTCATATGCATTTGCCTCAATCAATGTAGCGGAATAAAATAAAATCAAATAAAATCTGTATAGAGAATTATTACTTTGCGTAAAATAAGTTCTATGTATCGCAGAAATTAATAATATTAAAAATCAGTAAATCCCGGGCTCTCCAGTAAAAATACACTTCGATTATGTCACTGTTTGTTTTTTCTTACCGCCGATCGGAAATTACTTATAGTGACTCGTTGTTAAAAATTACGCTCGCATAAAAAAATACAATGTTTTTGATATTTTTACGAGATTCCGATATCGAAATAAAAAAAAAAATAAAAATAAAAATAAAAGTGAATTAAATGTAATAATTATTATTATTTAAAAGAATTAAAAGAATTATTTATTGACTCAAAATATAACCAACACGTGTAGCATTCTTGCCGATCTCGCCGACAAAGTCCTATAACAACTCGCAAAGCTCTCGAATTTATGGCAGATGACATAAAATTAATCCGTAACTAACCGAGTGCCTGTCTACTTCACATATTGTTACCCACCGATAGATGTTTAGACCGTTTTAAACGGTAAATCACGCGCGCGTTGATTTAGGTTTTTACAATTACAACCACTGTTGCATAATAGTAATTTATCATACCGTGCATAATATAAAGGTGCGGAAACGTCGTTGACACATTATTATAATATACGACAACACGGTGCTCGACGTGTCTGTTGATCCATCGGCGGCGTCGCACAAAAAATTTTATATTATTGACTCGATTTCGACTTGCTAAACGACACACGGACACCGTTGATTGTGCAACCCGGGCCACGGTAGTCGGCCATCACTCTGTCCACGGACTCGATCCGGTCGAAGCAGACGCGTGCCGAATGGTACGGAGGACCGGAACCGGATGACCAGTCACATCTGTTGCCGCCGGGCAACACACGCACCCACAGCACTTTGCCGTAACGACTGAACGCCGCGTACAGTTGGTCGGCCGTGACCGACTTGTCCAGGCGGTCTACGTTCAACCGATCTGTCGGACCGACGTCGTCGTCGGCGATGACTTCCGTGCAAGGGTGCTGCGGTTGGCGGTCGACCGTCGACTGCCCCAGGAACTCTTTCACCTTCTCGTGGTAAGCCAAGTACTGTTCGCGGATCGACCACGATTCGTCGGACGAGTTCAAATGCTGGCCCTCCTCGGACGATTCTCGTTCGTCGTCCGTAGATTGCGCCATGGGATACGGTGGCGACGTCACGTCCGACCACAGTTCGAATTCTCGAGCTTGATTTGAAAACAATTTAAAAACATGATAATTAAAACAACAGTTCGCCAGAATGTACGAAAACCGAAAGCCTTTTGTTTTTGCAAACAAAACGCACATCATTGCGAGTGATTCGTATTGTATGCGCAACAACGTTATATTATGTATTCGATTGACTGTATACAGAGATATTATGCATAATTGATACGAGACGAAAATTAATTGGTTTTTTTTTTTCGTTGACATTTTCAAATGTTAAGTCACGGTTTGCATAATGCTATAGAGGGCTAAAGTAAAGGTGTACAATGTGAAACAGACCCCATATTTCTGACCGCACTAACACAACGAAAACTTTAAAAATTATTTCAAAAGATACAATGAAGTTTTTTAAAATATTTTCTTGAAAGTTGAATAAAAATAATGCTCTCTGTTAGAAAAAAACAACTATTTGTTTGCAAAACATTATTACTTTTCGGCTTATAAAGCTTTATTTTATTATTTTAGTTTTTTTTTCAAATGATACAATTATTACTATATTGAACTAAGTAGCTAATATTTGGGTAGTATAATTTCTAGTACCGTTTTATTATTCTATATTATGTTTGATTATATTTAATATATATATATATAGTATATATTTTATTTTATTTTAAAATAAACTTAATTTTTTCAATACGCTTTATTTTTTTAACTTTTTTATAGGTTTTTAGAAAACTAATATGTGTAATAAACATAATAAGATTTAAAAAAATTATCATAAGTGTGTGAGTTTTAATATAAAAACATAGTTTTATTAAATTCTGATTTCTTAATTCTAATTAAAATAAGTCTATAACAACCTAAATAAAATATAATTTATTCATTTTTAAACATTTTAAAAATCTTTACAAACCATCGGTTGCAACAACTTATTTTTTTTTTTTATAGTTTTAATTAAGTAACTTTAAATCCTGATAGTTATAGTTTACATATTTAATGTTTTAAAATACACAGTTGTTTTTTTTTTTTGTTTTATTATTATTTTTTTTTTTTTTAAAGGAAAAAATGAAATTTAAAATATTGTATTATAACTCAATTATTCACACATGACGTTTGTGTTAAAACTTAATAAAAATAAATAATACAGAATGAATATAATATAGTTATTTTTATTTTTTATTTATAATATATCTAATCTTCATTATATTAAAATGGAGATCTCAATTAATGTAAAAAATAACCATAAATGTAATATCCTACCTTCTGCATTCAATTTTTTTGTATAGCCTCCATATGTATTCTGTACAAAATTTCCTCCTGTTGTTTCGTAATCTTTTTCTACACGTTCAGAATCAGAAAAACCTGTAAAATCAACATTTTTTTTTTAAAACAATGACTATTACTTAATTTGTGATCCTAATGTATAAATTGATTGATTATAAAATTTAATTTTTACTAAATACAAAACATTATATTTAAAATAATTTATATATAATAATATATATATTATTTGTCCTAGACTCGAATGGTGTTTTTAGTTTATTTTTTTTTTTATCTCAATGAGTTTTTATGAGGCGAAGCACATATACATTTTATTTTCATTTGTATAAATCGAATATTTATTTGTTTATCAAAAAGTTTGTTTTTATGTTGAAGTAACTTAAAATTATTGTATGCTTTTAATTCCTATTTATATAATTTAACTTATATTTATTTAAATTGTTTATTATATTATAGTTTAACATACCTATTATTTTGACATTATAAAATGCCAAAAAGAAAATGCAATATTTGCCATTATAAAAGAGAGAGGTTAAGAAATTCATGGTAAAATTGAACGTAAAACTAGTTCCAACAAAAAAATTCGTAATTCTGATGAACAAATTGTTGTCAGTAAGAATGTTTAATTAGTAAATACATTACATCAAATATATATACTTAAATTATGACATAGATATGCGTTTATATTAAAAAAAAAAAAAAAATAAAAAAATAACTCATTTCAAATGAAATAATAAGAAAGATACATAATAATTTATTTTTCTTATAAAAAAATTAAATATCTACTAAATAATGAAAATAACACTTTGTAGATTCATTATTTATTTTAATCGAAATTCTCAACTGAACAATTATTTAGTGATAAAATGATAAATTACAACATTGCTAATTATTATTTATGACATTAAATATTCTACACAGGTGTTTATATTTTTAGTAAAATATTTTAATCAACGTGAAACGTGTTTCAATATTGCTTTGTATTTGACTAAAAATATAGATAATCCTAAACTAAATAATAATTGTTTTTTTAATTAGTATAAATTGATTATTTTATAATATATGGCATGACCTTATACCCTTCTAAACGAAATTTGAGTTTGTTATTTAACTAAAAAGTTACATTTATAAAAGAAAAAAATATATGACAATTAAATGTGGAATAATACAAATGTACTATGTTATTTAAAATAAATTGTATATATATTTGTATAATCAATTATTTAATAATTTTAAATAACTTATCTATGCATATGTTAAAATACTAAAAATAAAACATATGAAAACGCCACATATCAGCTCTATAAGAAAATAACAATACGAGTGTACAAATAGAATAAGTTCAAAAATAGATAAAAAATATTTTATATATTTAAAAATAATAAAAAATAAAACCTTACATTAAAATATGAATGTATGGTATAATATGTTTAATACATGTTGAAAAAATGGTGAAACTGTGTAGCATAGTGTTTGAACGCAGTCATTGAAGAGTGCTGCGGTTAAGTACCACCCGGCTTTGTGATAACTCTAGGATGGGTGACTACCCAGATTTTTAACGACGAAGTCATATCCTACATATGAGAACATGTGTCCAATATCTATTGTACTTGACTTTATCTTAACAAAAAACCCACAGCTAATAGCCATAGTTTTCGAGCCTTAATTATAAAAAAAAAAAAATCGTTTTCAATTTGTACATTTCTATATTCTAAGAACATTGTTGATTTCAATTAAATCAATTATGAATAGAATAGTTTTTGATTTGATAGTCAACCAATATGTATTGTTTTTGACCACCAATAATAAATTAGGTATTCAAGATAAATTTAAATCATATTTTAGTCATTATATATTCGTCATATGTATTA
This sequence comes from Melanaphis sacchari, assembly GCF_002803265.2. Taxonomy (NCBI): domain Eukaryota; kingdom Metazoa; phylum Arthropoda; class Insecta; order Hemiptera; family Aphididae; genus Melanaphis; species Melanaphis sacchari. The sequence continues at coordinate 443,677 of NW_020271525.1, read as the reverse complement.
TATACAAACGTGACCTATTCAAGTTTTCGATTAGAACCTTCAAACTTTCAAATTAGCTTTCTCGGTCCGAACAATTAAACTTAACGAAGGTTTCAAAATCAGCCTTGTCCAATTACAGTTGAGAAGTTTGATTTTCTAGATGTTTTTAAAGTTTTGATTGTAGGTAAATTGTTGTCAAAAGGTATCAACATATTTTTGAATATAAATATTTAACAGCATAGTTTGGTAATATTTAGATCTTGTATAATATTAGTAGATACTACAACTTGGATATAATTCTTCATAAAATAAAAATATATCTCAGTAATATACATACTTGTAAATTAGAATTATTTAACTTTGAAAAATAATATTCCTAATAGTAAAATTTTAAGAAACCTAATACATTTTGTCTTACACAACCATGAATACAATTTTCATAAATTTAAAAAAAAGAATAGTGTAGCATTCGTCATTGATATACATGATATTAACTGTATCGACTGTTTTAATCAATATTTGTTACTTTATAAAAATTTCAAATAACAAATATTGTAATAAAAAATATATAACATGTATATATTGATTATTTTGTTTTTACTTAATCTAAACTATCATTGTAGTTAGATAAACGCGGTTGCTGATATAATATGAGTAAGTATAGAACTATATCATATTTGAATTTACAAATATTATAAGAGAATACTGTAACAAAATGTATTAAATAAAAATAACAAAAAATAATACAATACTATTTTCATAATAATGAGTCGTTATACACGTGGTATGTGTTACTTACATTGAATAATCTCACATCTATATATCATATCTAATATAATTTAGTTTCTATTCAATGGAAAATAACAAAAATTACTCAACGATTAAGAAATAATTGCATCCAAATGAATTATCTTATGTACATTCAATAAATTAAATAAGTAACAAAGACAACTGATATTATGAGTTATTTATAATTTAGACGGAAAATTCTTCATAAAATTAATGAAAAACATGAAAATTCTAAAATAAATTCCATTATATTTATTCAGTTATAAAAAAATTGTTATGTAAAAATGTGAAAATTTCTCAAAATATTTGTATTTTTAATAAAATAATTTTTCGTTTAAAATACATAATATTATAATTAATATATTATTGCTATAATTTAAGTTTGTTTGAAAGAACGTAGTAATAGGAGCTTATAATAAAATAATTAATATATATTAATAAATACTATTCAAATAGATAATAAATTACCTATATATAAATTATCTAGCTATGATGTTAAAAAAAAAATAAGAAACATCACAAGAGTATAAATAATAACATATTCTTTTTTGAAAAGTACTACGATACTCTTTATCATCTATGAATGCATAATTTAAAAATATTTATCTATGGATATATTTTTTTAACAGCTATTTTCAATAACGGTTTAATTTTCATTCACTATCACCGTATTACTAGATATTATTATTATTAGTTATAACAAATTACCATTACTCTAAGGAGTTCATACCTATAGATTTATACATAGTATTTCGCCACATGTTTATTATAATAACTGCGTTTATATAGATTGCTTAACCGAACATAATGCCAATAACGGCCGAGCGCCGTAAAAACAATAATAATAAAATTAAGCCGACAATGATCCTAATACTAAAAATAGTAATAAAAATAATATGAGGTGTATTTCTGTTATAGGTATGAGTATCCTGTAGCCTGACTACTTAGTTTCTAATAAGTAATAACTATTGAAAAAAACTGTTTTGGAGATATTATTGGATAAAAAAATACATTTTCTGATAACAAAGTTGTTGATATCAACAAACAAAAATAAGTTACGTTAACTGCTGTTTCATTTTAGTGACATATCAAACAGTTACTTAAAATTAAATGGTTTGCTGTAAACTTAATCCAATTTTTAATCGTTAATGTGATTTGCGGTCAGAGTATATTAATTTATCCATATGTAAGTAAATATTGTGGTCTAAATATTTTTTGGGATATTTTTACTAAATCGATATTTCTTTCACATTTTTTAGACTTAGGACAGACAATAATTCTATTAATGATGGTATAGTTAGAAATATTGATTTTATTGTTAAAAAAAGTAATTTTGTAATTTTGAAATATAGTGTTCAAGTTATTGGTAAAAATGCGTGGATGATTTTCGCACAAAATCTAAACGACCAATTTTTTTATTTTTTTTTTTTTTTTATAACCCATTGATATTTACTTGTACAATTTACGTTTTATTTTTTATCGTTAATCTTTAAATAGTTTTACTGACTAGAAATAACAAAAACGTCCTGGGACCGCAATTTACGTAGACGGTTTTAACGACTGTGACCTTTTTAAAAAGACCATTTACCGACTCTGAATTAAACATTTCACTATCCGAGCAGCATAAACGTTAAACCGAATTGCCGTCAGTCAGATCTGTCGCCAAAACACGCCCACCACCATACTACACAATATGGTCATAACAGCAGAGTATTACCTAGGGGATGGCAATCCGACGCGATATCATTACCCCTGTGATCGTCGTCCGGCTGCCGATGACGGCGCTGCAGTTGGTGGTGCTGCTGCTGCAGCAGTGGTCGGACCGTGGTCGCCATCGTCTTGACGACAGTGATGGTGATCTCAAACCGATCGCGCAGACACCGGACACGGAACATCTGGACGAACGGAAGCGGCGCCAGAGACCGACGCTTTGGATCCGTCAACTCGGCGTGCACGAACACCGCCAAGTGTGGGCCGCCGTCGTCGTCGTCGTCTTCGTAGTCGTAGTCGTAGGCGTCGTCGCGGCCAAAGTTTATTTCCACCCGTCTACCACCGTCTTCCCCGTCGGTTTGCGCGTCCACGGACACGAGTTCCGCGAAACGGCGGCCGCCGCTGTACGTGCCCAAAAATCGGCGCACCTCCCGGACAACGCCTGCCCGGCCGACCGCCGGCCGTCCGTTCAGCGAGTCCATCGAGTAGTATCGCGAACGTTCGGTGAACATGTCGGCCACGGACTCGGCGGACACGTTCAGCCGGCCGTAGTAGTCGGCGGCGAACGTGCTGCCCGCACTTTGCGCGGTCACGTAATCCGACGGCAGGGGGAACATGACCGCGGTATTGGTATAATATTACCGTGACGATGGCGGTAATTACGATGCGATACGATGCAATGCGATTGGTGATAACGACGCACGTAGGGTCTTACGATGTTGCAGTTTGTAGGCTCCCAAACGGTAACGTGGTCGCTACGCGAAGAGGTGTATTTGACTGAAATTGACAGATCGCTAGACGCTGCGGTGTGACGTGCTGATCTTTGCCACGGATATGATACGATTAATAATTTATTACTATTGTTATTATTATTATTATTACGTGCAATCGCCGGTCATCGTACCGTTGTAATATCAAAATAAAATGATCAAGGGTTGCCAACTGATGAGAATTAATTATAGTGGTGACCGATGAAATACGACGCGACGTCTTGGAATTCAACGGTTAAATCGAATCCAATCTATAAGCAGTTCTTTATGCTACAATTATTTAACCGGCATATGACGTCGTGTACTTTAATAATTATAATATAAATATTAACAAATACCACTTACAGCTGAATATAGAGTGATTAATGACATTTGACTGTAATATTACAATATCATGATAACTATAGTTTAAGACGTTCGAAGTAATCTGATAGAAAAAAATCGAAATTCGAAAAATTAGTTTGAATTATAACGATAAAAAAATAAATAAATAAATAAATAAATAAATTGTTGTTTTATTTCGAACGGAAAATTACCTAAAAATATATATTCCAATGTCTACAAATATATTCCTAAAAGTAATATGAGTTTTAATTTATGGTACCTAGTCTAAATAGATAACACATTCATATTAAATATGGCGTAACTCATCGACTCGAATTTATTAATAACTCAAGAACTTTATAGACAATGCTAACTTTTAATATTGTATATTTGAATATTGAAATATTTGTGAGACGTGTCGTCTTTATTATACTATTGATGTTGGTGCACAAATTTACTCCTGTCAACAGTGAATATAGTAGCACATATATATGTAAGTATAACGATCGCATCCAGATATATTTAGACGAATGATGATAACACAATAACATTGTTAGCGTAAAATAAACAACCACCGTTTCAAATGTTTCGGTTAATCCAGCTTTCAAGATGTTAGTATGTAACAAAAACTAGAGCTTAATGTATTTATGTATTATTGTTCTCATTTAGGTTGATATGTAAAAGTTATTTCTTTATAACATAAAAGGTTAGGTGTTATACCTATAGCATATATAACACACAATAATTTTCTTGCTGCAGAATTGCAACATTAATGAACTTGTCGCAACGTCGAGTTCAAGTAGGTGGAAATTAATTTTTGAGTAGCTACCTACCTCCTATATGTAAACCTACTGCACAATGTGTAAGTAAATAGGCGTTGAAATATGTTGAAGAGTACACCTTACACGTGCACTTAATAAACCATAGGCTAAGATAAAAGATCAATATTTTTTAGATATAAAAAATAATATATACAGTTAATAATGTTGTTAAAATACGGTTTATTATATTCAATTATTATTAAAGTATTATGTGTATTAATATTGATTGTTACTTCAAAAAATAAAATGTGTACCAATATTATTATTATTTAGTTATCGTATATTTTATTTTATTATAATTTTTATAACTACCTATGCAAAATAAACAAACAATAAAATAATTTGTAGGTACTAAGATAATTTCAACCAGTTTAATTCAATTATTGGCATAAAAAAAAATATAATTATTTAAAAATAAGAATAATATATTTTATTATTTACGTATACTATTATAATGTAATTGAATACATAATATTAATTTATTAATTATTAATGTAATTTAATTTATTGTGGACTATCAATGATTTGGCTATAAACCTTAATTACTACATACGTAAATATAATCCTATATATATATATATATAATATTATTGTATTATTCAGTTCAAAGAGATTTCAAGTTGTTTCAGATTTTTATGACACAAGTGTATCGGTAAAAATATTTAGTGTCACGCACCCCGAATAATCCTACTTTTCCTGCTAGCCACCATTATACACGTTTTTATACATTCTACACATTACAGAAGGACTATAACTACCAATTGGTAATGAAACAATAAACATTCTTGGAATTAACTTTTACCAATTATACATACTTACAATACAGCTAAATAATAAAATATTATCTACTAATGATTTGTTATAATTATACATATTTGTTTAAACATAATGTGTAAATAGCTAGGCGAAAAAAATCGTAAATTATTTTAAATTCCTTAGAAAGTAATTTTGTTATTATTTACACTTCATCAACCTAAGACTCTTACCCTTTTATAAAAAATATATAAAATATATCTTTACCAACTATTATTAAAAGTTTTAGAGTTATTCTAGAATCTCAATCAAAATATTCAACTTGAAACTCAGAATTTAAGATTCAAACAGTTATGTAAAATAAATTGCCATATATTATGGCAATATTAACTAAAATAATATACAAATAAAAATATTATTCAAAAATCAAAATTTAAATAACACTAAAACTATAACAAATACTTTTTAAATGTTATATATAAAATAATTATACATTAATACAAAATATATACGATGCATTTAAATATAAAATAAATACGTTTGTGTTAAATGTGTTTATAGATTTAATCTATTACTATTTACTATTGAGTAGTCATAAATAGTGTCTATATTCTAACTTAATCCATACTAAGTACTTACTATTGATTATTGTTTTTAAGCTATAAGTATTAACATAGTATACAAAAATACTTGCATTTTAATTACACAAATCGATAAAAGGTATCTGAAAAAAATAAAAATTTCCCAAGAAGTTCAACTAATCATGATACCCGAATTTAAAAAAAATATAATATATTTTTGTGTTTTGTTATTCTGTACTTATTAAAAATTATTCATTTTAAATATTATGTAATTATAATTAATTACGCACATAGTATAAAAAATTAATCATTTTACTGAAATGTTAATTAGGTACTTGAAACAAATGCGTGTTGCACAATATTATGAAAAGTATTACAGCTTATAATATGTACAATGTTTAAATGTTATGTAAATTATGTGTAGTATATTATAAACATAGTACATTTATATTCTATTTATTTTATAGGTTGCTTGTTTTTATTACAGCATATTATAGCAATGATTATTGTCGTACAAATGTGGACTATTACTTAGGAAAGGGTTTTTCAATGAAACAAGGTGCAAAGTATAAGACATTTCGTAGGCAACAGCTGCACATATTATTTAATAAATATTCACGCTCTACTAATAACAGTACATTTTATAAACACATATGTAAAACATAAAGAACTATCTGTATGAGGTGTTTTATTGGCCAGTTTAAGTTTACTAGTACAATAATTCCTATATTTGATTTATACCCAAGAATGTCTTGGTTTCGCCATTAAGAAGTCGGAAATGCGAACAAACTTTGGTTGTGGTACCATTTATCTCGAGATTAAATTAATTGCTTCATTTCTAATACAAAATAATCCATCAAAGTGCATTATTAATACTATAATAGTTTGTTCAGCATATTGTATAATTACTAACTTTACACCGTCAAATATTAATTAAAAACGATAAATCAAACTTTCACATATGGAAGTATGTATTTTGTATTATTGAATATGTAAATTTAAAACCATGATTGTAATTTTAAACTTATACAATTCCACATTATGTTTGGGTTTAAATTAGCTAAATAATAAATTATAATAAAATATATCATGGCATATCTTCTAGATACAGTTAATAAAGAAATGATACCTGTGTTAAATATAATTCAGCAAGTCTATATTATATGTTAAAACGTATATAGTTTTCTTGATAAAAAACTTAAAAACGCAATCATGTTATGTCTACTCAAAATTTCACTGTTGCGTTATAATAACTTATTTTCGAGGATTTAGGAAATTTAAATTTTTTATTACTATACTAAATATTAATTTAAAAAGTAATTGTTAAGTTCTTTGAGTTACAAAATAACTTAAGAGCTTGAGACTATAGTAACAAAAAATATGTTAGAATAAAAGTTCAAACTTAAGTGTTTTTTAGAAAAAAATTGAGTTTTTGTATAAAATATACACAACGATTAAGGTTTTGTAAACATTGGGGCATTATGAAGTAATTGTTAAACACTACTAAAAAAAAAAAAAAAAACATGAATATTTTTTACTTCCAATTCTTAAGATTTCTTTTCAACATACAGGTACTTATAGTATCTATAATTTAGATAATAATTTTATTATTATAAAATATTGGTTTAAAAATTTTCAGTTTTTGATTTTTTTTTCTCTAATATTCTGCTATACAAATGTCTATATAAATTATGAACAATAATTCGTCGTTATTCAATATTAATATATTCAATTTGGTATTTTATATCTTATACACAAAAAATTGTATTGGAAATTAAACTAGGAATTAATTAATTAATTAATTTTTGTAAGTAACTCATAGTATGTAATATAATGATATAGTTGTCAACGATAATGTACGTCATGACATCAATCGTAAAGTTAAATTGTTATGAGCAGTTTCACTATTAATTTTTATTTTATGTTAAACAACTGAGCTCAAAGATGCGAACTATTATTCTAACCCGATAATTTAATATGTTAATATTATTCTTAAGGAATATGAATACGATAATGCAAGGTATTTCTTGATCCGCTGTGTAGGTACAAGTAAATAAGAATAAACGAAATGTCAAGTGCGTCGGTAGTTATATTGATATTTCCGATTATCCGTATCTTAATTCTTATACTCGCGAGTAGTGTTTGTATCTTTTAAATTTTAATTAGCGGCGTTACGTAGTTTTTTGTGTACATATTGTAAGCAATTACAAAAAACGAAATAGTGTTATTATAATAACGTAATGACATGACAATAAAAAGTAATTTAAAATAGTTATACTCAGTGGATAAACGTCAAATTACGTAATGCACAACATTTTATGTGTAATACACATTGTGTATGAATATATGAGTGTAGATTTTGTCGGGAATATATGGTAGGACTTAAATAATTAAGCCATAACTTATGCTTATTGTAATTGAACGTGTCTATTGACCTATTGTAGATTTTATAATTTATTTATCCAAAGTAACATTTATAGGACTCATTGGTAATTTCCTCTATTTAAGACACACGGTATCTATTTAGGATAATATATGTTAATACAATAAATTAAATACATTATATATTTAAATAATAAAGCAAAAAAAATGATGAAAACATTAATCCTGAAATTCTAAAAACAAATATGACCAATACATAAATTTAGAGTAACAATTCGTTTTACAACGATCTATGTATTTCTAATATGTACTATTTAGACAGTAAAAAATCTTTACTTTATGCTTGAAAAAAAAAATTAAAAGAAAAAAATGTCTAGACATTTTGTTAAATAGCGTATATTATAAACCTATTTCTCTTTTAGATTATACGCGTCACAATTTTTGTATTCGACTGAGTTTTTCTTGGATTCATTTTTCGAATACAATGATTTATCGCCCATTTAACTTAACTAATAGCATTATATTTTTATATTGATATTTTGGATTATTTTACGTGGGGGGCCTCCACGCGGGGTTCTATAATTAAGAGTTAGTATTTACAACCCTCACCCTAAATGATGACCATAGTTTAGTTACAATTTCGATAGATATATCTATATAGTACCTATATATGCGTACAAATATTATATACGGTTAGAATTTAGGAACAAAAAACGATAAGAAAAAATTATTTTTTTTATTTATTTAGCTTACATTTAATATAGAACTGAAATAAAAATAATTTATAAAAATTATGATCAAGAAAATATGTTTGCATTAGATTGTATAATAGTTCATAATTTTCATATAAATTAAATTGCATATTAAAATATATTATCTTCTTTTCTAAATAAATTATACGTTTTAATTTTATTTATATAAAGAAAATATCAAAGGCATATATTATAAAGAGCTGCAAAATTAAAGTTTTAAATTTTATATAGGTAAAAAGTTAGCTTAACCTAACCTTCACATGAATACATTTTACATTTTATTTTAAATGTTATGCCCCATCTTGTTACAATCATATAGGAAATAGCCCTAAGAAGATTAAAGATAAAAAGTATAGAATTTGGCTGAAGGATTACAGTCACTTGCCAAATCAACGTCAACGAGCTTTTTATAAATCTCAGTAGGATAGCAAGCTGATTTGTTTTTGATTTCCACACGTGTGGTGTGATGTACAAAAGTTTAAATATATTATGTTTAAAAATTAAATACCGTTAATAACAGTTAATTCGATATTAAAATAAATTTACTTCTCGTAAATAATTTTATTTTTTAAATTTATTTTATTGCTGTAATTTTATCATACATTTATGAAAGATGATTTATATTATTTTATTTTATTTAAAACCAATAATTTCACGAAAGTTTTGATAAATTTAATATTTTAACTAAAATTGCAATAAAAAGAATAATTTATTTATACTATTAAATGTTCCAATTTAACCAATATTTGAACAATTTGTTTACAAAAATCATCTGAAATTTTATTAAACATAATATACTTATATTTATACACGAACTACGTATGTTTAGTATATATTATATGATGCTTACATGCAAGCATAATATTGTTACTGATGTGACATTCATTGAAGAAACGCCAATCATGACATTGAAAAACAAAACCACTTGAGACTTTCGATATTTTATTACTCCGCTGATTTAAGCGCCATTGTTGTCGTCGTTCATCACGCGAACGCGTACCAGCAACTATACACGTTTTTATTTGTATTCACTGTTTGTTTACAGATTTGTTTTCAGTGGCTGTAGGTATATAAATCACTAAGTATTATTTTGGAAACAAATCTTTTGCATAAAACATTTCCATCGCCATAATTACAAACTGCTATTCAAATGAATTCCACAGAGAATTGACTTATGGTAGATATATTTGAGCAATTACCATACGATTAAGGAAATAAACGACAAGATGAATGATTCATCTATTTGAGTACCTATGAGATGTAATACAAAAAATAAAAAAAAATAAAAAAATCCTTATTATATAATTTAAATACATTTTTACAATAATATAAAATATATTGCATATCATGTTCAAATTGGTCACAAAATAAATTGTCAAAAAATAGTCAAAAACATATTTAATAAATATCATAAAAGTAAAAATGGAATAGTTCATACGTAATATTTTATCGTTATAAATAGATGATGTATGGTTATATTAAAATCATGTAAATGTTTATTACGTGTTGGTATAAAATACAATTAAATATGTATTAATTTATTATTTTTGTTGTAAGTATTTTGTTAATGCACAATAATCGTTTTTGCTACAATTACGCCATTTCAAATTCAAGTCAATCAACAATTTATATTAATTCTGGTTGAGTAGCACTGGCGATTGGTAGATGTGAGTAAAGACAAAGAAAAACACATATGTAACTGACAGTTGTATATAAATACACATTTATGGAAAATAATTGAAAAATCCAAAAGAATTTTGATAGATGTTTAAATTTAAAAAAGAACCACACGTACCAACACAAGATACCTACACAAAAAATGTGTGTTATTGATCTTAGTCAGTTCAAACAATTTTGTATTAAAATATTTCACTAGTTTTTTATTAATTGTTTATTAATGAATAAGTAGCATGAATATGAAATAGGTAACCTAGAATTAGGAAATCTAAAAATTGAAACTATTTCAAACAAAAGTATAATTACATATAATTCAAACTATTGAAAAACTTGGCATTTTATTTATTTATTTATTAACTTTTTTTTATTTAAATTTACTATAAATGACAATCTTATCAAAAATAACTACTAACTAATTTGTATATAATGTAAATTATATCATTAAAAAATGTATCTTGTGAATTGTTATACATAAGTAAAAATTGGTTTTTTGAAACATATTTTTTTTTTTTAAACCAGATACTTACTAAATTTATTATTTATATTTAAATTTTTAAATAAATATTCGAAATATCAAAGTATCATTCTAAATTAATACATGCGTTCAATTTGACAATTATAAATGTTGTAACTAATAAGATTTTTTTTTTTTTTTTATTTATTGTAGGTACGAAAAAAAAATATGTCACATTATTGTAAAACTCTTAATTTTTTCGTACTAAATTACTTTATACATTAAAACATTGTTACTAAGATTTACTTATTAACCAGAAATAACCTAATATCTAGAATAAATTTGAATAATAAAGAGCAGCATATTACAATTCCTTGTTATTACATTCTACTTGATTTTTTTCTATTTATTTGAAACAATATTTTAAATTTTAAAATTAAACTTATCAAACTTAATGAGTTAGGTTCTTATAAATTATTACTTATTAATTTATCAAACTATTCATTTGATTTAATAAAGCATTATTATATTTTATTATTGTTATGAATATTTTTAAATTATAATAAAAATAAGTTAGAAAATATCTAAACGTTTCCCAATCTCCAAACATGATAACTTTTCAGATTTCTATATAATTTTTAAAAAAGCTTATATTTTAATTATGTATTTAAATATTTAATTATATGGGTTTATTTTTTTTATAAAATATAATATGTAATTGCTCTTAAATATTTAAGTTGAAACTGTCTTTTCACTTTAAGTTTGAAGATAATTGAAAAACTTTAAATATTGGCGTTAAGTTATCGAATAAGTATTATATTATGTAGGTATGGAAAATCACGATAATGACTAAATTAAAACAACTTAAAATTACAAATGTCTATAAAAAATCAAATTTATTCAAAGTGAAGTATTTGAAAATTTAAAATAATACTAAATAATTGTATGTCGTGCACTTTTAATCGTTATATTACCCTTTACATTGTTGTATATTAACTAATAAAAATCTGACAAAGAGATGATTCTATTTAATAAAATTTTTATCTGATATAATATATCTATTATAGTATTTCTGAGTGCATTAAACATTTGATGAGTAATGAGTATATATTAAACTGCCTTTATATCTATATTCTACGAGATCTAATCAATGTTAAAACTTTTGCAACGAATATCTAAACTGTAATTAAACAACAGTCATGTTATTATTAAAATAATAACTTCTTTATCCTTAAAGTTCATTAATTGACATGTATTTTGCTAACTTAAGTTATTCAGCATAATGAATCATAATGAATTTAAAGGCTATCTGACTGAAGGGGATAAAGTGATAATTTTATGAAAGTAATTAATTTGAATTGATAAATAGCATATTTTTAGCTTTAGTAAGCTTTGGTCATTCAATAATAGTCAAGTTTTCATACCATCTAATTATATTCTACATCGCTATCATATCTAAACATTGCAAACTAGAGACTTCTAGGCTTACTAATTTTATTATTTAAAATTATAATTTAATATAAATTTTTCTTTGATGGGTTTTTAAAATAAATTATGTTTACACAAAATAAATAATATATATGTATATAATAGATGGGATAAAATAATATTATTTATAAATGGTTTGGAAATAATAAACCGTGTCTAACATTATTAACAGACAACAATTTTGTTTTTCATAAGTGAACTATGCATTAAATGGCTTTAATGTATGAGTATGTGAATACTGAAGACCAAAATACTAATGCTAGCCATTTATAATAATAATATTAACACTATGTCGTCATACCAATTTTGAAAGGTTTTGAAACAGATGCTTATTCAATGCAGTTGTAAAAAATGCCTAAGAAAGATAAGGAATATTCACGTCACATTTTCTTAAAATCTGTTTCAGTTCATAGTATAATATATTATTTATCACTTGACATATTATCGTGTTGTTAAGTAGATTATTGTAATTGATATGACTGAAGTATAATATGATAAAAACATGTTCGAGTACGCACGAAAGGGTTCGCCAGCTGTTTACCAGGTGGAAAACATTTAATCACGTCACATCTGTTCCCGAATACGTTTTCTAGAATATGATGCGTAATAAATAATCATTTAATTATATTATTGCTCACATCATAACATGCCGATACCTAAGCTATAATAAGGTATAATTTATACCTTAAGGTATTATTTATACGGTTAAAATTTTTTAAAAATTAAGGATGAGAGAACCATGCTTGATTGAAAACCTCACGATCTCGTCCGAATTTTCATATACTTATATCTATACTTAAAAATAAAAATAAAAAAAGAATTCATCAAAATATTTATTTTTCATTAATATCGAAAATTAACTTTTCTTTCTCAGAAATGACCACAATAATACATGTAATCATTTAATAATTTATGAGTTAAAATGTTTTCAATAATGTATTTCGTTAATACAAACAATTATTTTTAATTTAACCATAAAATGAATATTGAATAATAATAATGGATACTGTATTTTGTTAGTTCATAATGACAAAAATATGTGTTATTTATATTCATAATTTATTTATTGACCTTCATAAGCATAAATAATGTAAAACATTGCTTAGTCAAATTTTTTCACTAATTATTTTTGAAAAAAAAATCTTAGAGGTGTTAAAAAAAATCCTACGTTTTACTTATTTTTAACTATATTAATAAAAGCTTCAGTTAAATAAAAAATAACTTTTTCGTTATTTAATCTGTAATACATATACAACTATAAAAGTTTATAAGTACAATTTATATAGTATAATATCGGTTATATATTACATAATAATAGATTGACTGATATGCATATTTGAATAAATAATTAAATGGACTAGTCTTAGATTCATAATCGATGTACTTGAAAATTCTTATATATTATAAAAACAAATTTACGGTATATAATTTTTTTGGCTACAACACGATTGCGCAAATTTTCCTTTTTCGACCTGATTAATTACACCATGATTGCGCAAAAAAATGTGTAACACGATTGCACCCCAATCTCTTTTTACCTGTTAAAATCACAACACCATTGCGCACCAAATACTATGTGCATAATATATGAAAAAAAATATTGATTATTGACTATGTCTATAAATACATTTAGCATACGTCATATAATTTAGGGAAAAAATAATTTTTAATCAAGCCAACGATAATAATTTGTTGATAGTTCTAAGATTGTAAAAATTGGGAATGAAAATTGTGAATTAACTATTTATTTTTAATTTAATTGATAAATTAAACATAAAATTATGTTGTATATAAATTATTATACATAGTATATATTGTGGTATATTGTATATATGGTACTATAGTGTATACTATATGTTCATAGTATTTGGTGCACAATGGTGTTGGGATTTTAACAGGTAAAAAGGTATTGGGGTGCAATCGTGTTGCAAATGTTTTGCATATTTGTGGTATAATTAATCGATTCGAAAAAGGAAAAATTGCATAATCATGTTGCATTGCATTTTTTTATTTTTTTGAAAATGTATAGATTTTAATAAACCATATTTTAATTTTTTTTTTCACATTTTTAATTTATAATATGTTTTTTGAGTTTTTACTTTCATTAAGATTCGTATAATTATTATGCACTTTCCAACCTTTTGCTATTAAAATTAATTTTTTTGTTAACTATTTATTTAGAATTAACAGGTAATGACCTAAATACCTTATAACAATAAACATTTTACAATTTAATTACTTTCCATGTTAATCATACTTTATATCTTCATACTGTAACAAATACTTGAGTCGAAATAGAATTATTAAGTGCCACTAGAGTTTATATCAAATTAAGTTCAAAGTTGCTAAAATGACAATATGCAACACCTTTCTTTATATAATTACATTGACGCATTGGAGTGTAAGAGGTTCCCGATATAAATTTAATATAAAAATATTTTTTAAACATTAATTTTATATTATATTTTTGAAATGAGTACGTTTTCGCAATTCACTGTGTCATATACTGTATTCTTTTGTGTAAAAGTTTAAAAATAAAATATAATGGTTAAAAATGACCTCAAAATTTGACTTGTTCTTAAATGTATAGGTATCGCGATGACGCCGCGTACTATAAATTATTGAAATTTAGATTCATCACTATTTTACGCACGAAAAGGCATAACGTCGTTGATGGTAGCTAATATTGTCGTCGTCTGTATAATTGTATCATACATAATACTTTATGTGATTTAATCATGATTCATGAATACATAATTTATAGGTAATTAATATGTGTATCACGTGGTAAACAGTAAATATCGATTAAATTCCGGTAATAGATACCAACGGCATTATAATATGATATAATATGCCGAAAACGAATAATAAATATGATTAAAATCATCTTCGTCACTAGGTCAAGTTAGGATTTTAAATATATTTTACAGCATTAACCGTGTATTATATTTACACGTCTTAGACTTCAAACGCCGTTTGATTTAATAATTGAATAATTTTATTTAAAAAATATATATATATATATGAAATTTTTATTATATAAATTTCGTTATCACATGTACCAATAAAAAATATAAAAATTGTCTTTATTTATGGTTTTACATCAATACAATTAAAAAATAAGATAAATGTAACATACAAATGTATATAAAATGATTACTGCAATTTAAGTCAAACATTTGAAACGCTACGTTGGTAAGTACTTTAAATCTATGTAAAATAAGTTATTATGCAAGAAATTTTGACGTTAGTTATTTTTACGTGAGTCAATTACAAATTAAAATAATTGTTATTATAGCCAGTTATCATTAACAAGATCAAAATATGACGTAGATATGCATTGCTCAAATAACAACGAATTGATTATTAAACTAGTTATGAGTACAATGTCAAATACCAGTATTATATTAGTTTGAAATACATTTTTTATGTTCTTTTTGAAGAATAATAAATCGGATATTCATACATCAGATTCGAACATTCGAACAACTTTCATTGTCAAATTTTGAATCGGCATGCGCATGATATTGGACTCCGGACAAAATTAGACGTGATGCTTCAAACGACGATTAATCGCTTCGTTTAGTGTAATAATAAAATAGTAATTTTACAAACAACCTGTACGTAATCGCGATGAGACGAAGACGTAAGACACTCGTTTTTTGTGTATGAGTGACGCGACCGTTATTTACATGTGTATAATATAACCTGTTGGTCTCGGGCCAAACGACTGTAGATAAATATTTATTATTTTCAGTCTTCAAACCATCCAAACGCCGATAATGAACCAAAATATTTATTTTTGTCATTTCATTACATGCTTACTATGTGTACTTCTGCATCGTGGATGAACAGAATCCACGGCCACCCGAGATGGTGTTTATATTTAAGTTGTTGGTACTACCTATACGATGTTAGATATTTGCCTCGACGATTTACACGATAGAAAAAAAATCTCAATTACAAGCTAGTGTATCCTCAAATTATAAATAATTGTATTATACCTTTACATGCTTATATAGAAAATATAAATATTGACTATCATAAATGCCTTGAAGTTATTATGATTATTTCGTTTTTAAATCTATTAAAGCACAAACCTTAACATATTTTTATACATTTTCGTAGTTTGTGAATAAGAATTGGTTGAGCTTTTAACCTTATAATGGAATATTAAAAGGATTTATACATTACATTAAACATGGTATAGATGCACTTGAATAGGAATAGAAGATTGTAACGAATATGGTTTATATACAAACTCGGTACGTATATAGTGGAGTTTATCTGCATATATTGACCATTAACCGGGCTGAATAAATTTGTGGCTAGCCGAGATATAAATAATTGTAAACACAACAAAGCAATGTAGTCATATATACCGTATAAATTAAATGGCAATAGGTGATTATTATATAATATTCAAATATCCTACGTGTTCAAATAAAATGCAATGCTATAAAAATAATAAAATTATAAAATATATATATTTTTATTATAAACTTAAATAATAAATAATCAAGCTTAACAAAATAAAAAGGAAATATTACTTTAAAAACCTAAATGATTCAACTAAAACATATAAGCTACTATTTTCGATTAAAACTGTTGAAAAAAAAATCGGTTGAAATAAATAATTTATTTTGAAAACTTTTAAATTATCATAATTTATTATATTCTGCTATGAAAGTACTCGCATTAATTTTTAATTTAATTTCACGTAAGTGTATGTACTTCTTAAGTGGTTTATAAAAAATGTTTATACTTTTTGTTTAAATCCAATAAACGCCTTCGGTTATTTAAAAAAACAGTATATTTTTACAAGATTTAACATTGAACGCGAAAAAAAAACGCATTAGATTAAAAAAATACTGAAAATGTTTTCTTAATGCTGTATTTAATGCTATTTTTATATTATTTTATCAAAAAAATATATATAACTTATATTCAAACACTTATTATACATATTTTAGTATAACTTCTTACGTAATGTTATTACTAAATTATCTCGTCTAGTTAATTTATGTTTAATTTTAAACGTATATTATGAATGACAAATGCAAATTTCATATACTATTAGTTACAATATTACAGTTTTAAAAATCTTTGATCATAATTTATAATTTTATCATATAACTAAAGACATATTGACTCTTTTAAGAAATACAGTTTATTATATTCTTTCCATAAGATATTTAAATAAGTTACATTAAAATTTGATTAGGTATACCTATATTCAAATAAATAATAATAATAAAAACATTATTCTAATACTAATATAAATTATAGTGTAGAAATAAAAATCAAATTAACTGTATCAAAATGGAAGATCAATTAATATAAAAGGGACAGAATTCTCATAAAATATAATTCTATTATTTTATGCCAAAAGTATAGGTACTAAATGGTTAAATTACTACGCTATTATCCAGAGTAATTAACATTAAGCTTTAGTTTTTATCTATAAATATTTTCAATTACAGCCTTTTGTTTGCTAAAAACTGTTTTTATAACTACAACATTATTAGATATAAAATGTAATTATATTCTTAATTTAGTATGGTACAAACATATATAGAGTAATTTAATTTAAAAAAATTAATCTATCAGACAACAATGACATTACATTTATTTCATCTAATGAGAAATTTTGAAATATCCTTTTTTTTGCATCAAAATATTTAAAAAAACAACACGCTGTTTAAAAACCAATACGTCTCATTGTCGCTTATTTTCAAAACCTAAATACTGTAACTATAGAATGCATGCTTAATGAATTCAGGAAAAACGCACCAAAGGTTTTCATAAAATATAATCATGAAATAAATAAACCAATGAAAATTATTATTCATTACTTAACCTGTTATTTATGACATAATGGGGAAAAAAGGAGATGAAAAACATAATTAGCGAATACCTAAGGTATTTTTAAAACTGTTTTTTATTTCAAAATAGGGTTACTGATGGTAATTGTTTTCGTGATAACAAAAAATAACCTTTCTAATGGTCATGATCTTTTTGATTTTTTTATCACAGCAAAAGTTATATCATTTAGACATCACGTAAGAATGTTTAATGACTGTAAATTAACACACACACACACACAAAAAAAAAAAAAAATAAATAAATAATACATTATAATTGGTCAGAATGATATTGACTATCGATAAGTTATGCATACAATTTTGCAGTATTTGTGTACTGTACATAAATACTTTTTTTGTGTATGTAAGCAGATATACCATGGAACGTATTAAAATATCTACAGTCTTGAAAGGAGAGGGTACTAGGAATTCTAAACTTTGAATTTCTAAACTTCATAATCAATACAACAACCTACGGTGTACAAAAATTTTTGGTACGCATATATCACAAAATTAATTTAAAAACCAATAAACCTCCAGGTATATATTATATCCTGCTAAGAATATATAAAATAATACTCATACATTGTTACTTCAATACGGATTTGTTATGACCAATATTTTTTCATTTGATTGATGCTGAGTAATTAAAATACATTAATATATTATGTAAAATAATCAAGTACTATCAACTGGTTCAACAGTATTATAGTGATGCACCTATATTACAGTGATTGATTGATCTACATGAAATATCCATAATTTTAGTGACAATAAAAAAAAAAAAAAAAAAACCAGAAAAATTGAAAATAAGCCGGAATATTTAAATTCAAAATATTGCATTGAAGAAAATATTTAAAGAAAATTTGTTACATTTTATTGTTAATTTACGTAAAAATTTGAAAATTTTCTGATTTAAGATGTTAACATAGTCATTCAAAAAAATGAATACATATTATTTATGTTTATATAATTATTATTTATTACGTCTTTTTTAGCTGTTTATCCAAACAGTTGTTTATATCACTTGAGTTTTGATGTATTTTAAATCTAAATTTTGTTAAATGTTTTATTTTTTATATAATGTAAATTTTGTTTCATGTTATTATTCTTTAACTCTAACTATGGTTATTAAGTCTTGATAAATAAATACTATTAAAGACATAAAAAAAACTACTAAGGCATTGGAGTTTTAATATAAATCAATTATAACAAATTATACATGCAATGCAATCAAATTAACAAATACATTTGGTAAAGCATAAAAACACCCTAGTTCTTTTTTTACAAAGTAATTTTTTATTTTGACTAAGTAGGTTATTACTTATTGGAATAAATGATATAGTCATAGTTGACAATGGATAATCGTTACTAATATCGTTGTACAGATAAAAATAAAATATAAATTAACTTTTAAGTTTTTATCAACTGATAGTTTAACATTATTATTGACAAAAAAATCACATGAACCAATATGATATCATTACTGATGTATTATTTTAAATTTTTTAATTTATTAATTTAAGAAAAAAAAATGTTGACATCTCGCTAAAAGTCATATTTATTTAATTCATAGCTATTAAAGTTTATATTATTTGTTTATCCTTCATAAAGTTACCAACACAACCATACTAGACTCATGAGAAGTATACCCAACAACTTTTTTGGTAGATTGTTAGAAGTTGTTGAATTACTCCTTGATTTTTTTAGGCTATATTTTCATCAGTAGATTTTTTTAAGTTTATGTTACAACAGATTTGGACGGAGACTCAAAAAGATATAAATACATAATAAGTATAATAATAATTATGAATATTATATGGTTATACTATAAATTAATAAATTAATAAATAATTATAATTTAAAAAAAATAAAAATGAATAGTAAAAAGACGAAAATTTGTGGTATGGTATTCTATTATTTATTTTATCTAATGACACTTTAAAATGATTTGAATTGATTTTAAGCTATTTACGAAATTATTCACACTAGTTTATGATAATCGTTTTTAATGACAAATAAATCTAGTAAAAATAATGTATAATAATATTATATTATATTAATTAATAATATCTCACTTATTGTTAAATATTCAACAATAAATATTTCAACGTACGTCATACAACTACTTATAGAAAAATAAATTACTTATGCCAATAAAACAAATTATAATGTGTTTTTGATAATAGAAGTTAAAACCGTGTTTACTCAGAATTATATACAATGATTTATCGTTGAATTCAAATTTAGTGCACCCGTTACAGTAATCAACTCATTACTCAATGACGATGTAGGTACAACGTACACCTAAAAGCCACTGTATGGTATATAAATGTCCTTAAGTTTTTATATCATAATAAATATAGAATATATTTTATCAAAAATATAGGTGTAATTTAATCTTCATTGTATTTAATAAATAATTGTGTCATATTGTTAAGTTTTAAATGTATTGATTATATCACATTATTATAATAAATCTTTTTTAATACATAGACATATTATATACATTGAATTTATATGTACATAAAATATGTCATATCAAAATTTAAATATAATATTATTTTATTATATGACACAATTTATTAGTATTTTTTAAGAAAAAATACTAATAAATAATACTATATCTAAGTTATTTTCTTAAAATCATTATAAGGTATAAATAAAACATTCCAACTGTAATAGAAAAATTCATTTCCATAAAATAAAACTTTTAATTTAATATTATTGTTTTATTTAACAATATTTCGTTTATTAAATTTGTTACAAATATGACTTATATATAAAAATGTGAATATGTTTAAAATATAATTTTGAATTATAAAAATTGTACTTTATGTACCCACCTACACAATTTAATTTAAAAAAATGAGCAATAGTAACGATACTTTTGACTTAATGATAATATGAAAGTATATATTTCTTTGTTTTGTGTTATATTAGTTGTTCTCTCAGCGCAAAGAAAAAAGTTTTATGAAAAAAATAAATATATTATTGAACTTTGTAAATTATTTGTATCTTAGATTCAATATAGAAATTTAACATAAATATAAATTTAATTTTATAATATTACAGGATCGTATATCTTTGGATATTATATAATTTTAATCTAATTAATTTTTATTATCGTTGTATAATAATACAATTTTGAAAATTTTGAAAACCAAAATACTATAATTTATATTAATTTCTGAATATTTATTTATATAATTTATAGTCATAAATTTATTTTAATTTTCATGAATAAAATTGAATTACCTTCGAAAAATAATAAGAAAAAACTTATAAAAACATTACAGATAAAAGTAGTGACATTAATACATTATCATTCCTTACGTTTTGTTTCTGGAAAGCAATGGTATCTACCTTTGACACAACTGTTGTATGAAATTAAATTATCATCATCAGGAATTGGTCACTCTCTATATCTCTACTCTCCTATACATTTCTCTCGGTAGTCTTGATGTCCTATTAAATCGTAAAATACGAAAATGCGATCACATTTAGCCTGAGAACTTGGATCTAGTGTAATGGAAAATCTGAACAAATTCGAATTACTCAGCTTTCGTTGTTTTATGGTTAAGTTTATAAGCAATCTGTTTGTGTGTATTTTTCTACATATAAACCTACATAAATTCACGTATATATGTATGATTGTATAGCTACATACTTCTACTCATACTAATGTACCCATTAGGTAAGGAAAGTTAATTTGCTATTCGCTTGAATTCAGTGTATATAGACGTGACTAAGTTTAATAAAAAAAAAAAAAAAATGTTTGTATAAAAGATGTTCTAAGAACTTATTCAGTAGAAAAAACGACGATTGAATTAAGCATATAATATATAGTATTATTCACGGTATTGGAGCTGAAAAATAGTAACGGTTCAATGCGCTTTTCTAAATCACTCTAATTATAAAGCTAAGCAACATAATAATTATTTAAAAATAAACTATTTGCAATGGAGTTACTGCCAAAGTATAACGATTGGTACGTCGAATCACAACGCTGAATTAAATCACTCGAAAGTGTACTATTTTTGAAAACGAATAAAAATACTTTTGAATATTAATTATAAAACATTATAATGAATCTATAACGTGATTTATACCACTATGCAATTTTGTGGTTTAATTATCACAGCGGCTGTTGTTTACGACGTGACACAACGCGCATATTGTATAGATTCAGAGCAGGATAACGAAAAGCTATACCTGCAGCTTGGTAATGTATGCGGATTAGCGTTTCATATTAAAATAGTTTTCTATAAACATTTTTAAACTCGATTTAGGTGTCAGTATATTCGTATTATCAGGTTGTTAAAGTATATAAAAAATGGTTTCTTTGTTTTCATATTATTTTAACTATACACTATTCATTTCTTTATCAAGGCTTAAGTTAATTCACATATAATTAGTCGGGACGAGTTTAAAATGTGATGTCAAAATTAACGCAGATTTTAATGATTCAAGTAATCCTCTTATTGACAGCTGAGGTTTGATAACCGATATAATAATATATATGTCACATCCACATATTGAAATTTATTGTAGTCGATTTTCATCAAAACTGACCCTAAATATTTATAAGAATGTGTAATTTGCACCATTTTTTTTTTAACTGTATTTGTGATTTGCAACAAAATAAAGATAATAATATGTGATTTGCACCATCAGATAGTAAAAAATAGAAAACTTAATTTTGCATCAAAATAAAAATCGATTATTGTAAGATAAGCACTATAAAAAAAATAATCTTGATATCCAGTTTCGATAGGCAGAGTATAATTTTTTTAAGATATAAAAATCTTAAAATACAGAATATTCCATTTTAGATTCTAAGTGTTTATTTTACTTATATTATTCTTCGAAATGTGGATATTGATTAAAAAACTATACCTTATAAGTTATAAGTTATAACAATAATATAATGATAAACATATAATAATATGATAATTTATGTACATATATATGTATAAATTAAATAATACTGTGCTATAACATGATTTAATGCGATTACGATGGAGAATCAGATTCAAACTTCGATATGATTACCAAATAAGGTGGTGGGTATATACAAATTCCAAAAAACTATTATTGTCATTCGGGTGTGTCGATTCTAATTTATTAATAGCTATCAATTTATTATACAAAGTGTAGTTTGTATTCAAATAGTTCAAACAGTTTATGGCGTTAACTATCGATTGCTATTCGATAGGGCCCACAACTAATAGCTATTTATTTTGGTATAAATCATAAACACTATTTTCAATTACCTATGGTAGCGAAAATTACATATCCTTATTTTGGTACAAATCACAAATACTATTTGTGGCTACCTCCAACGGTGTAAATTATATTTTTGTTATATCTATTTTTATTTAGATGTGAAATACTAGCTCCCACAAAACTGTCCATTTTATTAAATGGACAGTATTTTTGTAATCATTATAAGTTTTTATTAATAATAAATTATACTATATTCTATTTTATTTTGAATAAACTAAGCGTATTATATAATACAAACGATTAATAATAATATGTAAACAAATAATATTAAGTTATGAACTAATAATAAACTTTTCTATTTTATTAATTATTTTAATAGGACGATTGATCATGAAATCGATTGTTATACAAAATTATATTTTAAGACGTACACAAATAGTTTATTAGCAAGGAGTTTTTACAAGGGCAAGATAAAAATTCTAGCATATTATCTAATTTTTTTTAGTCATTTCATTGACAATTTTATACTTTTATCAACTTAATCAGTAGTGGCAAATTCAGTTATTGATTTTTTCAAACATTCACTATTGAACCATCCTTTAAATAACTTATACTTTGTTTTAAGTTTATGCAATCCTTTTTGTTTTTGTTTCGTGATCACAAAGATTATGTTTTGAAGATCTGTAGGTCTCCTATTAACTTAAGGTTAGGTTAGCGCATTTCGTGTAATCTTTCACTTATTTTGTAAATTACTATTTAACAAACCGTAAATATCATACGTATTGAGTTTTATACGTTTATCTAGTATTATATCCGTATGAATTTTATAATACCAAACAACAAAGCAGGTGTTCCAATCAAGAAATATTTCCTTGACTGATGATAAACATGATTTTATGAACCGGTATTAAAAAGACTTAAAGTATTGTATGTTATTATGTAGCTTTGGAAATATAATCCTTTATTGTATTGCTATCAATATAAAGATGACTCTAGAGCTTAAACTAAAAAAACTTAAAAATTTGTTACACAATAAATTAAAGAACACACACACACACACACACAAGATACGATATGATTTATATATAATGGTGCACTGGAGGTCTATGGTAAATATTTAGAAGTTAAGAATCTCTATATTTTCTTTAATTGCATATGACTCATTGCTCAGAAAAATTGCTTATAGCGATAATATTCAATATTATTAAAACTATTAATAAACATTTTTAAATTTTTTAAAGGTATTAAATACCTGTCGTTATTTTGGTAAAGTTATTAAGTGAATATGAAAGTGAAATAAAAATATGTCTTAAGAAAGCAAAAACATGTTATAATTTACCAATGCATTTGATCAAATTCAAAACTCTTAGTATAAAAAATGAACCACACATATTTCATGAACCAAATACAATTTAATTAGAATAAACTAACAGTTGACGGAGTTATTAATGACTTATATACTGTATAGGTACTTACCTAAACTTTACAAGCCATTGTATTATAACATATGAAAGCCTAAGCCGAAAATGTGACGGGTGATTATTTTAATTTTAAATATCACGATATAATACTACATTTTGACTAGTAGAAATGATAACGAATACTAGAGGCTCTAATATCAACTATAAAAACATTACTAATAAAATACTTACAATTTGGCTATACTCCAATAGAATTATTAAGTCACTAAATAATAAATAACTATTGTCATAATATTACATATTCATTTTTGAGTGTAGCGATGAATGTATTGATTTTTACAATATGACATGTGTATTTTCTTTTGTTTTCCGTCTGTTATTTTCTTTTAAGACAATAAAAATACATTGCATATTAAACTTTGATAGTGGTTTATGTAACAAATTTAAGCTAGTTTGTACTTTTTGTGGTATAAATTTAAAACATTCCAATAATTTTCTTAATAATTGGGAAAAAAAAAAAAAAAAAAAAAACAAAAAAAAATGAAGGAAAAATAGAAATATTTATGCAAAAATTAAAAACAACAGATTACACCTTCTACGTTCTACTCTTAAATCAAATTGTTCTCTTAGAAATAAAATAATTATTTCAAATCAATATTAAAACCAATTTAGGCTTATGAAATACAGATATAAGGATGTGTAAAAACATTCCAAACAAAAACAATTCAAGCACTTTAATTGATTACTCTCTGTCCATAAATTCTGCATCTTGTTAAATTTCTTACAACTCTCTTTACAATCATTTTAACAATGAAACCATTACACAATTCCATCTGATAATCAAATATAGTAATGAATTTCATTAAAATTACAGAAATAAATAAATAATTATTTATATATATATATATATATATAAATGTATTAAATATTATATTTTAACGGAGCGATAAATATATTGATTATAAAATGTGTAATTTTTTTGAAGTGTCAACTAAAACAAGTTAACAAATTCATCAATTTTCAACTTTAAGAATGGTTTTTGATAAAAAAAATTGAATCTAATTTGAGATGAAAAATGCTGAGTGATATTTTTTATGATTTGGAAAAAGAAGCAACAATTAAGAAATAACCAAAATGTTTATGCAAATCCAATTTTTGACAAAATTAATTTTGTTCTTTTTGTATAACTTGAAAATAAATCATTATAGATATTTTAAATGTTTACTAAATATTTGAATCTAACCTAGGTAAGTATATTTTTTTTTTTATTCGCAATAAAATTTAAAAAAAAAATATTTTGACTATTTTTGAGCTATTGATAGGCATGCAAAATTATCGATATATATTTTGTTGTTTTTCTACAAATGTTGATTAAAAATCTTTTTTTTTTTTTTCTATAGACATTTTAAGTAATAATTTAGTCCAAATTACATATTTAAAGACGAATGATATTAATTAGTTTTTTATAATTTCAATACATTATATGTGGAGACCTTTTGTGAATAATATATATGTTACGGCAAATGATGTAAACGTGTGGTAAATGACTCAATCCCCGGTAAATAACATAATTTACCTAAAAATTGGTAAATGTTGTAAATGTAGACATTACTCGGTTATTGTCGTCAATCCCTAGTTTAGTTGGAGAATGATAATCGATACATTTATGTGGGTATGAACAATCAGTGATAAGTGTGTACATACACGAATAAGCTTCGTTAATTAAAAATATCATGATGGAAGTAGAGAGATTAATGAAAATCCTGATTATAGCAATAATGTTGATAAACCAAGTAATTCTATGAGATAATCTATTAGTTGATTAATTAGTATCTAACAGTTAGTTATATACGTTATATACGTTATATACGTTGTTAGTATATACGCGCATATTCTAGCGAGTTGTATATGTGACTAGCGCATATTATACAATTATTTGTAATAATATGTGTTACTCGTGAGCTAAATATAATAAAAGTTAAATTATATTATAGCGTTGTAGTTCTGTTTAATTAGGTGTGGACATAAAGTTGGGATTTTAATGACCTAAAAAATACACAAAAATACAAAATTATTATTGATTATTATTTAATATTTATTAAATTTTTATATTACACAAAATAGGTAAACATCTGTTCTAAGAAGTAAATTAAACAAATATATTCAAATTTGAGTAGACAATTAATTATATTACTTTTTTTTAAATCAATGGACTGGAGTAGGTAATCAAAATTACCTACACAAAACATATTGAAAAAAAGCTTAAAATAAACAAAAATGAATTTAATTACATAAAATTAACGAAATATTTGTGAAAATAATGCAATGAAATGCATTTAATACAAAACTACAGAAAAATGCAAAATAAAAATTATACGTCATAAATTGTTACAATATGACGAAACAAATTAGGCTTTTGGTTATATACAACAGTCTCCTCACAAAATAATTTTTCGTATAAAATTAAATATCGTTGTTTTCAATTTTAACATATCAATTTTAGTAACCTATATGACACCAGTTATTATAAAATAAAGTAGTATCCACTTACCCTTCTATATTATTTTTTCAATTATAACCGCTAACATTTTCAAATAAGATACATCCATATTTCACCACCATAACATACCACACTCGTTATGTTATGTAGACTAAATTAACATAATAAAAAAATTTAAAATAATAGTATTTAACTTATAATATTTTATACTATTTTGACGAATTTAAGTTCTAACTAAAAATTAAAATTTAATATGACATTTGTTAAGTGGTTAACTCTTAACAGTTGGCCATTTATATTATACGTGATGAATGTATTATACAAATTGTTAGCTATCACTACTTTGAACGTATTATACTACAATTATTTTTACTTTTATGAAAATGCAGGACGTATCATAATTTGCTATTTTATTTTGAATATTAAAATAATATTAATGAAACCTGGTTAGAAAGAAAAATATTATCAATGAAACTGTTCAATTCCCCGATGCTTACAAAAACGTAATTTACATTTTTTTTTTTTTTTTTAATTCTAGTCGTACACGTAAGATTGATGTATTTTTAATATTTGTCATGATGTGCACATTTTTTTTTAATTTTGAAAACAATTGAATTACTGTGCGTAGTCACTACATATAGTGCTATAGTTCCAAACACTAGTATTAAATTATCATCTGACAAATTTAATATTATCTGGCTACTATACTAAAGCCAAGAATATTCGAACAGGTTTGATCCATTACTAATAATTAACGTTTAGTACCATGAAAGTAAATATGAAGGGAGCTTTGTAAGGCTTAGCCCTCTTCCATACATCTTCAAATCTACCTAATATTTTTATTTATATAGATAATATTCATTACGATAAGTTAATTAATATTTATAATCAATACTTTTAACCAATGGTAATAACTATCAATATATTAGTAGTAGGTAATAATAATATTTTGGTAGGTTTTTATTAATTTTCGTTTTAACGTTTTATAAATATGGTCTGTTTTAACTATTATGTGGTTAATAATTATAAAAATAGCGTACTACACTTAATACTGTCGGGTTTAAATGAAATGCACTGTCGTCCGAATATCTACATACACGCATGTGTGTGTCAGTGTGTGGGTAGCTACAATTAACACCATATCATTTAAATGTATAAATTTCACTGATATTTAAAATAAATAGGTAATAGGTACAATTATTATTGTATGAAGTGGATGAAAAATTAATCTCCCACTCTTTTTGATATAGAAACCTTTTGGGCTTAATTATTTAAGGACCCTATTTACGTCCATATTCAGCATTAAATACATACGTTCATATCAAAATATAATTTTTATTTTAATGCGTAAAATGTATTTAAATATAACTGTTTGATTGCGCTAGCCAGTTTCTAAGGGATAATACCCTAATCGTCTATCGATCAAACGCCTATCAATTCGTGGCATCACCGCACGTCGTAATATTCTAATATTCCTAATTGCGATTCATCACAACTCGACAACGTAAAACAATTAATTACGTAAATCAAAATACCACCGGGATGTAAGACAGATAAATTATATATATGTAACTACAATTATTGTAATTGAAATCAAATATTTTGGATGGCTTCAATATAATCGTTTCTCGTTCTTGAAGACCATTGGGGGAGATAATGAGAACGTCTGAAACAATCCATTGCCGCGTTCGTTGAAGTCCGTACGGATAGGTATGCCATGATGTCATCGAGATGGATTTCGCTCATCTATTGACTTCACGCTAACCGGACAATTTATACATCCATAACGATTCATGATGACCTCCGTTTATTCGATATAACAAGAAATATAAAAATAGTATAGAAAAAAATCTACCGCAGACATTACTCCGAATACCTAAACTGTTGTCACCGTCCGATCTCGTCATATATTTTTGAAATGGAATTTTTTATGTACTATATAAATTGATTTTTTTCGAATTTAAATACTAATGCTGCGATAAAATATACAGCTCGCGAGAACCGTTGTTAACACACATGATCCCGTTGTAGTATTTGGAACATATATTTAGTCCTGACAGATTAAAAATTATTGTTATCATAATATAACAATATATAAAGTTAATAATACACAATGATGAACAACCACGATAAGATAAAACGTTTCTGACAATAAAGCAATATCCATTTAAGAACAAAGTGAACTTTATATAGTTATATTGTATAAAATATTTACATACGTGTTTTTTACGTATGAAATATCATCTCATTTGTATATATATATTTATAATATATATATATCAAATTTAAATCATACTATGTTATAAATTTTAAGACTGAATTTTCATTGAACATAATATTTCATATTATAAACTATTGTTTTATTTATATAAAATAGTTAACTATTTAGGCTAAGTATACATTTTATCGTATTATATTATATAATATATAATAATGACAAATAGCTTATGTTTTTTTTTTTAAATAAATAGTCATATCGTTATAAGTTTTAACTGATCATATAATATAGTTAGATATTTTATAATATGTTTATTTACGTTTCCTTTTTATCTATTTATGTGCATTGATAATATTATATAACATAAATATTATCTGATTTTTTTCCAAATAATCATTAAGATAAAATATAAATACCATAGATCTAAAAGATATTTATTTTACCTTTTATAAATTTAAAAAAATGTTTGTAAAATGTAATACTTTAATGTCATATGTATTCATTAAATATGTTTAATCACCATTAAATGTTTTAGATTTGTAAACATTTAAGAAATGATAAAATGATAGAGGAAACTAATTTATAAAAGTAAATACATATTATCTCAATATGTTAAAATAGCTAACCTTAACTTTTAAGAGTTGAGAATTACTACTTTAAATACCTATTATACCATTAAAATGAAAAAAAAAATTTTATGATCACTATTTAATTTTTATTTCTGAAAGAACATATCAAAATTACAACTCTTTAAAGCAGACAGAACTTGCAGTTTACTTTTCTATCATTTTTATTACGAGTATTACGCTTTCATTTTAAAAATGTACAAAATGATGCTTTAGAGTAGTTTTACTGAAAAGCTACATTAAGTAGCTTAACGGATCATCTGACGTGATTATGACGGTTAAAATTGCATTCGCATGATTTGTGGCTCATATTTTGGCCTTTATCATTTCCTATTTCACGGTTCTTTGTATTAATATAACTTACAGAAAAGATGTCGTCTATTTTTGAAAAATTGTATTTTCAGCATTTTTCAGTATAAATAAAAGTATTCTTTAAGATTTAGTTATCCGTATAATAGATTTTATTTTACACAATTCGTTTTTTCAACTGTTTTGGGGAACTGAATATAATATGCATTCATGCATTCTAATTGATATGTTGTCATCGAACATATAATAACACCAAACGATTTTACGATTCATTTATTTTTATATTGAAAATAGTAAAAATTATTATTGATATGATACTATTGTCAAATTATTTTATGATAGGTCTATTTAGTACTAAATATTTTTAGTAGTTATACGTAAATTTGAACGCTGTGAATTAAATATTAAATCTCTGTAAAAAGTATTGAAATACTCGTAATTAGGTAACCAATAAAAATGTAATCATTGAATAGTCAAATAAATAATATAATATACTTAATATATTATAAATGATATATTTAGTAAACCAAAATAGTTTTTTTTATATATTCACTAAACAGTTAACTTAATATGTTAACCAAATGCATTCAAATACTTTTGCATCAGCCAGTCAGGTCTTTGTTTATGTTATTTCAATGAGTTATATTTTATACTCTTACATTTCTGAATTTATTTCAACAACTTTATTTTAACTCATTTTTATGATTTATTTCACTCAAGAAAATGTGCACTATATGTAATATAACGACTATATTGTGGTTATTGTAGTTCAATAATTATGACGATTTTATATTGCTATATTCAATTCATTGAAAAAAAAAAAACTAACATCGATACGGTAAATCATTTTTGGACACCAGCTGGATTGTTTTAAAAGTGTCGTAAATAAAAACACTGAAATTTTACGTATGTTTCTGTTTTGGAGGTTTTGTTTTTAATAACGTTAAACTAGAATATTGCATATAATATTCTACGATTGAATGGATAGGTAATTATGAGTTATAAAATCAAATTCAGCCAATTATTATTCAATAATTAATGTTTTTTGTTTTTTTTTGATTTATTATCAATAAAATGTTTCAGCACATTAGGTGCTATTACAAATACAGTAAATTTAAATTTATAGTTAAAGTTAAAATACGTATCACATAAAGAAATAATAAAATAATATATATATATATATATTTCTATATTTTGTTTTAATAATTCAATTATATAGCGTAGATCACGATTATTATTTTAATTTAAATTGTTGTAGTCTCTGTACTAATTTCCTTTTATTATATTTTTTTAAGAATTCTCTGATGTTCTAAGAATTTTTTTTCATATTTGAAATAATATAGGCTCTCCAATTAGTTTTAAATATTAGAAAATCGTATACTTATAATTAAATCCTTCTAAATGATTGTAAACAAAAAATAAAAATAATTTAAAAATAATCAATAAAATTTAATTTAAAGTATTTTATACTTAGCCGTTACTATTTAACCAACAACTGACAAGCACAGAATTTTTATACAAGATTAATTGAACACAAGAGAATAATTTAATAAAATTACACATTTTTAAACCTTTTATATGTAATCGATATAACTATATGCTGGGATTCATGTCAAACACGTTTTTACTATTAATTTGAATATGTCAATCATTAAAGTTGAACGTTTTTTTATAAAGATAATTGTTTTTTCTCTTTTAAAATTTATCTTTATATGATGAGAGTATCTTCCATTTTTACTTTAACAATAAATGAGGAAAAATTCAGTTAAGAGTTCGTTCTTTCCAGTAGAATTTTAGGAAGAGATCAACGGCTGTCATGATTAAAATTTAATTTTTGGTAATTTTACAAAATTAAGTTTTAAGTTCACGAGTCAATGTAAATATATTGTACCTTTGATACGTAGCTAAAGGTAAAAAATGTACCATGTTATAAAATATTTTAATATTTCGATTTATTTTGTTCATTTTTCCATTTAAGTTTTACTGTTTTAAATATAGTTATTAGATATTAAATATACAAAATATCAAATTTAAAAAAAAAAAAATACATCAAGTATTTTTATTGCTTTTATTTTAAATTATAATTTTTTTTTCTGTTAAAAAGAAGTTATTTTTTTATAGCAATTATTAAGTTCACTGTTTATTGAGTAAATTCAGTAAATTCTGCATTTTAAAAATGTTAAATTTGAATTCAATGATTAATAATTCTACATAAAGTACTATACTGATTGAAGATTCTGTCAGACTGTAAATCTTATTTTTTCCATAGATTTGCTTCACTATTAGTAATTTCAAATACTGATTGCATGATTAGAGTGATAATGTATTGGTTTTAAAATTATTTGTGTTTTTAATATATTTTTTTTTAAATTAAATGTTGCGCCTGTTATTGTCTCGTTATAATAACATGTATTCATACATATACCTAAAAATAAATTACAATTTTCAGTGATTAGTTTTTGCTTATGTTCAAAATTTGATAGTCGTTATAAACTAAAATTATAAAAATCTTCCAACTATTTTCATTGTGGCTAGAATATATACTAAAAATCTCATTTTAATCCCTATCAATTATGTTTTTGAATTACAACAAAAATATTTTTTTTTAATTAGAATATTTAAAATTAGAAATTCAAGTGACAAAAAAAATTGTTTGTATATATATATATATTAAATTTTTGGTTTGGATTTCAATATTAATTATCTATAAGCAAAACCGTGTAATATTTTTATGTCATAGCTATAATTGACGATCGTATACATTATTTTGCTATAAAGAACTTGTAAATTTTCATTATTTTTATATATTTTGCCAAAATCGGAACTTCAAATATATTAAAAAAAATTTTTTTCCGTGTATTTTTAACTGTTACAAGAGCAGCTTAAGCAAAATCTTTTAATAACATTTTACATTGCTCAATCAATTACGATACAAAGTCAAAATTTTCTTTTGTCTTTAAATAGTTCAAAAAATATCAAAATGTTGAGAAAATTATACTTAACTTAGAAAATGTCAATATAAATATTCGGTAAAATGTCAAGTATTATATGTGTATTTTTCTTTAAATTATAACAAAATATCAAAAATAAATTGAGCAATTATTATCTTTCTGTTAAATATCTTATGTCATAAAAATGTATCTTTAAATGCTTATTAAAACTTAATAGACCTTTGGTAATTATTTCCTTTATCATAAGTAGAAATAATTATGAAGATTCTCGTGTTAAATTTTTACGTCACGAATATTATAAATAGAACACTTTTATGAACTTCTAATACCTAATATATTTAAATAAAAATTGTATTATTATCATTTTTAATTAAAGTATAATATTGCATTTAATATTATATGAGTATAAGGTGAAAAATATTACACGATTGGTAAAAAATTTTGATTTTTACTAACACTAAATTGTTTATTTAAAATATAAGTATATAAAATCTCGTTTTCAAAAGTCCAAACTAAAAAACCAAGATTTGACCAAACTATTTTGTGTATCCAAGGTTTTACCGAAATCAATCGGTAAATATCTAAATTTTAGATCTGTATATGTACTTTTATTGTAATATATACATTAATGTACAGCTATATAAGTATTTACAGTTTTAATTTTTAATTTTAAGTTTTTTCATTGCTTTGAAATATAAACTGAATAAAATTTAGATTATTTTAACAAAGCATTTTTATAAAGAAGAAAAAATTTTTAATATTTCAAATGGCAAAAGTTAAAAAGAACTTAAGTAAATTTATACTAGAATTTTATATCACTTAAGATTTATTTATATTTTAATAATAACTGAAATTATATATTTAACTTTAAATATACATTTTAAGTCATTTCGTGTTATGTTTCATAGTATAAAATAATAATATTAATAATAATTGTAGTATTCCATATAGTATATTGTATAAATTTTAATACAATTAAATAAATCAATAAAAATTAATTATAAAATATAAATTAAAAAAATACTTATAAATACAAATTTTATAATAATTATACTGATAAAATTTGAGTAATAAGAAAAAATAATCATATTTACTTAAATTTAAGTAATTATTTGCTTTCTATGTCATTTGTTAAATGGTGATATATCATGAATATTATAAAATGTATTATTGAAAAGATATGTAATATTTTATATATGAGACAGTGATTCATTTCATAATAATGTTTATATCTCTTGACACTATTCTTATTTCTTTACTAATTGAAAAAGCTCTAATCCAGTATGGTTCTCTAACATAACGAATTCGGGATTATTCCTGGAAAACCGTTTCTTGAAAATGAAAAACAGTCTTGTCTCTTTGCCCAAGTATTTAGCCAGCAGAATTAATTATAAAACCCTCTACGTTAACCCTTGATGTCTAATACAATTTAAACTTACCGAGCGTAAATAGTATTATGTACATTCCAATAGTTGTGTATTTTTCAAACATTCAAACTTCTCATTGATTTCTGTGTACCTGCATGAACAAATGTACATTGTGACCAAACATTGTTAGACATATAACATACAGCATAAATTATTTTCACAAAGGATCAAGAAAAATACGAGTAAGTCAAAATAATAAGCAACATTTAAAAAAAATATACATTATAGAACAGTATTATTTATATTATATTTTAATCATAAAATATGATCTATAATTATATATATATATATATTATTAAAAAGTGAAGTTATTTATATCGAGTAGATAAAACCTGTTATTTTTGTTTTTCACATTTTTTTTTTTATTTTTAATAAAAATAGCGATATTAATAAAAGTTTCCCATGATTATTTTTGAATGATTAAAAATATATTTAGATTCAATGCAATTTTTTATCATAATTTTGCTAAGATAGATTGGAAATATTTTTATCTAAGGCATTTTTTTCCTAAAGTTAAGTTGGTAATTTTAATTATTTATTTATTGAATTATTTAATTAGATTATCAATGTAAATAATGTTTATGAATTTTTTTTTTTTTTTTTTATCACATATTGGCGTATAACTAGCAACGAAGTATGTACCAATAGTCTTAATAGTTTAGTGAAAAGTGTCCAAGTTGAGTTTTCAAGATTTTGTTTATGAAATCACTCTCATTTTATACTGATGTATAATTGTATTTAATATTAGAAAATAATCAATACTCGTTTAATTGTATAGTATTTCTCAATAGCATTAATCGTGCAAAAATAGCGTAAGTATATGTTATGTCAATATGACAAAATTTACTGTTGGTAAATTAAAACACGTGTAGTCTAAATTATTTAGAAAACTAATATAATGATTTTCAAGTACCTTGTCAGTTTTTTCCTCTATTTTGTATATTTATATTATTTACAATGGCTTTTAAAATCACTGAACCGATACTAATGAAATATTCAGATATTCGTTTGAAATGTTTAAATATTGCTTTTAAGTATTTAATTCCTTCAGGATTATATTCTCCGAGCAAAGGGCATGTGTCTTATGACTCGTTTTTTAGTTGTATTGCTTGAAAACACTCCTGAATCTATGTTTGAAATATCTTAACGGACTGACTTACTTTATTGTTAGTTTTTCAATCTTCAAAAACTCAATAAATAATTATATATATATATATATATATATATATATATATATATACATGATAAAATGTTTGATACTAACCTAACCTAACCCCTCAGCCCAATCGAGATACCCTGTCGTATCGATTATCCTTCTTAACATCATAAATGTTGAGAACATGCTAAAAGTGTCACCACTACTCAGTGATCTGATCCATATCACCGACCAAACACCATTCATTTTCGACGTTCACGAATTCGTACACGAATTTCTATATAATCGGTTAAATCTTAGATATTCACTTTTATTGTCATATAATTTTTGTTCATTGGAATCGGAATATTGTGCTTCCGATTTTATGGTGCTATTTTGAGTTTTCGGCTATTTGCGTTAGACATCGATTATTAATCATCCAACTAGTAAGTGAAATCATTTGATTTCACAAAAATGTGACTATAGTGGTGTTGTGATTCTCAGATATTTTTGGACACATAAAATATCGTTAAAAAAGAATTTCATAATATTAATAAAATCGTATTATAACAATATTATGTATCTTTGTTAGTGTGGTCATTGATTTACTCAAAAACGCACATTTGTATGTATATTTTTTAATATGAATAACGGAATCCATAACCATTAATCGTTTTTATTATTATTTTATAATTAATAATTTTTTATACTACTCATCTGATGAAATATTAATCAAATATTCTAACGATTTTTGAACACCGACTAGTAATGCTCTGCATGGTCCGGTCTTAATCAGTCCGGTCCTAACATACAAAAACTATTGAATTGTCATTTTGATCCGTTTTAATATTTTTTAGGAATAATTCGGTTTAGTTCTCAGATAGAATTCATTATTATAAGTTTGGTCCAATTTCAAAAAAAAAAAAAAAAAAATGAAAATTAATTCGGTCCAGTCACAATAACAGTACTAAAAATCTAAACAAGATATTATTATGTAATACAAATAAAACGAAAAATAAAAACCCACAAATATTAGTAAATATTTATTTATACATTGATTGTACTAATTAGTAAATTTTGGTTGTCCGAAAATGTCGTCGACTATCACCCGTCAGACATTAAGGTCAAAGGATATAATTTTATTTTTATTCGTAGAATTCATAAATCATAACACTTAATTTTGGGAAATTCAACATTATTATAGAACCGTATGGTCCGGTTTAGGCTAATATTTGCTGAACCTTACGGTCTGGTCCATAAACAGTCTAAAATGTTTCAAGATCGAACTTGCAGTCCGGTCCCGGTCTACTCTATTCGATTAAATTTAATTATTGGTCCGGTCCGGCTTATAAATAATATGTAGCCATGGGTTCAGTCTAAATTTAGTCTTCTATTTAACTTTTAAGTGTGGTCCGATCCGAATTTGGTTTCTTGTTCAAATTTTGAAGTCTAGTTCAATCCCTAAAATAACGGACCGTTCATAACACTATCTACTAGTATACACCTGCCGTAATATTGTACAGATAAACACATCTACATAAATAAAAATATTGAGTTCAAAAGCAAAGTTGATTATGAAAAATTCAGTACACTTATCCTGAAGCAAAAGTGGATATTACCTAGTTAAAAAGTTAATTTTTTTTTTAAACTTTTTAACTTAACTAGTTAGTTCATTTCTAATCAACTTATGAACTTAAGTAGTTTAATTGACAGTTGAAATAATTTAGCTTTTGCAGTTGATATTAGACATTTGTTTAATAAAATTATAATATTGTATTGTTTTTAATTTTATATGATTTTTGATTGCTATATCTTCTTACAAAAAATAATAATATTTATCAAATTATTAATTTGAGATGTGTATAGCTTATATAAACAAATAATATTATATACTGTAAAGTAAAAAGATATTTACACTATACATACAATGTACATCATTATAAAATTTCAATAAACTTGTATTTTATAATTTAGTAAATTAAAAAAACACAGTCACACCTTAGTCTTCATGTGATTTACATACTAATTTAAAAAAAATTAATCAACTTTTTTTTTTAAACTGAATGAAGTATATATATTTTTCTATGTTAAATTTTAACTTATCGATTTTATTTTATTTTAATTTAACTTGAGTTAACTATCTTCATTAACTTCCTACCTTTGCCTTGAAGTGAAGCCACATTTATAATAATTATTACTGATTTAATGGCATAATGATATTATTGTATATTTTTTATTAAATTGTTTATTACAATTCGCATGCATCCAAACAAATTTAAATTAGTAAAAATTTACAAAATATAAAAAAAATAAAATCAATTATTTAAAAATTCAAAATAATTTACCATAAATACGATTATAATGTTCTGATAATTGATAAGAAATTTGTAATATATTGTCCCTAGGTATTCATAACTGTTGGACCATTGTTTAGTCATGGTAAAATCGTATTAAAAAAAACTGAACTACTAGTTACTACCCATATGAAATCCGGACGATCATTATTTTTGTACTTTCCAGAATGATACCACTAGATGTACCAATCGGAAACTTATGGAAGTTTATAGTTACAATTTTTGATGAATAAGTATAATATGCTGGCTATAAGTTAATGGTTTCTAGATTATAAATTATATTTGTTAAATTTCTGGCGTAATAATTTTGAAAAAGTGCTATAAATGGTTCACAAACCATCTAATTTACTTCTTCCGTATTCTATATAGACATATAGTTCAGTTATGAGAAATAATCCAATTTTAGAGTTAATGAAATTGGTTTCATGCAATCACGTTATTTTAGGTAGAAATTTCAATGTTTGATTATATTACTTTGTTTTTTTTATTTTTTTAAATTACAAATCAATTGATTTTTTTTTTTGAGATAAGGGGGTTATGTTAACATGTCTATTCGAATTTGATATAATATAATATTACTGAGATCTTGATGATACTAATTTCATTTCGGTTTCATTTTAGATTATTTTCAGTAAATTAGGTGAATCCTTAACCTAGGTATCTAATAGCTTTTATACTAAAATATATACTTTAAACAGACAATTTCAGTACATAATATATTTTATTTTGAATTCAATACTTCATAATAGATTTTTACTTCTTACCACCGGAAAGTCATCCATATTTACGAGTGAATCAAAATAGTAAATTTAATAACATATTTACCATTGTGTAATGTATTAAGTTAATATTTTAAGCATATAGCTTAGATGGAACTCAAAATAGTAGTTATGGTAATAAAAGGCATAATGCACTGATATTTGGAAATTTTAATTATGCTTTTAAATATTTATAATATATCATATTATATAATACAGAAACCGATATTGTGATTAAACACAAAAAATTAAATATTTTATTTAATTTTATAAAATAAAAATATCTGATCTCATTCATCCTACCAATATGAAAATTGCCTATATATTATATCTGTATGAGTGTCTTTTATATAATATATACGAGTATATATTTACACGACTCTTCAGTCTTCATGCAATATAAGAGTATTTTATCGTTTATGTAAATGTACTCGTACTATGTAAAAGCGCATGTCTAATCTGAAATTATAGTAGTCATATTTTGTTATTGTTGTTATAGTTTCATCATTGACGTTCATTGTTGAAAGTAGATATTCATAATTTAATAAATCTTGCGAACATCAACTATATTACTTTTTTCTATTTAATTTTCATAAATAATCTATACAAAAAATGAACAATATGCTTATTTATTATGAGTAGGCGTAGATATGAAAATGATTGATGAAGTAGTTACCATTAGCTACATATAACTTTATTAATAATAATTTATTTTGCATTATATATTTTAACGATTAAATCAAATCGATATAAACGAGTAATATGACATTATTAACCTTCTGTATGTATATGAACTTGATGTTTTGACAAATATTATACCATGTTACAGTGTATATTTATAATATTCGTGATTCACATAAATTAAAAATGAATCCATATAATAATTATTAATAGATAACTTAATTTTTAATTAAAAAGTATGTATTTATGATTTTTTATACATGTTCAAAAGTTAGATTTAAAAAAAAAATTAAAAAACCGAGTACCGTTTTACTGTTTCTTAGGTGTTGAGTAGGTCATTGTTGTATATGTGTTAAATTTGAATTCAATGATATATTATTGTATACAAAAAGAAAATTTAGAGATATTTCAGCCTATTTCATTAAATATAATTAATGATATTATATATATATATATATATTTTTTTTTATATAGTTATTAAAATTATTTATTTTACTGTAAATATTATTGATATTATGATATTATTCAAATTATATTATCGCAATTTAATAATATTTTTCTGTAAATACTGTAAAACAGTACAAATAGATACAAGTTCAATAATATCTGTTTATATATAAATAGATAATATCTTAAAATAAATTAAAAATATCGTTGTGTTTAGAAAAATTTATAATCATATTTATACCATATTTCGACATAAACATTTTTTTCTCTTATTTTTTTAATTCAAAAATGTATGTTTTCACCAAATATTCATAGTACAATTTAGTAGATATAATAATATGTAATAAATAATATATAATAAAATGTTGGATCTTTTTGTGTTATTTATAGATATTAGAAATGTTCAACTCATTTTCAATTTATTCTTTTTCTATTCAGTTTACCGATCCATTAAGATAAGGGCCATTGCTGTCTTCAACAGGTCTCTACGTCTTTGTCTATTATAAGTTGACTCATAAGGCGCATTCTGTTCTATTACTCTTAGATCTTTGGCAATTACATCGATCTACTGAGACTTTGGTTTTTCTAGGAGTTGTATTTTGTTGATTTTTTTTCGCCAGTACTTTTTTTTTTATTAATAGTCTATCTACTTTTCAAAGTGTGTCTAAATCACTCTAGTCGTTTATTCTTGATGAACCTTAGAAGGCTTAGGCATTCATAATTATACAATTTTTACGGTTGGTTTTTAGTTTTTTTTTTTATTATCGCATGCCCATAGCACCTGTATCAGATACAAAAAAATACATTACATTAAATTAAAATACACATCATTCTAAAATTAAAAATTAAATTGTGTATAATATACCCAGTTCAAATTTAAATATTGACAAAATTGGATATTAAAACGAGAAATAATCATTCTAGTTATTTTGTTTAACTTTAAAAATATTATTCATAAAAAATCAATACTATTTTCAAAATATTTAAATAAGTTTTAAAATATATTTATACCAAGAACTTATTCATCTATACAAATACTAAATATGGAATAGTAACCAATAATATAATATTAATAAATATTATTATAGTTAATTTGTAATGCATACAATTTATTCTTTACAAACATTAGTTCAACATTCCGTATTACAAATCGAAAAATAAATACTGTTAGTAATTTATAAATATATATAATGGTTTATCATTGAATTAAAATTCAACACATCTAATATGATGAGTACTTAATTTATGGTATATTCAACATCTTACATTCAGTATATTTACTTTCTCAGTTTTTTTCTTTTGTTTCATTAAATTATGTTGTCAATCCAAATGTATAGCAGATATTTTATTACTAACGTCCCTTGGACTATCTCTAACATCATTTAAATTAAGACTTTAACGTTTATTTCTTCGGTTTTTTTTCAGATCGATAAGTATTATATTAATATGATTTTTGTAATTAATTATTTTTACGGAAATTACAGTTACTCTACGACCAATTCTATCATCACGATACCCATGCCAACCCACAGGTCACAATAATTACCACATTTAAGCATATACCTATGATTAGACAATCCATTTTAAACCCCATTGAATGTTATCGTATTAACTTCACTAGTTAGTAATAATTTTATGGTGGAAATATGTACGTAGGTACTTATCCTTTTAAAATAAATATACCCAGCACACATACTCCAGCTTATAATTAAATAGCTGTTAATTTTAGTTAATCTTTTAACTATGTTTTTGTCGAGTTTATGTAATTTATAATTGGTATCTCACCAGTTGCCCTTGTATGTTTTTATTCTCATAATACTCTTTATAAGTGTGTCATAATAATAAAAACACTTATTTTAAAAAGCTATAATTTTTTTTTTTTTTTGTTTTTATGCATATTTATATAGTATATATTAGTCCGTATATATGATTCTATGAAAATAAATCCGTAAAGAAGCAGTTCACAGGACATATTTTGTAATGTATTTCTATTTGAACACACTCTACACAACATAACAATATATGGACTGCTAATGTTGCTTTGTATAACTGTCCAGTGTTAAAAACAAAATAATATTATTAGAGGAAATAAATATTGTAAATTAAATTAAAAAGCTTGTAAAAATGATGAATTATTGGATAAATAATAATCCAAAATAAACATTACATGGCCAATATGTGCTTTAGTTTATATAAGTTTTAAATTATAATATTACCTATATGTATTTAGTATTTACTTATTCAATCATATTGCACAGCAAAATGTTACATCACCAATTGATAAAATAATATATATTGTAGTATTGTACTTTTACATAATATGTAATATGCATATTTTGTTGGAAATTCAATAGTGCAAATGTTTTATTCATTTATTTTCATCTGTATTTTAGATTTTAAATAAACGTATAGGTAACAAAAAATACACTTTTTAATAATATAAACTCATTTTTTTTTTTAAAGGAAATATAGAATATTGTTTAACTGAATCAATACATATTATTTGTTACACAAAACACATCTGTAGGTACTGCATATATCACATATAAATGTATATAATTTATACAAATTTATTTAGATTATAAAATTGGTAAGAGTTGCATTAGGGCTTAGTTAACATTTTATATTTTGTTACACGATTTTGAAATAATATTTTATATTATCCAATTCTAAATAAAATTTATCATT
The DNA here is from genome assembly GCF_002803265.2 of Melanaphis sacchari. Lineage (NCBI taxonomy): Eukaryota > Metazoa > Arthropoda > Insecta > Hemiptera > Aphididae > Melanaphis > Melanaphis sacchari. The sequence continues at coordinate 400,589 of NW_020271525.1, read as the reverse complement.
ATTTTAATTTATGTGATATATATTCGTCACTTGGGTATATTATTAGCCGTAGATACACTAAGTTTATTATACATACATATTATGTAAGTTTGTTTTACTTGGATTATTTTTATGTTTATTAGGTATTACATATAAAAAAAAAAACCTAAAAGCCTTATTTATATATTGTTTAATGTTAGTTTATAGATATTCTTAAAAATTTATAACTAACTTTAAAATTTATTTTACATTTTGGATAGTAAAAATTACTTATAATAATAATAATAATAATAATAATAAAGACAATAGTTATAAATTCAGATAATAAGTATTATTAAATATGGTACTTATTTTTAGTTTCAGTTTCATCGGAGCCTGTGACAATTTTTTTTTTTTTTTATAACGGTTGTGGTATATTGACAAAATCATAAGTTGTATATCTCAGTCCAAAGGAAATAGAAAACTTTTTGGCTGCCAGTAATTTTTGGCCAGTCTTAGATGAAATTACTGGCCGCATATCTGGTGCTGACCGCATAGTTTATAGGGTGCAATTTTTTGTGTTTTTTTTAAATATATGGTAACTGTTTTTATGATATAGAAGTTCTATATTAAGGACATTAAAATCTTCAAATAGTTTTTTCGTTAGATATTTCCATATTTTTTATTTTTTTACTCATAATTCTGATTATTGTGTTTTGACATATTTTCATTGTTAGTAGAGCATTATCATAGGCCCTATATCAACTAAATATAACGTATATAATTACTGATTCAAATGTTATTAAATAAATTGTTCTAATATTCTTAAATGATAATATCTCACATAGTTATTTTATTATGTAAATTATCTTTTTAATTTACAATAAACCGATATTATCTTATTTATCCATTTCGTATTGGAATACGTACCAATACCTAAGTAGTAACTAGTAAGTTTCTAAAGTTTTTAAAAATTCTGAACGAGTTACACCAACATAACACACGTTATTGTAAATAATTAATTTCGTGGATTTTTACATAATTTTTAACTTCCAATATCTACTATGTTAGTGAATAGAGTAATATGGTCAATTTGTTAAAATACAATAATAAATTAGTATTTCTTGTAAAAATATTAATAGATTTTAGATAAACCACAATATATATTTCGTGCATATTGTGTGTATTAGCTTGATATTGACAAGATAGTCTATATATACAAATATATACAATATACATGAACAAACGGTAATATAATTATAATAACGTTTTTATAGGACAAATTATTTAATTATAAAAGCATAATTCACTTTTTAAAACGAATATTTAGTCATGAAATAATATAGTTCAGGAATCTTTAAGCTCCAGTAAAAAAATTAAATATTTTAATAGCATTTTAATATATTTATATATATCGACAAGATTAGGCCTATAATTTATGCGCGTTTGTATGTAGTACGTCCCGCGAGGAGTTACTAATTTAAAATGGCAGAATAGATTTCGCATTAATCCTGCTACACTTCTAATTCAACTTTCACGTTGCAGGTACATAGCAATAATTCACCCTCTGAGGCCACGTCTGGGCCGGAAGACGACGCTGATGATAGCCACCAGCATTTGGGTGGTGGGTACCATACTATCAATACCAAATCTAATATTCTTCACCACGCACACAGAGTTGTTTCCCAACGGCGATCAGCGGGTCATATGCTACGCTGAGTGGCCAGATGGTATCACTACAAATAGCTTCCAGGAATACGTGTGAGTGAATAATAATTATGATTAAACCTCATAGAAGAAATAAGCTAGAGTATTGAACCGTAGTCAATAAACACTTCATGAATTCGTACTAAAATAAAAGAAAATGAAACGAAGAAAAAATGTAAATAATCCATACAGTGACGCGGGGATACGCAAGTGGGTATGTCATGAGGTTTAAAAGCAGCGACAAAAATTTTTTCTGGACAATTTGCAAAATTTCCTACTAAAGAAATATTATTAAATCGAAAATATCTGAATAGAATTTGAATAGGATATATACGAATCTTTTTTCGATTTTTAATTTTTATCGATACAGTGCAATTATTTTCAACAAAATATCGTGACAAATAATTATTGTTTTTATAACAATTATTATAATAATAGTATGATTATTTCAATGATAGTAAATCATTTATACAGAGGATATTTTTCTGCAAGAAAAAAATACTTTATTTTTACATAACTTAAACATACATGATCTGTATAATCAATATTAAAGAGACTGCCCTAAGTAACTGATTTATAATAAGTTAATAAGCGCAGATCCGAACCTATAAGAGTTATCAATTTTAAATTTTGAGGGTAGATTTATATTAAAATTTCACCCGTGCAGTAAGAAAGGATTTTCAACATTTTAATTTTAAGGAATTAAAATCGATAAAAAAAAAAAAATAAATTACGTGTAAATTGTATTCTTATATACATCGATGAGCTTATAAGCTGTAAGCCTTTAGCTTATATTTTTAGGATCCTTTTCACATGGACTATTCTATATAACATACTTCAGAATTAGTACGCCCAAAAGTTTAGAATTATAGCACCAAATAAAGATACATCAAACGTAATTTATAGAGAAGTTTTATAATACAACCGTTGTCATAAATCATTATTTTTTATTATATGCCTATTAAAATTTCACGGAAAAAGTCGCGACAGATAACCTGCTGGTTATATAAAATTCCAATGTGCTGAAAAAAATATATTTAATCTAAAAAAATATTTGTATCTCTAATTAAATAACTTTATAGAACACAATACATGTTAAAAGAATACCTATACAAATTTATATTGACTATCTAACCACATATTATATCACTTGAATAAATATAGTCAAGTGTATCTTAATTTAATGTATTATTGTTAATAGTAACTTTATAGTGTATATTGATAATTCAAAATAACCTTAGTTAAAATTTGAAATTTATTTCATTTTTACCAAGATAAATTGTAAAAAAATTTACAATTTAATTATTGTTAGGTAATAGTAGTGCAAACAATTTGTAAATGAATATTAAATAAATTAAATTATTATTAAATAAATACATTTTTACCTAACCTAACTAACCGATCGCACTAAATTTGAGATACGGCATAATACTCTGTTACTTTAGAGGAATAGAGTGTTACTGTACCACAAGTATAAACATTATAATATTTATTTATGTATTTTCTTGTTTTAGAATTTTTTAATACATTTTATTCTAATCTATGTAATTATTTAACATTTTTTTTTTAAATTTAAATTTATTAATAGTACTTAATTATAATTTAAGATACATAACCAATACTTTAATTTATGTTTTATAACATCAAATTGCATAATCATAATAAATTATTAATAAATACATTAGCATTATTTTTAAATAATTGTTTTATTCATATTGTTTACCATACGAAATTAATTTAACATTCTAATAATTAGCTTTAAAAAAAAATAACCTATAATTAAGTTATTTTTAAGAATTTTAGTATGAACGTGAACTATACTTTTCACGTACTTATTTTTTTTTATGTACATGGCTAATAAATTATGAAAGTAAAAACGTATGTTTTCTTGATGTACAAATATGTTTTGATATATATTGATCTTAGTAGATTCGGTAATTGCTTGTAAAGTTATTATTTAATAAGAATTTAAAAAAAAAATAATTCGTTGACTAGATTTTCGTAAAATAATGACGGTCAATAGTCAATATAATCTAACCTAACTTCAGTAGAACATATTTAAAGAATTTCCGTTGTAAATAATTATAGAAGTAATAACTTATAAGCATATAATTTATAAATATGTATACATTATAATTTAAATTTAAAAAATACAGATAGGTAATGATTAAAAATTTAAAACTATCATAAACTGAATATTTTATAACACTAATCTCATCTAATACATTGTTTAAAAAATTGGGGCAGAATTATGAATTATGGTAGTACATAATTATTTCGTAAATTGTATAATTTAAACTACGCGTAAATGACTTAGCTTATATATTTGTATAGGTGTTTAGCTTCAAAATTGAGGTAACATAATTTATCAACTAAAAATTGATATAATATGTTAGCCAAAACCATAAAATGCAATAAGGTATATATATATATATATATATATATATATATATATTTTTATAGCACATTATAAAAAGGTAGCAATGTAGGTACCACTCTACTGTACATGTCGAGTAAGTTACTGTAATCGGTGGGGTTAAATTTAAATTGAATGATATAATATCATTATATACGAAAATCGATTTTAAGTGGAGGTGATCTGTGAAATTATTTTTTGATGATAGGTTTGTTTTTTTTTTTGTTATAGCTATTAAAGTAATTTATTTTACTTTTAATATTACAGTAAAGTTTGATTTATTTTTTCCGATAACATTTTTTTTATTATTTTATTATTAGTATTTAATTATCAAGATAATATATATTAATACAGTGGTTGCCATACTTTTTTTTCCATCGCTACACATTATTATTAGTTATTATATAAGTCATAGCACGATTTGGATAAATATTAAATATTATCTATTTTCCAAGTATAAATGATTTATATATTTTATGTATATAAAGTTCAACTTTTCACGGTACACCCTTTGGGAAATACTGTATTAATACCATTTTTATTGTCATTATTTTTTATGATAATAATAATTGAGTTTGTAAATTTTTATAATTTTGATACATTTTCTAAAAAATTCAAATTTAACTAAAAAAAATCAATTGATTAGCTTCCAAGTTTTTTTGATTTTAAATAATAACAAAATAAGACGTTTTTTAAAAAACTGGTTTAGTATTAAGATTCTCATTTTTCTTTAATTTTAGTTTTTTTATAATTTTTACTTTTAACCCACCAAAGTACTAATTAGATACAATTTTCTACCAGAAACTGAGAAACTACCCGTGGAATTGAAAGTCAAATAATAATTTTCTGTCTCAAAAGGTGATGATAAACAGAAAAAAAATATCCTTTTAAAATTAATGTATTCATTGTTTTACTCAGAATTTGAGCGAGAAAATATTTAAGATCAAAAGCAATATTTAAATATTAACAATTTTATAATATAAAATATTATTTAATTATTTATTGCTATTGCACGGTTGTCATATTATTAAACAGTCAAAAGTTAAAACGCTTTTGTTTTTCAATTAAATTGAGAAAAAAATTACCCGTGTATATATATACGTATACACTCACTGTTAGTTGAAACATTTTTTATTTATAAAACATGGTTCAAAAGTTGTAAAAAAAAAAAATGCTTCATCCGATATAGTAACTGAATAATTAACTTATAAACTAATTATTTTTCTACCACTGTGCATACATCTAATGATTGTATACACATCACACAATGAAAATATTAAGTTTATAAAAATGTTTTATTATATCAAAGGATAGTAGTAATTCTTCGTGCGTAAATTAATATATTAATACAACAACTTTACTCTGTTCTCTCTATACGTGTTAACGCATACGAAATTATATTATCTTTACTTTTTATTTAAGATAAATTCGTATTCTACATGAATATAAAGTATTATGTAATAATGCATTACATTATATTAAGATAATATAATATTTCTAACGTGCATCATAATAATGTTATGGCATTCAACGAATCCAATGATTATTGGATTGGACGACTATTTTTTTCATATTCTTATAAGTGATTATTTCACAATTAAAATATCATTAAATTCAAACACGTCCCTGAGAATAAACTGGACCAACAAAAGTTATGATTGCTTATAATAGAATTCTTTTTGTATTTTCACTTATTAAATTTCAGTTTTACGCATTCAATAAATTCATTCTTCTTTATTGTCTGACAATACATCTTTATCGGTGAATTTTTTATTACAATTTTAAGTTTTTTATTAGCCTCTATTGTAAAGTGTTTATAGATTTAAAGAGGTATATAGCTGTAGTTTTCAAATATTAATGTAAATAAACTCTATTATTTTCATAAACATTTTTTTTATTAATAAACTTTGACTAGATAACTATATTATTAAAAAAATTTAATTCATACCTAATGATAGACGGTCAAACGTTATTTTTTAACAATTTTTTCTAATATTTTCTAATTTTATTTTAGGTGTATTATAATTATTTATAACTCGTCAATATGTGTTGAAAATTTGTTGGACCACTAATGACTGCAATTAAATTGAAGCAGTTGATATAAAGGTTATTTTTTTTTTAAACTAGCTTTCATATATTCTATAATTGTTTAATGAGATATAATTTATATAAGAATGTCCAAAACCAATTGTTAAAGCATCAACTTTTAAGTAGGTACAAATCTTAAGTTACTGTTAGCTAACAATAATGATCGTTAATCATCCGTATTTTAATGTTAATACTTTAACTACAGTATATATATAAAGCTGAAAATTTTCAAAAAAATTAAATCTGACTTAAAAATCTTAACTCATGCATTATAAAAATTGGCTTGAACCTTACTCCATAGAGTTGAAAAAAATATGAAATATATAATGTTTTTTTTTTTAATATATAATAGGTTAAATAAATTGGTTGAATTATTTTGTCATATTCACAACATTAATGTTTTTTTTTTTCATACAAAATAATAAAGAGAAAAATTATTAAAAAAACGTCAAGCACAATCATAATAATTTTAAGAAAACTATATAGAATATGATAATATTATTAGATACGTGTGACTAGAGAACTGTCTCAATTGAGATTGACTTAAATTTGAAATATAAATTTAATAATTTGTAGATCATCCAGTGCTTTTTGTCTATATACGGTTACTACTAGATATAATATTATGATCACTATAAAACTATACACATTAATAAAATAAAATTGTATTACAACAATGAATTTAATAAAATAATTTATGTTTCACATTTTGTAAAAAATTATCTAAAACTTATAGAATTCTATTGAAACATTGGAAACTTAAGTTATGATTAAAATGTAAGATATTGTTTATTTTATCAAAATACCCAGTAACTACCAAAACATATTTTTTGCGCTAAAATAGTTACTTCTTAAATTATAAAAACATTAATAATATGATTGTATCGTATGATAACATATTATTTTTCTTCTTCAAAGAAAATTGAAAAATCATAAATATGTTTTTAGAATTTTTTTAAAATGAGAATTAATTAAAAAAAAATATATATAAAAATATTAGAATAATACTTTTAACAATTATTATGGTTACTATAGTCTATAAGTAATGAAAAATAACGTTATGTTAAATTGGTTACGTCTTACGTATCGGTCAGAAAAAAAAGCTGTATCCATCTTGAAAACATATTATGTGTGTTAAAACTATACTGGTTAAAATCCCAGCCCTATTTATTACGCTGCTTATATAGTACATTACCTTTATTGTTATCCACCTTTTATTAGTTATTATATTCTTATCTTAGGTATAAATAGTACAGTGCATCCGAATTGTATGTCAAAAAAATTAACTTAAATTGGAATGTTCGAATTGCATTCCGTATACTCACAAGTTTATCTTTATTTATCATGAACTTATGTTCACAACTTAAACTTTATTTTTGATTTTTCTATTTAAAAAAAACCCCATGAATAGAAACTGATTAATTTCAATTATAGAAGTGATTGATACGTATGTCTGTGAAACAGACCACAACAAACTGCAATAGGTTCAGTTTAGTTAAATGTTTACTCGGATATAAAAATATTTCAATCTAGAAACTAACCAGTTGTAATAATTCTATCATAAAGTATTTCTATTCATGTTTTTTTTTTTTTTTTTTTTAATAGAAAAATCATAAACAAGTTGTTTAAGTTTTGCATATAAGTGCATGATTTCGGACAGACCCATTTGAGAGATAGCATGCATTCGGGTATTTTTTATTTTTGTATAAAAATGGGATGTAACCAAATAGTATGTTCTAAATCAAAAATAAAAATAAATATTTTAAGGTTTATAGGTTATAATATATCGCATGGTATTAATATTAAAGATGGTTGAAACAATATTAAAGGCTTGGAAAAAAATGTCTAGATTAAAATAGTTGCGGTTACATGTAATTATATTATAGTTTAATTTGATTGACATCGTATAAAAACTATTTATTAAATATCAATTCGGTCATCTCATGGTACTTTGAAAAAGTTTGATATGAAAAAAGTTCGATAGTAGTTATTACCGAATAACCATGCTGTTTGTTATTTTCTAAAGACCACTGTATTGTGACACTTTGTATTTAATAAAAAAAATGTACAATAAAAAAAAAAATTAAATATTTTAATAGAATAGAAAAATTAATAAAACGTTATATTACGCATAATTATAATTCAGTATTGTTAGACCGTACTACTAAGTACATGATAATTATTATGCACGTGTTTGTTTTCCTGTTCATTGTGATAAGTATATTATACAAGTAACATTTAATTTTGCTAAATACAAATAATTTTAAACATTACAATGTCAATTGGATACGTATCTAAGCAATATTACTAAATCAAGAGTATAACAGTTCATGATTTATGACCATAACATTTTTGCAGAACACAAGTATAATTTAAAATACATAATTATAATATTAATTATCGTTAATATTTATAATATATATATATTAAATATATTTAATACATACAGTTTTCACTCATAATGTTAGGTACTAACCTAGTATTGACTAGTATTTAGATTGTTATATATCTACTTCGGTAATTCAGTGCCATAATACGTAATATATTAAGTGTGAATAAGAGCAGAGCCGAATTTAACATTTTTCTAAAAATTATTTCAACATTATTTGAATGAAAAAAATAAATAAACCTAATTATTAATTATTCATAATTTTTTTGTAAATCATATCTTATATATTATAATTAACATTATATTCTCTTCTATACAATACGAGTTAGTGCTTACTTTATTTTTAATTATATTGAATAATAATAATACAAAAAAATACAAACATCATAAATATAATGACGATTATTTAAATTTCGAATTCACATGTACTATCTAGTGATAAAAGAAATCAAATATATCAATACATTATGTGTGCTTTAACTTTATCAAACGAGTCAATGGTATCAATGATCAAATAAGTAAAAAATACATGTCATGTCAGAAAAAAAAAATTCAGACTATTTTGTGCATTAATTGTCAAAAAAATTCAATTTGCGTAGGAAAAAGTCTACTAATATGTTATAATAAATAACCAGTTTATTCTTTTAAAATATCTAAGTATAGAAAAAAAAAACTTACACAATTGTATAAGAATTAATTTTACCAGCTTGTAAAGAAACCATCGTTTAGTAAAAAAGTAGCTGAACAAATTTTAAATATTCCATTGTCAAGAGATACTGTTTATCGAAGAGTTTTGGCAATGTCAAAAGATGATATAAAAATGTAAACGAGAAATAATTACATAAGAATAAAGAATTCGCATTACAACTAGATGAAAGTATACCGATGTTTCTGGTAAATCTCAGCTAATATCTTTCATACTATTTGCAAATGGAAATAAAATAATAGAATAACTTTTATTTTTCTGTGAGTTATAAATTACAACAACAGGTGTTTATATTTTGAATGCTACCAATAATTATTCTGTAGAAAATAATATTATGGTGTGGTCAAACTGTATTCTAATTTTCTCAGTCAGTGCAACTGCAACAATTGATCAATTTAAACGTTTTTTTTTCTCCTAAAAAAAAGAAAGTACTGATTTAATTACAACTTACTGTGTTTTACACCGTGAAGCTTTAATGAAAAAAAATTTAGATTGGTAAGAATTAATAATGCCCTCAAAACCGTGATTAAATTGATAAGCTAAATTTAAAAAATAAAAACCAATAAAATATATAATATGTGAAGTATTATATTAAAATATCGATACAGAACATACTTTTTTGTTGTTTCATACTAAAATACGTGAGCTGTAAAGATGTAAATAATAAATTACGCGTTAAAACTTCAAGATCAGCTATTACTTTTTTTTTAATCAAAAAATAGAAATAATTATAGAAATAAAATTAATGATGAAATGTAGTGTTCAAAATTATATTAACTTACTGACATTTTTCATAAACCAAATATTTTAAATTAAAAAAAGAAATGTATGGTTTAATATTATGGTTATCATCTAGGAAAAAATAGTTTATTTTCAAGCTTTTCTTCAGTAAAAGAATCAATAATACGTTTATGCATAAATCAAAAAAATGGAATGAAAAATTTAATATACGAATGTTTGTTAGAACTTTTTCAAAGTTAAATAAATTCTTTTTCATCACTTCTAACGATTGGAATGCCGTGGGTGTTTTCATAATATGGTCCATGTAAAGACAAAAATATTAAAAATACAAAATCGATTCATTTTAGAGTAATTTACGAAACTAGTACTCCGAAATGAGCTATATAGCATTGTGCATTTTGCTTTATTTTTCAATTTTGTACATGTGTGAATCAGTATTTTTGTTATTAGAAATAACAAAAAACAAATAAGAAAAGTCTATGCTTTAAAATATTTAAAGTGAATTACGTGTAAGTTTTTCAATCACTCACTCTTGAATTAAAGATCTATGTCCAGAACGCCAATCACAAGTTTAACACTGATTTATTTTTATAAATTAATATTTTTATTTTTTTAATTTTTTTTTAATACATATTTATCTAAAATCCTTAATTTTTAATTACGTATAGGCTGATTCTTTTTCAAAAAAACAAAAACATGCAAATGTAATAATAATAATTTACTCGTGTTTATAATTATTACTTTTCCAAAACTCTATAAATTTTTTTAAGTGTGTCGTCAATTTTATGGATCTGAATTTAAGTTTTCATAATACAAAAAAAATTGAGAACTATAGCTCTACAGTTACTGTGATTGAACTTGGTACTTTAAAAATACTATCTTGGGTATTGGTACACTCGTCTTTTGATGCTTAATATAATGTGAAAATTGTTCTGTTGCAAATCTACCTTTTATGTAAGAAATATGATAAATTATTTTAATACCTATTCCATGGACAGCATTTATTATATTTACCTAGTTGATTAAGAATAGTTGAGTAAACATTAGATAGAATAATTCTTTTGGATGCATTTATTAGTTTTGGGATAGGGATTATAATTTCATTAACAGAACTGAGAAATATGTTTTTAGTAAATTATCCATGAGGACTTGGCTGTTGAAAAAAACGCTGAATCTATTATTTAAAATATGTGATACAAATTGTATATTTACTGCGGATAATTTTACTGATTTCGGTGACATATTAGATTTATTTGATGTTTTTTATAGAATTAAATACAATTGCTTGGTTCATTTTCAGTAATGTAACATTAGAAGCTATCTTGAAAATGTTTTGTCATTACATTTATTTCCGGAATTATTTTTGGTAGTGTACATATCATTAGTTGTGATAGGCTTTTCGCCCATTGTAGGTTTGAAAAAATAGTTATTAAATTGATGTAATTAAAGCAATAATGATAATCATATTACCTGTAACGTAGAATCTTAAAAAAGAATATCGTATTGTTGCTATTGGTAGTTATAAATAAGATACTATAAGAAACACACGTGTTGCACGGTTGGACGATGAGCACCAACTATAAATAATAATATTATAAAAAATCGTAACTGATAGCAGTCAACAGGTTCCAATTTTTTTTTTTCATATTTTCATTTAACTTACTGTTTTTATAGGCATAAATAAAGTAAAAAATACAAATAAAAATACTTCTACTATCATTGAGTACTGAAATTCTTAAACATAACCATTTGTTGGATAAATATTCAAAATGTAAAAAAAATATAATAAATAATACTCAAGACCTAAGTACTCGATATTTTCAAAAGATTATGAAATACAAAATATATATTGATATTTAAATAAAAGAGAAACCCTAAAATGCATTATAGTATAAACGAGTAGCGTATTACATTAAAAGTAAAATCATTGAGTTAGGTGTTTTACAACTACAGAAAAACCGAAATATAATTTTAATTTCAGCAAAATCTTTACACGCAAACAGCGATTTACATTAAAAAAAACAAACTTGAACCATAACCATAATATTATGTACCCAAATATTATTACTTTAAATTTCTAAATATTGTTACCTGAGAACTCTTTAGATACCAATAAAATTTTATTTATAGTTTTTCATGAGGGTTGATGTTTTAAAATATCGAAAAATACTCATATGATGTAAATATAAGCTTTAACCCCCACAAAACTTTGTTTACAAAGTAATTTAAATAATAAACTACAGAGGAACAGGTTAGTTTTGTAGAATTTGATGAACAGAATAAACCCAATTCACAAATAAAGTTTTTAAATAATTTGAATAATCTGATGGTTTTATTTTATATTATGTTTTTAAACATGATATGCTAAAGTTTTTTAACAACATTTTATTTAGTTAACAAGGTAAATATGGTAAAAAAAAAAATAAAATATTATTGAAATGATCATTATCACTGCATAAATGAAAATCTTCTTATTTTAAATATTTTAAAGTTAAACAATCATGAATAATTCAGAATCGTGAAAATCATTATAAGATTTTTTTATAACGCTGGAGTTGGAGAATTTATTTTTTAATCATCAAATATCAAATTTTGAGTTTTTGAACAATAATTCAATTTTAAAATCTTTATTATTTTGGTAACTTAATATTTATTTGTTTAAATGTATAAATTATTACTACTCTTACCATTTTCATTTTTCAAATTTAATAAATTTCCAGTAACTATGCTTAGTAGGATTAGTGATAATAACTACCAACAAAAATCCTCTCTGTAAAGTCGATTTCAAACCTATTTCCTAACTCCGTCAACCACACGTTGCCATTGTTATTTATTTACCCTAAGTATAGTTTTGTAAAGTCTACTGTTAACAGAAGTAAATTTTAGCTTGTGAAATGTTTCTGAAAATGATTGTAAATGTATACACTATTGTCTTCTATAGTTTGATCTAAAAGTAAAACACTGATTTCATTGTAGAATGTGTAACGTCCAAGTAGTGTTGTTTCAAACCGTGATAAGTTTTAAAATTTATTCTAACAGTGATTGTCACTAACCATGGTCTAAGGTTCAATTGAAATTAAATACATAAATTTTTATGTTGTGTGCTTATTTTTTTAATGGAAGATTAAACGTTAAAGGTCATTAAATTAAAAAAATTAAAAACTCGGCTATGAATTTTATTTTTGTGATAAAGAAAACTTAAATTAGTGTTATATCTTCATCTGAAAAAATAATCTTATTGAATATTTTTTACACATCGAAATATATATAATATGTTTAAACTAGTATTCTAGTATTATGCAGTTACGAATCATACCAATGATAATAATAAGAAGAACAATATCAGTCGGACGCTAATAGACTAAATGTGTAGATTACATATTATAATATTATAATAATATAATAATGGCCATTCTCCATATGACCTTAATGTGAGAAAAATTAATTATTGGACATTAGTTAGATTATGACTTAAGCAAGTTGACAATTGAAAATTTTCATAATACAATGTGTTGAATGTTCTAAAAATAAACAACATAGTCAATTAATATTTTACAATTTTTACTCAAATGTAAATCTCATAATTTATATGTTTTAAACATTAGCCAAATTACAATAAAAGTTTGTTTTAAATTATACTATTTTAGGTCAATTTATTTATACATAAATTTTTAACCTTGCAATTATACTAAACATACACTTATAACATATAAAATGTGTTTTTTTTTTTTTTTTAACTGCAATATTTAATATTAATTTATTATAAAAATTGATTTACTATAAAACATAAATTATGAAACTAATAACAGTAAATCTATAAAGTTCAAAATTTATTTCAAAATTATTCTAAGACGATTTAAATAGTTATAATTATTATGTTTATAGTTAATACGTTTTTCTACAAATAATATGCAGCAAGAAATATCTAATATAGCGTACTTATTATTTGAACTGTCAATGTTATAGATCATTAGATACGTTTATACAATCTCAATAACAGTTTTTAAATTATTAAAAATCAAATAAAACATTTTTAAATTGTATATAGAATATTATACCGACTACTATGTGGGTTAAACGCAAATGACATAATGATTCATCGTGAACTTATTTTTTTTTAAGCTTATGCCGAGTAGCGTAATAAATCGAAATAGATATACCTACTGCAAATTTCAGATAATAAATAGGAGTATGTGAACATTAAACAAGAATAACTAAATTTATTATTATAAATTCTATGTCACAATTTCGTAGTCTTATTTTTTTAAAAGAAAATATCCTAAAACTTAGATCAGACAATTGAAAATTGTGGTTTCGTTCAAATAATTGAGTTTATTCTTAGACTCGTTCAGGATATTTCCACTAAATATTTGAATATTAGCATAGAAGTATAGAAAATATATTAAACACAATATTCCTATAAAAAAGTCAATCAGTAATGAAATCATATTTAAGTGACCTTTTATGTAAATAAAACTTAAAAATAAAACAAGTCTTTTGATGATAGATCTCGTTGACGTATGGCAATTTAAAAAAATATTTGATCGATTGATCAAATGGGTTATTTGGCATATATATTTGTATGTCATACAAACATTAAATAAACTGAATACATTGTTTATACGAATTATGGGTTATACATAAAAAAACCTATGATTAGACTAATTTGTCAGTTTTCATTTTCATAATGACATTTTTTATGTAAAATAAAAACAAAAACATAACTATCTATATTATACATAATGTTATACGACGTAATGATGTTGAAAATATATAAATTTAATATATTAATAAATATTTAAAAAAATAATAATATTGTTATTGTATATTTTATATTTTATATTTTATTATTATATTTTAAAACTTATTACGCATGAACTATGTTTATATTTAATTTATTTGATGTCAGGTTTTCAACTAACAATTTATTTGTGTTTGAAGCTTAAGATAGTGTTTTTTATATAATATATTATCAAACGTAATCGAAAACACAGCCTTGAATCAATATCATTATATTGAGATTCTAAAAATTATACATCATTACAAATTAAAAGTTATTGCATTTTTGAATACAAAATGTTGTAGAATTGAAGATTTATGAATAAGTTTAATTACTTTATTTTATCGCTGTAGTACTAATAATTACTTTATCACCTTTTATAAAATTTTTAATTTTTTATATCAATGTTAATGCAAAAAGTCATTAATATCCAATAACATGTCTTTGATATTATGAGAAATAGTAATATTAAATTATGACTATTTTAATAAAAATGTATGGCTAAAAGCTCCATATTTTATGAGAAATAGAAAAATGTATAATAATAAAAGTATTTCTTTCCTACAAGACTGGATTAAAAATTAATTTAAAAACTTCCACACCAACCTCAAAACATCCGACAACGCACGTTTCTACTACTCGGGAACCAAAACAAAAAAATCGGCGATTAAAAACACATAAAGCACTAAGTCTACTAGCATCAGACGTCAACAAAGATGAAAATCAATTCAAAAATTTAACTAATAATATACATAATAAAAAATATTATCATGTTAATACTAAATGTCAATATCACTAGCATAACATATGATTAGTATTGCAAATTTTTAATAGCATGCAATATGTTGAAATATTTAATTTCAAAAAAATAAATATATGTATAAAT
Organism: Melanaphis sacchari; assembly: GCF_002803265.2. Taxonomy (NCBI): domain Eukaryota; kingdom Metazoa; phylum Arthropoda; class Insecta; order Hemiptera; family Aphididae; genus Melanaphis; species Melanaphis sacchari. The sequence continues at coordinate 384,918 of NW_020271525.1, read as the reverse complement.
ATTACCACAAAGGCAAAAAAGATATATTTAAGACCTATCTGTGCAAATAATTAAGCATATTTTATTCTTTTTAACGAATTTAAACCCATAACATCTCATAATGTATAACTAAGAGTATAATAATCTTATTGAAATATTATTTTATATTATATACTTACTTACAATTGTATTATTTATATTTATGTTTGTAATAAAACAAAATAATTAAATCTTCTATAAGAATATAATATTTTATATGATTTAGTTATCTCACTTTTAGGAAATATTTTACTGTAATCATAATAAGTGGCAGTGGGCTCTTCTTTTTTATATTTTAATTAAGATGCGATTGGATGTTAAAAACTTAATATTAGAATTTCTATCTGTGCCATGCTGATATATTTGTTTTGTAAAACAAAAGAGTAGTTTCCATTATTTATATTGAATTTAAAAACGTATTTGTATTACATACATAAAATTAAACCGTTTAAATGAATATCAAAGTTGAAGATTAATGTTCCATTAGAAGTTTTCATAATTATAAATCAAATTCAAAAGCGGTGTCTGATTGTTAAAACCGTTCATTGTGAATAAAAAAAAGATTCTTGATTTTGTTGCTGTAAAATGCTTATATGAAATAAAAAGACAAAACGGAAATATGAAAAAAAAAAATAAACAAAAAAATAAAAAATAATTTGATCTTTAGGTATGATTAATGAACACAAATGAACAATATAAAACTATTCTACAAACATATAAAACTTTTACTTTGAATCGTTATCAAACACAGAAAAAACTATAGTATAACTGTGAGACAATTTATAATGTTTTCCTGTTGAAAATGATTACATAAAATGGTCTGTAAACATGGTTAAAACTTAAAAAATATTATAAAAACATATTATAGCCTAGAATATGTATATACAAACGTTATATATTTTACATAGATTATAATTATACAATATATTTTCATTTAATTTCAGCTATAACGTTTCGTTTATGATAATTACATATTTCATTCCTATTGGACTGATGGGTTTCACTTACGCTATGATCGGTAACGAGCTGTGGGGAAGTCAAAGCATCGGAGAATGTACACAGAGGCAGCTAGAGCATATCAAGTCCAAGAGAAGAGTGAGTTTTTTTTTATTTTTTATTTTATTCTATTTTTAATTTTATATTAAGGTAAGATAAGATGTTCCTAGCCTTGGCTATCTACATCTATTGATATTTACAATGGTACTTTTTTTTTTTTTTTTTAACAATTTGATTTGGTTATGATTATTAATATACATAGAAATTTAAATAGTAAGATAATTTTCTATCAAGTATACATGCATTAGTGATCGTTACATTAGTGATAGTTACCGAGATATAACTGACTATAATTTAAGTAACAGTGAACACATATAATAATAATTAATAATATACAAGTATAAACAGATGTAATACATAACAAGTTATAAAGCTTATATATAGACTACGAGTAACATACAGCTGCTATATATTGTGTGAAGTTGTTAAACCAGAAGGTCATGCGGATGTCCACGTTTTAATCTACGTTGAGGCGGATGTACGTGGAGGTTATAGTGAAGTGAGCCAGAAGAGTTGAGCAGTGAGATATGGAAGTTTTTTGATGAGAATTTTATGTGGTCAACGATTCCCTGGATCTGAAGGTCTTTGTGTAGGTTTACGTTCCTTATAAACCAAGGTGCATTTGCGATAATATTTTTATTTTATTAATTTAAAAAAATCATAAAGAAACAAATTATCTTTGCAATTAATGAAGTAGTGCAGTCAACTAACTAATTAAAATAGTTTTTAAAGTTATATTTACATCAATAAGCAAAAATAATCTAAGGATTTTTTTCGCTGTTGATTTATTTTTTGTTGAGATTAAAATATGATACGCATGTTTTTGAGATATATTTATAGTATAAACAATGTTTTTTCTACAATTTAAGAGGGATTGAAATTTAATCTTGTCAGCTGTCGAATTAAATTCGGGTTTTTTTGATTGTTTTCTTGTGGAATCGTTTGCGTTCATTGCCCGTTTACACAACCTTTGAGAATTTCTCTGCCAAAGACATATTGTTTTAAAACCAATAAATATAATGCCACACTACGCTAGAACGATACTTTTAATATTTGATTCATTATTTAAAGTTGAGCTGCTTTTTAATTAAATCTAGTCTGAAAACCATATAATTTCAATTTATTTCTGTTTTTTATAATTTATTGAACTTTACTATTGCGTAAAAATTATAGTAATTATAGAGGAAGGACATAATAATTCTAGTAAATTCATTAACTTTTCTAGATTCATTAAATATAAGTATCAACTTAAATTCTCACTTATTATCTTAAAGTAGGTAATTATTTATTAGTAGTTTTTATATATTGCTCTATAATATTAATTAGAATGATTTTGTCTGATATATTTACTGCAAATAAAATGACTTCGGCTTAATAAGTCATATCATACAATATATGAAAAATTAATTGAATTACTGTACAAATAAAATCGGTATACAGAAGATGCCCACTTCTCACATAGTGCTTACTTAAATCATTACAAACCAATCAATTTTGTGTCGATAATAATACAGAGATACTCCACCCACTTAGAATTTACAATCCGTAAAATAATTTATCGGTAAAATTATTAATTACGAGTAAGCCTGTGAGAATAGTGTAAATAAAGGAGACAAAACTATTAGCTAACATCTACAAAATTCACAAAAATAATAGACTTATTTGACTGATATATATTTTTCATTCAACTAAATTAATTTTAGGCTTGATCAAGTTGCCTACAAAATAAATTTAAATAACACAACGTACGATTGTATGATTAAATTAAATATATTTTAAGTGCTTGTATAAAAACGTAGATACGTAGAAGAGAAACGACCAATTTATAAAATGCAATCTTTTGTTAAAAATATTCTCTAAAAAAATAATGAGAGCCATAAGTACCAAACAAAAAAATAGTTAACGTATAAAAAAAAATCGAAATTTCCATGATGTTATATATATTTATTTATAAAATTTATAAATTCAGTAAGAAAAAGCCTACTATGGAACCTAATTAATTTTTATTGTTCATAACAATTTCACAAAAATAAAAAAAAATTGAAAATTAAATTTATCATAATTATTTTTATTTAAAAACCCTTGTTCATTTTTAATTAAATTAACGATTTTACAATTAATATAATAGAGCAATTATTTGCAATCATCAAGATATCGTAGGAATGCTATGAAAATATAGTGTAAGTAAGCGTCCAACCTTATTACAGTTCAAGAATGTTTTATGAACGACTGAATTAGTTAATTAGATAAAACTACTATTAATAAATATATTTATATATGTGTAAATGTGTATTTTTTGGATATATATATATGTATCTGTATATATATATATATATATATATAATTTAAAATTATTTTAGAAACTATATTACATAGTTAATATTTTTTTTATATACACATTTACAATTAACTTATACTTTATAAATATATTTTTTATTAAATAACCTAGATATAATAAAACATTTTCGTATTAACTATATGAACTTTACAATTTTTTTTTTTTTATGTGAAATATTTATCTTACAATTATTAATAGATAATAATGTTGTATAAAATTATATGGTTATTTTCATAATAAAATATTTTAACAAAATATGTAATTTAGAAGTATTGTGTTTTTTTTTTTTATATACAAGACCTTTTGCATTGCAGCATACCTTATGGTACCATTTTTAATTAAATAAAATAAATATTATTTAAAAATATTGTATAGATAGTATAAGTTTAATATTAACTTTAACATTGTTTAGTTAACATTTAATTTACGATTTTTGATACTTTCTGCTTGTAATTTATATAGCAACCTTTTATAAAACTACTTTCTAGATTCTATGGTATTTAATGGTAAATATTGTAGGCAGTGATAAAGTCCTTACTCAACATTTTATGTTGATATTTTTTTGATCTTAGTATTTTAATCATTTTAAATTGCAAAAATAAACGTTGCTCAATCAATTTATTATATCAAAATATACAGTATTCAATATACATAATATGTTACATCTATAATATACATGAATTTACATTTAATAATGTGTGTACCGTGTACTATAAAAATACTTAAAAAGTTGAATAATATATAATATAATAGCTATTACTGTTGACTCGCTTACAAAATCTTGGAATCTTAAAATTTTAATATTTTAAACACAAAAGAATAATTAAAAATTTGTTTCGTATAAAATATTGTAAATTTAATATTTTGGATTTTCTTTAAAATTTCATTTTGTAATTTCACATGAACCATTGAGTAACGATAGTCAATTAGTATTTCATCAAAATCATTTGGTTGGCACCTTTGATTCACATATCTAGTATTGTATAATGTTTATTATTCTGGAATGTGATTCCAATCGCACACAATTTCAGCAATATAGGAAAAACAAGAAATGCAGGGGATGAGATAACCCGTCGAACCGACATCTGTCAATGGCGTAACTACCTTCCACAATTCCAAGTATGGATACAAAAATAACCACAGGGGAGAATGATTGATGTACATACATAATATATAATATACCTACCGATGTCGACCACTTTTATATACTGACTGATTGCTCTCTCAGTGTCAACCCGATCACCTAACCAGCATCGTGCAAGACATGTCGTTTTGTAGGTGTTGCTACGCAGCAACGAATAAAATTGACCACAATAACAACGGTTGCGTTCAAATCGATCGATATTGACGCCATAATTCCGCATGATATCTGGAACTTTGTTTCTTAGAAACACGTATTATATAACACTGCTATCCTCATACACTTCGTTGCCCATGCAAAATGCACTCATATTTCGTGTTAAATTTGGTTTCCAAATTCTAAAATTTAGCGTAACGCGTTTGCATAAATAATATTTTTGCTTATCCGATTTGGTGTATAGATGATATTTTCGACATATTAACTTTACATGTCTCGTCTAGTGTTGCTTATGCCAACAGTAGAATTTTATTTCAAATAATTTAAATTTTTTTTGTTAAACGACCGAAATTTTATTTTATTTTCATTCTTGATAAAAATATCAACGACTCAAAAAATTTTAAAAGTGTGAAACAAAAACAACGAAAAAGTTTTGTTCTGTTATACTATATCGACTACACACTAAAGTACTAATTTCTAATAATATTTTAATAACTAATAATTGCTAACACGGATAAAAAAAAACAATAGCTTTATAAACGTATTTGCGATTACTTAAAAAATCAATAACCCGAAAAACTTATAGAATTAAAAATAAACTTACGAATTAACCCGGAATTTAATCATTCATTTAAAAAAATCACGATAGTCTGATGATTTGTTTCAGAGAATGTGCTTGGTAAAGATTTCCATTTGCACAATTATTTCTTATATATAAATTTTGTGGTTAATTTTCTGGGTTTCTATAGATTATTTTTAATCTTATTAAAACTATTTTTAGTTTTAAAAGTTTTTTTTGGTACATCAAACATTTACTTTAAGTTTTAATTCATGATCTGAGTATATTTTTTGAATGTACGAGGATGTATTATTTTTTTACTAATTATAGCGTAATAAAATTAATTGTAAATATTACACTAACTATAAAATAATTAAAATCAATTCTACATAATATTGAAAATATATATATTTATTAAAACAGGCAAAACTGTTGATAATATTATTATTATTTTACTTAATAAAAAGTAAAGTTAAAGGTGTAGTATAAAAATCACATTTGTTTTAAATACATAAATCCCTAAATTAAAACCATAACACGCGGTTATAATTAGAAATAATGATTGTAACATGTTTTTAAAAAATACAAAAAATACATTTATCTATTATTTAGTATTATAGTATTATTCTAAACTCACATAAATATATTAAAACTATTGAAGTTGTAAAGTTTTAACCGTTAAAATTGGATAACAGTTTTTATAGTTGCCAATTGTCTCGCTGAAACTTGAACATAGAAAAAGCCTAACATGAATGAAAACAAGCAACATTAATAATAACATATCACATACAATTTAAAACTATTTCTGGTGATGGGCTTATTTTAAGACACGAAATCATTTAACAGACGTGTTATGACTTCCTTCAGTATTCGAATAAATGGTGTAAATTGTCAGTCTCCATTATTGTTATTAACTACTGTCACCGTAGTCATATGATGGAATAACCAGAATGAAAAGAGGACAACCCGGACGTGTTTTCATTAAAAACTATAAACTACAAGCACGTGGATGTTTATTTTCGAATTCAACGTGGGTAGCTTGGGTGTATTATTTTATGTTTGTATTGTGGTATGTCACCTAATAGTTAAAAAGTAAACACTGATACCTATGTTCCGTAAAAAAATATATAACTTACATATATTTATATCTATAAACATTTTAAACTATTCTAAAATACAATTTCTGTATTCGTTATTTAATTGCTAAATATTATTAAAACGCTTAGATAAATTTACCGGTAATATTCATTACGAATATTGTTTATTAATAAATTTATTCAATTAAATGAGCATTCAAGTATTAATATGTTTTGGCTTAATTAGACAGTATTATGGTTAAAATAAGAAAATTCCAGTAAATGTTATTAATAGTTTGATTGATAGTAAAAATCTAAATTATAAATTACCATAAACTTCATCAAAAAACAATTAAGTTTATTAGTCAAATATCCACAAATATTATTTTACATATTTATAAAAATAGTTATGTTATAAAACTTGAAAAGTTCTATTTAAAAAATGTTGACTAAAGCTTAGCCATACATTTTATATTAAAAAAATAATTAAAACTTGTAATATAAAAATTGATAATTAAATACTATTTTATTGTAATAAATGGTGATTTTTAATACAAGATTAAAGAAACACAACTGATTTTCATACAAAAACTATAACTAGTTTACAGTTTATGCTTATAAACATATAAGTGATAATAATAAATAATCTTATTATTAAGATACAGAATATTGTGATTAATTATTAACTAAAAAATCATACTTAAGTTAAATAATATAAATTATCTCTATCAATTTGCTTTAAATATTAGTAAAACATTATTTTCATTTAATACGTGTGTACTATCGAATAAATTAAATTTATATAAGCTATAAAAACGTTACGTCAGCTTGCCTAATAGATCAAAAATGAAGACATTTTGTATTAATTTCAATCAATTAATATAGACAAATAATAAAATTAAAAAAATTAAATTTATAAATGAAGTAAATTATATAATATCAATGATGAGATTTTTAACTCTAACAAAAGCTCCAGGTTTGATCATAAAATTTTAATGAACTATATTTAGGACTAAGACCTAAATATATTTTTGTTGTTAAGGATTTATTTTTACTAGTGATTAATAATTTATATTTATATTATGACAAAGCCAGATATAATACATAAAGATTCAAAAAGGTGTTTGAAAACAGATCTTACATTTAGTCTATATGAATTTAATAAATTAATAAATTAAAAACAAAATATATATAGTAAATTCAATAATTTAATTAAGATAAATGTAAAATACATTAAAAAACACACGTACACATACCACACACAAAGAAAAATTAATTTTTAAACACTATTAAATTATCACAAAATGTAATAAATGATGTAGGTATATAAACTATATATCTACGTTTTTTTATACGTATTATTTTTATTTTTTACAAAATATATTATAGAAAAACAAATAACTAACGTTATTTACGACCCTAAGTAGTAAAATAAAAAATAATAAATACCTAGTTGGAAATAGATAATAATGTGAATACTGTGAATGACTGTGAATGATATATAGTAAATATGTTATACAATTATAATTTTTGAATGTTAATCATAAATTATATTTTCTGAATTGATGATTATTATGTATTAGACATGAGTATATGTATTACATAAAAGTCAATTTTCTAGTCCGACGAGAATCTGGTAATTGCGTTTGTACGGTTTAATTCTATTTCTGTATTGATGGTCACTGGGGCAATGATTTTATATTCCACTGCTGTTTTCAATGTAATTTATTTATTTATTATGTGCATAGACAACGGGTATGTATGTGTGTTCGTATTTAAATAATTGTATTGTTTGTGTCCTGAAAGCACACATAAAATATGGATATCAACATCTTGTTGAATAAAATGTTTGTGATCACTTTTTTTTAAGTTATTCTATTTCTTTATTTTAATATTAATTTAAATTGCTATCTTTATAAAACTGATGACTTAAATTAAATTATTAAGTAAAAAGCATGTATATTTAATCTCTAAAGTACTGCCTATAAGCAATTTGCTACCAGCAGCTACCCTCAATGTTAAAAATCAAAGCATATTCACCTTCTCAAAATGTGATGACAAAAAGAAAAATTACACTTCGTTCTAAAATCCATACATTCATCGATCTGACCAGAAACTAAAATAAACACTAGAAGTTTGTGTTACCATTGTTCTTACGTTTATGTCATAAAAATTGTAAATACTGGAAAACTTTGTTTACAAATAATTTTCCCTAAACACATATGTATGCTGTATATGTACAAGTATATTTTATAAGATCTAGATAGTTAAATGTATTTAAGAGTACATCGCACAAGGTTGTTACATATGTCTTTTACACGTAGAGCACATCAAAAACAAATCCACGAGAATGTGCCATGAAACATTGGTAAATGATTTTACAGACTTTTAAGTGTATTTATAGTAGATATTTTAATTTTAATCGTATATGAAAAATATTATATTAAAACGGTTAAGTAATTAACTCAATGAAATTAATTCCTATTGTGACTATGAGATAATATTAATAAAATAAAAAATACTTAAACATATAATTATTTATTTTTTTTTACTACGATAAATATTGTTTTATATCTAAAATTATTGTAATCTAAGTATTAGTCAAAACTTGATAACACTTTTGAAGGGACCAAAAAAAAAAAATTATTCAATGTCAATTTTTTATATAATAAGAAGATACCAAAATTATTTTTTTTTAATTTTTAAAGTCAAGTTATCTTTGTGAATCTATATGTCTTACTGATTTTAATACATTCCTTTATTACTTCCAAAAAAAAGTTTCTGAAAGGAATGCCATCTTTTGTTATAACTAAAATCAAAACTATATGAAAATATCTGTTTAACTTATACATATTTTGTAATTTCTTCAAAACCTTGTAAAACAACCATACAGCATAAAAGAAAATAAATTTAAATAATTAAATAATATTTAATCATTTTAACATAAAACTTTTTACTAGATTTATGTCTATTATTTTTTTTACTGTATCTTAATTGTTTACATGCTCAATAAATACCATTCGTGTCTACATTTATATTAAATATTAAAAAAAATAGCACGATGGTTTAAATTATATTTTTACTTGATGTTAGAAAGTGAAATTACATAAAATGGATATTTTTTCCTTTATTATATGAAAAAAAAAATATAATGTATTGTCTTTATTTGTAGGAAAAACACTGTATTTTTGTTAAATAATGAATGCATTATTATTTATTTATTTCATTAATTAAGTTATTAATACAGTATAACAAATAACATTTATACATTTACAGTCAAAATAAAATATGTTTATTTATTATTTTAGTTTAATTAAACATATATGTTAATTTTTATGAGAAATTAATAATTACGGAAGTGTGGAAAATTAAATAGTTTTTTTGATAACACTACGGGTGCTTAATCTTAATACACTAAAACTATAAATGTGTGTTTAATTGTTTTAAGTTTAATCTCATTACAAAATATAACATAAAGTACTTGAAACTAATAAAGTTTTGAAAGCTAATCATTCTACTACATTATAAACATCTGTAATATTCCGAAGATTATAAATTACAGTTTAAATTTAACAAAATGGCAGTTACACAAAATTGTTGATAAACATTTATCTAACTATAATTAAATTATTATCCCACAACTTTTCTTATTTTGAGACAAAGTGGAACCAATTTATATTTATTTAAAATGTTTGTAAATTATAATAATGTTGACATAACTTTTGTAGCTATTTTATTTAAGCATATAATTTATGTGTTGAAATAGCTTTATTTATTTCACCATAATTCAATCGCATAATAACTTAGACTAATTTATTGTAATAAAAGCTGATGCATATACTAACTGAGCTTAACTTGTATCTGATATACGGAGCTCCTACTTATGTATACATATAATTTGTTTTCAATTAAAACTACTATACAGCTAAAGTTATTACGTAATTTGTAAATATACAGGTATATTTAAATTATAAGCTATATTATATCTTACGCTATATATCTTACATTATATAGTCAAGTTAAAATATTATATTTATATTTACGCATATTGAAACTTTATGATTTGATCATATAATATATATAGGTACCTTATCAAGGCCATTTATTTATTATTGTACAAATTAATTTTATATTCTAAGCTGGTCGATAAATGTACTAGTTTTAAAATTATGTTTTTTATCTCTGTGATCGTTTACTTTTATTCTTCTTAGTAGAAAATTAGATTAAGTTACTACGTTGGGGGAGGGGGAGAGTTAAAAGTAATAAATTCTGGTACTTTTTAAATTAATCACCAAAAAAAAACAACAAAATGTTATGGAAACAGACGTTTTTACACAAACTAGTATTAAAAAAACATCGATTTTTTTTTTTTGTTTGATTCAAAATGAATAACAGTAGATAATTTTCATAAAATGTTTAAACATATTTTCTATCGATGGTAAAAGTTTTATAAATATCGATTAAATAATTTTTATTTAGTCAAAAATTGATTTTTAATAAGCATTTGAAGTTAACATTTTAGCAAAATTCTTCAAAATTATGAAAATTTGCAAACTATTTGGGAGTTACACTTTTTTGAAATGTTAAGTTTTATAACTAAGTCTTAAAAATAAAATTCACGATTCTTAATAAGTAGACCATAATGGGACCAAAAAATCTAAATAATATATAAACACAGATTTATTTTATAGCTTTTTTAATTTAAAAATTTAGCAAAACTTGATATTTAAACAAAGAATAATAATTTTAGCTGTTTTTTGTAATTTAAAAATATTAATCGTGGGTACTTAAAACTTTTAACGTATATTATATTATATATTTTATACACATGACAACATTTCAAACGCAATCTTTTCATTAAAAATTTATTTAACCTACTAATATAAGCTAACCTAACCATCATTGGTCAAAATCATTTGTCATGTGCAATATTTATCGTCAAATATAAATTTATTACATACATTATAGGAACTAAATCCTCAATGACACATACTTATATATCAAAGTGGTTCCTAATTATCCCGTTTATTTACATAGTTTTGTTTATATAGTTTGTTTTGAATTAATAAATAAACATCATATTAGAACCTTTACACCATATTCTAAATTATTAAATATTATTTTCACTGTGTAACTAGGGGAACTTCCTAAACTAGTTAGTGGTTTATAAAAGTAGTTCTGTATATTTTTCTATTCTATCTTTTATTTCTTTAACATTATGTTGTATATGCATTAATATGCATTTTATTATAAATAAACAAGGCATTTTTTGCTTAAATAAATCATCTATTTGGTATGTTATTGAAAGGGTACACCACTTTTAATATATATATATATATATATATTTACTTATTATAGAAATATTTGTTTTATTTTGACTATTCGTGCTCTCCTATCACTTTACACTATATTATATAAATATAAGAAATAAATTACATATTATCTTATAAATAATTTATTCAAAAAATAAATTTTGTAAAATATAAAAACCAACTTTATTTTTTTTTTTTTATATATATTCTGCTTAATATATTTTAACCATCTTAATTGATTTATTATTTTAAGTGGTTTTATAAGCATTATATTTATGTATTAAAAATTTAAATGTACAAAAATTTGTGAAGAATTTTTAATAAGATATAATATGTAATGATTTATTTATGTTAATAATATATCATAAGGCGATTTCCGTAATTTTTTTTTTATTTATCTCAATCGTCTATTAACAAGAACAGCACTTTAAGTAACTATAATCATTTACATACAAATTATTCAAATCTAATAGTAATTTAATGTTTTCTGTTACTTATAACTAATAAAAAAATATATTGAAGTGAAATTAAATCTTAATTATTTTAATTTCTATAATAATATCTGTGCACTGATTAAATCAAATAACTTTACAATGTTTAAATTAATTAAATTGAAAACATAAATCATAAAATTTACAAATATGATAAACTGTTAACTTGTTAATTATTATAAAACTGAAAATTTTAAAAAATTTATATTAGGTACCCATATATTATATATTTACATGATTATGAAAACATACATTACAGTAGCAGTAATTAATAGTTTATATTTTTAGTTTTCACATTTTAGTAGTACTGTCAATTATTATAATTTTTTTTTTTTTTTACGACCGAAATGATAATCATTTTTCTGTTATAACTTACTTATAATTTTAAGTACACGTAAAAAACAATTGTTTTTATCTAATATTTCCATGTGGTAAAATGTATTCAATTTTATTTAAAGGTCGTGAAAATGATGATCGTTGTAGTAACGATTTTTGCAATCTGTTGGCTGCCGTATCACATTTACTTCATTGTCACATCTCATATGCCGGAATTAACTAATGCACCGTACATACAAGACGTATATTTGGCCTTTTACTGGCTAGCCATGTCCAATTCTATGCACAACCCTATCGTGTATTGTTGGATGAACTCCAGGTAAGGAATGTTATTTTTTATAAAAATATTTAGAAATACTCGTACATGATGGTCATTGATCTTTAATAACTATGTAAGTATGATTTAAGTATTTATTTAATTTTTTGACATTAGAATACCAGAGTAACACAACTTTATATACAAAAATCCGCTGCCAAGTATTGAATAGTTTATATTTTTAAACTATAAATGCCGTCCAATATAGGTGTTTAATAATATTTCAGTATAGTATAATTGTATAGGTATTGAAAATAATTTCATTAAAAGCAATGTGGTCCTTAAAGTTGTTTCAAAATATAGGACAATATAATTTATTAATTCATCTTGGTGAGGAATACAAAAAAGGTTATTCGGGACCTGTGAACAACAATAAATAGTTCTATTCTATGGTCATTTTGTTTTTGCGACTTTGGTACAATGTGAATAATTATAGTTTACATACCAAATTATTTTAATTTTATGGTAATAATGTAACATGGTGTATATAATATATGCATTATAAATATATTTATTCATATCTATGAAATACAGTATACAATATAACCAGTTAATACAACTCTATTAATCCTTTGAATTTAAGCTTTAGTATTTATGATTTATGAATCTACGATGTATAATAAATAGATAACAAACAGTTCAATTTCTTTATAAAGTATTTAATAATAATAAAGAGTTATCTATAATCAATTTAATGATAATATTAATACTTGCTAGTTGATTTCCTTCAGAAAATAAGTGTTTGTTAATTGTCATCTCTAATCGTTCGCTTTATCACAAGATACATTGCATAAACATTTACCTTATAAAATAAATGGATTATAAATAGATTCACTAAGAGCCCAGCTCACTACATCAGTTTACTTCATTGATCATTCTTAAAAATCTAATTTTTCATTCAAATATATTTCAGTCGAAATGTTTAGAACGACGTTTTAAAATTACTTTATAATACCCAATATTTACTATAAGAGTTATCTTGTGAAATTATATAAAATTATCAATTTATCAATAAATTGCTGAAAATTTTGTTTTAATAGTTGATGATATGAAATTTAAAAACCATGACTGTTAAATTTATGATTTATACTCAACTAATTATCTAGATTTATGATTAAAAAAAAATGTATTTTATGATTTAAAAATTATTTACAGATAAAAATTTTAATTTAATAGAAAATTATACTTTAATTTTTTAAATTTATATTTTTAACCAAAATAAATTATTATAATATTTTGAAATTCTATAGAAAACTTACCTTAAGAATAATAAGATAAATAAAATGGGCACTTAAAATTTTATTAAGTGTAGTCAAATGTTTCTTTGATTACTAAATCATAAAATCAAAAATGTGTTTAAGGTGTGTGACCGAAATGTCGAAGCCATTATTTTTATGTGGTTTGACAAACTTCTTAACATCAAACTTACATACATCAAATACGGTTCGTTTGCTGTCGTAAAAGCAGTCACATACTACCTTAAAAGAATGTGTGTTATGCTTTACCATTAAATATTAAATACGTGTTTCGACGATAATAGCTTTGGCATAAAGTTTTCCACGTAATTGAAATGTTATTTCCTTTTTATTTTTTTATTTTTCATTTATATAATATAGGAATGCTAAGAAAATTGTTTATTTATCCAACAAAATATTTATTTATAAACATCAAATTTGGTAAAAGTTTAAAATTCAGTGATGTATTTTGACTGTTTATCACAATTTAAGATATGAAGCAATATATTTATTTTATTTATGATTTACTATAGACTTTGAACGAATAGTGATAAAATAAAATACAATAATTATAATATTTTATTTTTGATAAAAAAAATAAATAATAATGAATATGATAAAGGATAAAATCCTTAAAAATCTTGAAATTACATGTTGAAGTATAATAATTAATAAAAGAAAAATTAAAAATCACACTATGTCTGTTAGACGTAAAATTAAGTTTCAATAATAAGTAAATAAGAATCCGTAATATTATCAGAAAATATAATGTTTAACATGTATTATATAAATGAAAAACAAAACCACGAGTTAATATAACATAGGCTAAACTGGTACCTTGTTTGAATTTACCTAAATGTACCATTTTCAGTAAATTTAAGAATAACATAAATTTGATAATAACTTAAGTGTAAAAATATTTTTAAAATACGTTTTTCAATGAACTTATGCATATATTTATTTATTTATTTATTTATTTTTTTTTTTGAATCATAAATAACGGAAAAAAAAATAATAAAAGAACAAATATTAACAACTATAGATTTAATGCAAAATATTTTTTGGCAGGTACAAAAATGTAGAAAATTCTAATTTATAAGTTGTTTTGCTTTATCGTTCATAATCTAAATTAAATACCTACTTAAAGTACTTTACTTTTAATCAGTTTTAAAATATATGAGTAATAATGAAAAATTATCTGAGTACATTAAAAAAATATTGCCCAAAAAATGATGATGCTTAAATATAAATTTGTACATTATCTATCTAATTTTTAAGAAAACAAACAAAAAACATACAAATACCATCCCTTAATAATGATATTATAATTTTTTTACCTTTATTACTTTTATGATTTTTCTATTAATTACTCAAAAGTAGGTTCCTAAAATAAATCGCAATATTTAAAAGAAGCCTAAAAAATGTACTCACACATACTATATAATTAACAAAGTTTTATGTTTACTACAAAACAATTGCGTTATTATTCTACAATTGTTGATACCATTATTTCTAAAGTTTTACCAATTACGACATGAGTTATATCACTTGCAAAAATGCATGTGTGACGTTTGCTTGTAGTTTGTAAACATATTATAATGTGTATAACTACTGAAATTATGCAACCTAAATTTATTTACCGTTTTTTTTTTTTTTTTTTTTTTTTAATTATACATATTTATTACACCTATGCTATATATATATATATATATATATATATATATATATACATTAACATTTATCATCTAGGTATAATTACAATGAATTATATTTAATTTACGAGAATGTGAATTAATAACAACATGTCAACACATAGGTTTAAAATGCTTAAACACATTAATACTACGTATACGGTTTTATTTTATTATTTATCATAGATATATGTTCACAATTTTACAACTTATGTCATTATATATAAATATTAATGTAGAAGAAAGTTTGTATATTGTATACACAAACACACACAAATAAACTATGTATCTATCTATGTTTATGTATTTGAGTATAATCTTTTATTTGTCTTTTAAAATGTTCTCAAAACTTGCCCATGGCTAAATCAGCTTTTTTTATTGTTATACTTGTTTACGATTTCCAACCTTTTGAAATCGTCATATGTACACAGTCCCTCAACACTTACTATCGCAGTTTTCTATTTACTCCATTTATTTTTATTTTTTACCGATCAAAGGATTGTTTTAACAGTATCATATATAACTTTCTGAAACATGTAATATAAAACAAAATAACATTTGATGTTAGTATGAGTTTATAGCTATAAAAAAGTAAAAAGCGGTTTTTTAAATACTTCTATTTCTTCTTCGTCAACTTAACGGTCCATTCAGTATCAGCTTTACCATCAAAATCTCCCCATCTATCTCTCTGATACGTTGTTCGAAAGGTCACGTTCCAGTCTATCATTGATAAATCTTTCCTCATTACGTCAATTCATCAGGTTTTGGGTCACTCTAAGGATGGATCTTGATATCTTTATTTAATACTACAATAATATATTTAAAAAACTGGAATTATAAATATATTTATGGTTAAAATATTATGGTTTTATTATTTAAATACTATTTTAACAATATTATTAGTGTAGTATAATATTATTATTGTACTTACATCTGTTCATATTTATATTTATATTTATAATTATCTATTAAAATAGTTCAAAATATATTTCCTGTATAATCCATAGATATATATAACTTATAGACTGGGAATGTCTTATTTATATATAAAAAAAAAAGTATAATATTATTATGCTACATATAAAATTAAAAATTTATATTGGTAGTTATTAAAA
Organism: Melanaphis sacchari; assembly: GCF_002803265.2. NCBI lineage: Eukaryota > Metazoa > Arthropoda > Insecta > Hemiptera > Aphididae > Melanaphis > Melanaphis sacchari. Next base: position 368,078 of record NW_020271525.1, on the reverse strand, counting down.
ATTTAGCGGAATAATGTACTTTCCGAGAAATTCTTGAAATATTTCATTAAGTAACTATCAATTGATAATATAATAGTTAAGATGTGGCACAAGAGATGTACATTGATTTTGGAAAGACTAACGCCGAGAATCAATGAATAATGAAATTCGTTTAATCTGCCAAGTCTTTCTATTGATATGATGGTCTATATCTTATAGAATTTTTCTACTAGATTAAGAAATATGAAGAATTTCTATTAAATTCATATAACAAAGTATAAATCTATATATTTCTCACAATTTCTTCAACGTTGTGTTCATAACGAATCATAGAGCATCTTAGATTGTATGATTAGTATCGTTTAATAACAATTGTATTATAAATAAAACACAAATTTTCTTAAAATATTATTGTGTACACGCAATAAACACATAATGCAGATATTTAAAATATGTATATGTTTACCATACAGTTACAGTTTGCATTAAATATTCTATATCTAATGTATTCCATACTATCGAGCTATCACGAGAATTTACCACAATTTCTAGTTAATCACTAGAGCAGGTTTAGTAATCGTCATCGGTTCATTACTAAATGAATCACCAATTACGTTATATTTAAACTTAGGTAATTTAACATGCTGTTCTTGACTTTTAGTGATGTTTTCGTTTAAATCCGTTTATTTATACCATCTTCTAAGTTATTGAACAATTGTTTATGTTAGACTTTCACGATCTATGTTAAATTTTTATTGAGACTAACATATAGATACTAAAGATTAATTTAACAGAATTAAGTTGATTCATAAAAATTGTTACCTGTTGTAATCTTGATAATATGCTTGTGATACGAAAAAATATTGAATTGTATTTGACATTGTATACTCAAAGTGTGAATATCATGCTTACTTATTACAAATTTTAAGTAATTTCAAATAAAAGTTTTATATTTCTTGATAATAATATGTAGGATATCATTAATAAACTAATATAAAAATATTTATTGTAAAATTTAAATGTTTAATTAATTTATATTTTTTGCGTTTATTTCATTAAGTTTGTGTAAAACATTTTTGTTCTTAATAACATATTCTGTAAAACAGCGTATATTTGTTCACACATGCATGCATTTATTATTTTCGATACGTCAACTAATTAAAAAACATTCCCACAAACGATTTCCCGAGAGATCAATATATTTGGGAACAAATTTATATACAACATTTTTCAAAAAAAAAAAAAAAAAAAAAAAAAAAAAAAAAACAAGCACATTTAAATCAATAAGCTCAACAATTTAATAAAAAATGTTAATAGTCTAAATACCAATAAATGTTTAATTTTCATAAGTTAATACTAAAAGTGGAATAATAGATATTATATAGAACGAAATCCAAAATATTTATCGAAAAAATAAAAACAAACAACAAAACTTTTTATTCAAAATTAGTGTTATATTTTTCTTTACATAATTTTAAATACTTTTTTGAACGATGAATTGACTCTATATTTTGATTTTTATTAATTGAATAACAGAAATATGTCATTGAAGTTAAAAATTCAAAATATTAGACATTATATGTGTATGTTTTCATATACTAGTCATTTTCATAGAACAAACAATTATCATAATGAAGGCTATAATAAAAGAAATCAATAAAAAAAAATAAAATGTATATGATAATTTTGTTATGAATTGTACTAATAAAATATAAATTTCAATCCAATATCAATGTAAAATTTGTGTGGAAGGTACTTTAAAATTTATATTTTTGCTTTGTAGATCTCTGTTAGTTAACCTAAATTTATATTAGGTACACATCATCTAAAAATATTTTTTCTCACTTCGTTCTATACGCATAATAACATATAAGAACTTTATAAAAGTTTTGGACTCACTAGCAATGAGATTTTAAAAAACAAAAGCTATTAATAATAAAATAATCCTTAATTAAAAGAAACTTGCATATGTTAGTTATTTATCAATGTCAATTACATTTTTACCAAAGTTTAATTTAAATCTAATATATTATAACTAAAAAAAATATATTAACTATTAACATCAAACAAATTTGTAACATTTAGTGAATTTATTAATTTTAATAACTTTGCCATCAATAATTTCTGGTAAATTCTAAACAAATAATGTACACTTCTATGAAAAAAACATAATATTAAGAAATTTTATATGGCCTTGTGGTAAAAAAAAAAAAAACCTATTTGTCTATTATATTAAAAATAATATTATCATATTATAATATTATAATACGAGATATAATATTACATTAAAATATATAAATCCCCCAAGGAAATCAATGTAGTAAAATATCTGTAAAGCACGTCTTATTTTTCAAGTTATTTGGAATCTTAGATTTTAAAAAATAAATACAATGTCATCAATATTCCAGCTACTAAACGTATTTCTCTAAACAATAATTTTACCAAAATCACTATTTATCTGATTAACTTGTTGGCTTGACAAATAAATCCAAAATATTACAACTGTCATCCTTTTAGTGATTAATAACACACAAAAAACGCCTATCGACAAAATTTTACTATCGATTTTGTTTGACCAGGAAACCGTGTCTCTTTCATCAGTTATCAAACGATTGAAAACGCTGTACCTATTTGGCCGTACGATTGAGAACATTTAAAATTAACAAGAAAATGACTTCTGACCCAAAAACAAATACGATTGAAAATTAATTTATGTTCAACGTTGCCATATCATTCATTTGGTTATTATAGAATTCAGTAATGAATAAATAAATAAAATGTATAATAAAAATATTCCTAAAAATCTAAATATGATTAAATAACTAATAAATTACTTAAATATCAATTATAATAAGATAGCGTATGCCAACATACTCAGCTAAATATTTTAATAAATTACTTGAATTTTTATTTTTAATATTCCACATTTGTCTATTATGAAAAATAAGTATTTTTTCTTTTTATTTTATTGAATTCCTTTTTTTTTTTCTTTTTTTTTAATCTGTTCAACCTTACTATTTTCAATATCATTTCTGATTGATTTTCAATTAGAATTTTAACAAAAACATAAAATGCAGGATGCGAGCTCTATAAAAGTTTTCAGCAACATTAGTAGTTCTTAGAAAGTTATGAATTGTAATTACTAATATGCATGTATTAATTTATTTGAAAATTTCCGAAGGTTTTGTTACTAATAATTTTGTATTGAACGGAAAGCTTGGTTTTATCTAATTAATTAAAACATAAATAGAAAAATGTGATCAATTTCTACATTTTCAGGAAACAGTTTTTTTGCCACTTAATGGGCTCCAAGTTCAAAATCTAGGTGAAAATTAGGAATGGTTAACACTACGTTTGTAATTTTAAAGCATAGGTTATTATTAGTTAGATTGTTATGGTTGTTACGGTTGATAGCAAACACGTGAATGTGTGACAAGGTTTTTAACCACTACACGCCCGGGTGGTCACCCATCCGGGAACTAGTAGCTGTGGTCGTTACTTTCTCTTAGTCGCATTCCGCAACTGGCAACAGCCAACGCGCCACACTACATCCATATTATTTTATATTGCAATAAAATAAATAAATAAATTTCAGATTAAGTACACATATTTGTTCTCCTTCATGCGTTAAACTTTTTTAAATTTCATTAAGTTGAGTAAATGCTTCATCAAGTGACTAAAGAAAATAGTGGATAATATTTTTTTCTTTCATTGTACATAGTTTTCCTAACCATAATTAGTCTTTATGACAACAAAATCAAATAATTGTCTGTTATTAACTTGGCTGTTAATAGTTCTATCCGTATTATTTTATTTTATTTCGTTGAAATGCAATATACGGATTTTCGTTTATCGTTTTCACGTACAACTAGATGTTTTATAGTAAAGGTAGGATTATTGGAATGATTCTGCTTACTGAGTCTTTCAATCAATGTTGTTTTTTTAAAAAACAAAGTGTGCAGTAAATTTATTATTTGAAAACTTCCACTTCATTCATGTGTTTTTCCGTTTCCCAATAAAACGATATTTATCAAAATCTAATTAATAATACTAGATCTTCACCTTGTTCCAAATGAATAATTTTAATTTAATTGTTTTCCATTATGTGACAAATAGGAATATTTTATATGTAATATATAAACTGATGAATACTTTGTTGAAATTGTACGATGACTATAACGCCTAATAGTCATTCTCTCTTATCTAGTATCTAATAAATACCAACAAATTGTCATTCAAAAACAATTATTAAATTTGGAAAAGTTGAAAAAAAATGAAGTATTTTCAATCGTTTTGTCAAAAATACGCCGTTCTCAATCGTAATACACTGCCTTTATTCATAAGTAGCAACTAAATTTTCTGTTCGTAGGGCCTTACTAAATTCTTATTTGTCCGATTATTTTCGTTGTATAATTATTATATTATGCATAGAGTATTATAATAGTATTCACTTTTGCATAGAATTTCTAAAAATATTTTAACTAAATATTTTACTTAATTTTATTAATCAATCAGCATTAAAGTAATTTTACGGGTAATGTGTCATGTGTCCAAAAGCAAACGTATTATACTATAGTTGTCATAAAACAGGTTTTATAAAAATCGTATATTCAAAAAGTAATTTATCATAACGTCACGTGTGATTTGTAATTTTTAACTGGTTACATTTTGTGCTGTATACGATTTGAATATCAAATAAACCTAAATTATGCCATTGCATTTAAATTTTAATACTTGACTATCCGACAACATTGAGTAATACAAATATTCTAGAAACTTGTAATATTATCATTAAATCTATTATCTTATGCATACATCGTTTGGTATCTTTTTAATGTCACAGTTTAATTGTTTAGATCATAATTCGTGAGAATAATACACTATTAATTTCTATTATTAATCTAAGTTGATTAATAAGATAAATAATTTTGTTGTGTTTAAAAATTAAATGCGTGGAATTATGATGAAATTGTATAGAATTTAATTTCATCACAGTTGTTTTGTGAAAACTCGAAATGTATTTAATTTTGTTAGGTCGTTAAAAATATTTAATCAATTCTCGCGTGTATATTTTAACTAACTTAATATTTTGGTAATTCTAAAATTAAATTAATTAAATGACTATTGTGATAATTATTATAAAACAATATAAAAAATTATTTAACTAATTTGTTAGTTATTCCGTTAACAATGAAAATAATTCATTTGCATTTTAACTAATGTCTTCTTAGAATGGTCGTCGAGTATACTTCACTTATCCATTTTCCCCCTATTTTATACTGACGTAGATTTCTATAGTCTATATTACTCATAATATAACATTCTTGTTTTTGACGTCAACATCAAACCATATATATATCATTCTATTAGCCAAATATATGTAGCCATCAAACGCAGGCTGTAAGTTCGTATCTTATTTTATTTTATTTTTTTGAAGACAAATTGAATTAGCTACTTTATGAATTTACCTTTCTATAGTGTATCAAATTTAATAAAAACGGAACGTCCACTTTTAAAATAATCAATATTCGTATTAGGTATAGGTGTAACTATATCCAACCACCAATATAAAAAATTTTTTTTTTCATATTTAAGTATACACTTATTATCTACAAAACGTAGTTGAGAATTTTTTTCTATGAAATTTTAAAACTTTAAATTATTTTTAATGATATTTATTTTGAGCATATTTTATGATAATATAGTATAATAATTTAAACTCAGAATTATATGCATTTTGCAACTTTTTCCTTATATTTAGAACATTTTTAATAATTAGGCATATTTTAACCTTTTTTCTTCAAAGTAAAAAAAATGTTCTGAATTAATTATCCAATTTAAAATATATTTTGATTATATTTTAGTTTATTTTTACATATATATCGAATTGTTAATCTTTCTACTTATTATTCTTATAGCTATAATTAAATCCTCTCTCAATTTATAATTTTTTATCGATTGAACTCACTATAACGAGATAAAGTTTACTTGTAATTAGGTATTAAAATAATAATATCAATGACATATGTAATGATTAAATATACAACAAGTATGCCCCGATATTTCCAATTTTTCGATAGACATAGCACAAAGTTTTTCACAGCACAGGAACATATATTCTGAAAACCAATGTATCTTTGAAATTAAATTTAAATGTCTTTAGTAGTAAACTTACTGTATCTTCTCATGTATTGCATACAAACATTATAAGTATACATAGTTCGTATGTTTTAAGAGCATGAAATTCAGAACTCTAATAATAATAAAGCTAAATATTAATGTAAACAATTCACTATATATTATGTCCTTTAAATATTATGTTATTTAATTAAAAATGTTTAAAAATAGTTAAAACGTTGGCGTATATAATAATTGTTTAAAACTTGCACCAATAAAAACTCATTAGAATTAATAATAATATAAGTATTTTAATTATAGTTAAAAATTAATTTTGTTTAATTTTAATGATTATGGCACAGACTATAGGTTATAAGTAGGGTCAATTATAAATTTATATACAAATTTAAAACATACCTTAATGATTTCTTAAACATAAGTATTCACTGAATCAATAAATTATAATTTTAAAATAAAAGTAAATACAAATAGAAACAAGAGACAAGAAGATAATGCACTATTATTCATTAAATACAATAACTACACGGAGTTTTTAGTAAGAAATAAATATTTTTTTTAAATTTTTCTAGTCGGCTAATAAGTAGTTTTTGTGATATTGATATTGATATTGATATTAATTATCAATAGATATCATATTAATTATTGATAAAATTATTCGTTTTTGTTTAGTTATGTAATTTATCACTTTCAAATTTTCTTGAAAGAATGTATATTTGACACAGAGCACTTATGATGTATTATTTTCAAAATTACAAGGTACTTTTTCAAACATTTCAAAAAACAAGAGACCATAAAGAAAATCTAACAGAAGTATCTGGTTCTATTCCCACCAGATAACTTAGAGAGAAAAACTTTATAATACCTAATCTTTAAACTTAGACATTTTTAACTATTATTTATTTTAATTTTATTATTGTTTACACGGTATAATTTCAGTTTTAAAATTCTTCTTGACTCTTTAAAATAGGTAGTTTTAAATTAAATAAAACTACCTATACGTATTAAAAATATTAAATACTTCATAAAAACATTATTACCTATCGCTGATTTATGCTCTCAATCATTAATATGATAATCATATACTTTAAAATGCATTATTATTAATAATCTACACCTTTCATGCATAGATAAAAATTAAAATAGGTAAGAGCTCATTTTTTAATAATGTTTAAGTAGACTTTGTATTAATAGTTTCGTTAGTTTTGTTACTTGTAATTGATTTTAAGTTATAAAACATTTTGAAATAAAAATATTTTATATTAAATAATGGATTGACCCATTTACGATACGGGTCAATATATTAAAATATATAAACATTTACAATATTTATATATTTTACGGGCAAAGTAGACTATTAGGCAATGTATACTTTTTCCAGTGTTTTTGGGCAATATATTAAAAACACTATTTTTTCTATGCAGAGTTGTACTTTAACCGGTTCAAGTTACTTTGCCCGTACTTCATTGGGCATTGTAACTTAAGCTATAAACAAAACTTTTTATTAGAATACATTTTTTTTTTAAATGTGTTAAACAATTAAGAAAGAGTAGATATAGTGAGGAAGATAAGTACTATGTTACATTCAATTGAGTTATATTTTTGGAGTTATAAAAGTAATTTGTATGAGAGTATAGAATCAATGTTTAGATATAGTACAAAAATTGAATTAAACGATGATTTTACATTATGATTGTTCAACCAATATCAATAGTTAATAGATTGAAACCCGAAGAAGATTTAGAGATAGCTATAATATCTATGAATACTGGAAATTATTGTGAAGTTAGTAAAACATTGATTGAAGGAAAAATAGATAATAGAATAAATAAAATAACTGCTGTAAGAACAGAGTCAATTGTAAATTTAATAATTCAAGCGAATTGATTTACATTGCCCAACTTAGACTGAGAAATTCTATACAGACCCGGCAAAATATAAATTTTTCTTACATTGCCCATCATAATCGGGCAGCACCATAATGTCCGGGCAATGTAAACCTTGTCCGATAGTCTACTTTACCCGTATTATATATATATTAAAATACAATTATAATTATAAGTATAACCTTGAATGTCAATGCTTTCTTTTATTTAGTTGACCCGCGGCTACTAAGGCCATTAGGTTTTAAGTAAGGTTGGTTCGGTAGGTTGTATTTTTTACGATTGATACGGTTGATAGCAAACACGTGTATGTGTGGCAAGGTTTTTAACCACTATGATCCCGAATGGTCACCCATCCGAGAGCTAGTAGCTGTGGCCGTTACTATTACTCCCAGTGGCATTCCGCAACTGGAAGCAGCCAACGCGCCACGCCAAGCCACTACAATATAATTATTATCCTATATATTTAATATCTAACGAAAGATATTTCAAATATAATTTATATTCTATAATATGTTACTGGTATTTTTTCACACTAAAACCATATTCAGTGTAACACAGTAACGGTGTCATAATCCGTGAAGTATATTCCATTTTAAAGGTTAAAAAATCTACACGTTTACACACACAAATATATATGTGTGTGTATTTATATCCAGTAAATAATTTAATTCGATATTATTATTAAACTTTTAAGAATTACTTTAGGTGTCCCTAAATACAAGTGTTATTTGAAAAAAAACTTTGAAATAGAACATTTTGAAATAAGACGAAAACTTTTTTCTCTGCAGATATTTGCACACAAATTAATATATTGTTGTGGGCAAACATTTGATTAGTTAGGTTCAGTATACCATTCGATTGAGGTGTGCATGTTTAGGTGAAAGTTTAACGACCATATGTATAGATGCATATTACAGTTACATATGGATTTATAAAGTCAACGAAGTTTTTTGCGAAACGTTAAGCTGCCTCGTAGAGTTTGGTCAAGTTAGGTAGCTTACAGTGACATTCTCCAACTCTTCATTGAGCGAATACTGAAAAGAAAAAAAGATCAAACTATTTATGTATAATACTCTGGAAAATTAGTTTAGTAACATGTGATATAATGTTTATGTATATGCAATGTGACATTTGACGACACATATCCCGCATAAAAACTAATTTCAGTCTGACTGAAAAGAATATCACCAACATCAGGTGTATGTGTCTTTGTATTTGTATGTCTTTGTGCATTTCCCACGTGGCCATGTGACATCTGGGCTACTACATCATTTTGACAGAAAGATGTATCTATTTAGTTATGTTATTTACTAGCTCCACGACTACGCGTTAATCAAATTAGATTTTATTTTATTTTTTTCCACCAAACTGTGCGTATAATATATAAACTATTTGATTATGTTCCGGTCAAATTAAATTTAATATATCATCTGTTAAGTTGCGAAAGTTTAAATGATAAATATATATATATAAGTATATAATAATATTTAAGTTACTAATAAACTTGTGAGAAAACATTTGGGTGGTTGAGTAAACTTATAAAATATAACAAATGACAATTTGGTTGTCTTAGTTAAAATAAAAACTCAAACATAAAACTACACCAATATATTCGTTTTATTTATCAAAAATATAGAAACAGCTGACATTTATACACACTAAAACAAAATATAATAATAATCAATAAATGAAGACAATAAATTACCAAAAAAAAAAAAAATTTGTTTTTAAACTACATTTAAAAAAAAAAAAAAAAAATTATACTAATTTTTAAGGGTTATCATAAAATTGATTTAATGCAGCATATTTTTTTTTTTTTTTGTGTAAGTTATCATATATTTGTGTGTGTGTGTGTGTGTGTGTGTGTACTTTTTTTTTGTTAACTTAAGACAGAAACGAATTGATGAAAAAAATTACACGTTCGCCTTCGCAAATACTTGTCCCAACTCTAATTTCGTTTAATTTTCATCCCTAAAGTACTTAATTATGTATATTTTTTTTTTCATAGTTAATATTTTATAGGAACAATACATTTGTAAATTATAAAATAATATTAGCTCCTTAGAATTATTGACAGTTTATATTCATACTTAATAGTTTAAAAATAATTAAAAGGACTAAAATATTTAAATGAAAAACGCACATTGTAATTGTTTTTAATTTTACAATAGTTAACATATAACATCCATAACTTAGTAAGCGTATTTCAGAAAACGCAAAAACATAATGTTTTATTTTAAATATTACTTAAACATAATTTTTTTTTTTTTTTTTTTTTTTTTTTTAATTTTAATTATTTACAAATAATTTAATCAATATTTACACTATATGATACGAGTTAATGAAGGACTTCACATAATAAGTAATTATACTAACATAATAGTGAAATTCTTATTGATAAATTGAATTTACTATGTCATATTACTACTCACATTAACTAATCCTTTATGGTAATATTGAATATTATAATATATGTGCTATTACATAATTAAAATATCAGCATTAGATTATTAAAACAAATTATTTCAATTTTAATTGTGGTTTGATTATTAGTCGGTATATATAACACCTTACTAGTAGTCATATTACTACTTAATTATATTATAATTATATATCGTTGTATTCAACTTTGCTAGCTAATTGATTTTCAAAAAACGTCATCATAACTATCCATTATTATTATTATTACTTTTGTTATTATCATCCTCCATCATATAATAATAGTTATGAGTTTAACTAGCACAGAATTATAAATGTATTTGAGTATTTCCTATGACAATTCAATAGTTGTTTATTATAATAGAGTAAAAAAAAAAAATTAATATTCGTTTGGATTAATGGTATTCAATTTTTTTGATAAATTCGTATGAAACTTAAAAGTATATAACATTATAATATTATTAACTATAAAAATAAAATCTCATCAAAAATTAGTTTATTTATTTCGAAACCAAATATATCTGTACATGTATCATACAAAATTACAATATTTAATCGTATATATTTACAACTTACAACGTGAATGATCTGCATAGTTTGTGTAATGTGAGATAAATAATTTTTTCTAAGAAGTGGAAAAATAGGTAATTGCTCTGCTGTGCATTAGCTATCGAATTGGTCACTAAAATTAATATGTTAAATTTGAATTCAATGAAATATCATTTTCAAAAAGAACAATTCAGAACGGAGACAATCTAATTAGCCTATATGAGAAAATTAATTTCATATTATGTTTTTTTTTATATTGATTTATTTTACGAATGGTTTTACAGTAGGTTGGTGTAATTTTTGCAGAAAACATTACATTTGTTATATTATTAATATTTAATTATTATTGTTTATAACATTTTAGTCAAAGTCACCTCACAATGAAATAATGTAAATAGGTTCATATTATTTATATATAATACCTTAAAAATCTTAAAATGATTAAAATAATTTAAAAATGACAATGCATAAAGTAAAATTCATAACACACTTAAAAATATTAAGTCCCCGTAAATAATATTTTGATTAATAAAAAATACATAACATTATTATTTATTCTTAAAATATATAATCATCTAAATCTGAATTTCAAATTCTATTAAAATAATCATGATTGTATGCTTTTTAGCTTCCTTATTTTTAATATGAAATGTTAATAAAGAACATTTTACTGAATTTTTAAAAATTAGCTATAAAAATTAAAAATTTTATAAATGTTTTACTATAAAATATTTGTAGTTTTATAATTTTTGTGATATTAAGAAATTTTCAAGAATATAATTTTAAATAAATGTATAGTATAAGTGCAAAATGTGGTTCCAATTGGTCTAAAATGTGAATTAAAAATAAAAACATCAACTAGACCTTTGAGTTTTATATTTACAGATTATTTACAGTAAAAAAATTGACATTAGATATTTCAAGATCCATATTGTTATAAAAATATATACGAGTACAGAGATCAAAATAAACATAGTTATAAGATATACAAAGATCGAGTCAAATCATTTTTACTATAAACCGATAACCGATTAATTTTTGTTATTACACAATTGATATCCTCCAACAGTAGATTAAAGTAATTAGTGTGTTAAATTTTAATTCGAATAAAAACGATTTTCTTCGGAGATGTATAATATCAGCATCTATATCTAATAATATTACTTCATATCTACCTCATTTCTTATGTACATTTATTACAAACTGATACATGATTTTGATAGCTCATAGTTGTATTCAATCACTTAATATAAAAAATATCTGATCGTCTCAGATTTTCAATTAGCTCTTGATGCTATTAACTCTATATTTATCTCTGCAGCCACTTCTTCCTTTGTCTTTTATATAAAAGAATCAATCGTTTATTTTTATTCAAAAGATTTTACAATTGAGTTCTTATAAATTCCAGACTGGAATTTTAGACAATGAAATAGCTGATCGTCTTGCAATTTCCAACCAATATAACACAAAAAAATCTATTAGACAAATTCCGCCTTCCAACTTACTTGATTATGTAGAACATGCTTGGAAATATATGTACCTAGTCATCGATTGCACTTTATTTCGCTAGTTCATATATATATATATATATATATATATATATATATATGTATGTATGTATTTATTTAGTGTCTCAGTACGATTTAGCAACAAAATTTACTTTCGTAAATAACATTTCAAATATAGGTAAATTTTTAGTCAATAGTTACTTTAATAGAAATTAAAAGTTTATTTACTTTACTTGAGACAAGTTTTTACTGGTAGCCCAATAAGTCAATAAAGTAGTGATTAACTCTATCAGTCGGATTAATAACAAATTCAAATTATGTCTAAAAACTAATGATCCCTACTTCCTTATTTATACAAAGTATGTATAAGGGCGTAGTTCTCAAATAACATGTTTTTTATAAACAAGGAAAACGTAACCAAAAGCTGTTTTCCAATACTCACAAGGAAAATCATTCCAGAAGTTAAATGGTAGTAGATAGGTAAAATTAGTATACGGCTATTAAATTTACAAAATAAACAAAAAAAAAATAAAATAATGTGTCCGTAGTGCCCCAACAACTTAAAGTTAGGTTAGGTTAGGTTAGATTAGGAATACGAGATATAAAATAGTATTAGAAAATAAATAAATTCCAAGTTACTACAAATTACAACAGCCCCTATCTAAATCTTATATCGTTTGTTTTTCGAGATTCAGATTAGAACAAAATTAACTTGCTGCTCATGCGTTTTAACTTCCCTTAAACAGCTCTTCTCTTTGTACTAACAATGTTAAAAAAGCTATCTACGACTTCACTCACATTTTTACTAACTTCCCATCACTTTTTCACCGTTCAAATTATTTCAACTCAATACTATAAAAAGTTAGAAATAGAAGAATTTTCCTCTTTGGATAGGTGTCTAGTTGCAAAATCCGATTTTCAACCTGAAACTACCATAAATGTTGAAAGTAATAACATTTTTAGCGCTTCTAAAAGTATTGTCTAATCAATACACTGATAGCGTTAGTTAAAATATTAAACTATGTTTAGGTCGTTATCATAAATATTAATTGTAATTTAAAAACATATACTATAATACAATAATTAATTTGTATTTTGTATAATATAACAAAATCATTAAAAATGTATAATAATAACTATATTTTTCAATACTAAAAATCAAAAATATAATTTACATTTATATTTATTTATAAAACAAAATTAATAGTTATAATCTTATAATTTTTTGAAATTAATTAAATCACATTATTTAGTCAAACAAATATTGTGATAAATTATTATATTTTTAAAATAAAATTTTCATTTTTTTAACTGTTATATAATATTTTCTGAGGAATTATGAATAATTATATACTAGAAAAATGTCACCAAACATTTTATTAAATAATTTTTTATCTAGTTGAGCACTAAATCCTTTTATGTATGTCGGTTATATGTGAGAGGACTTTTTAAATACGTTATGCGTATTTTACGTCAAGTTAGGATACATATCAAACTATTTTAAGACAAAAAAAAAAAAAAAAATGACATTAATTTAAATGTATAATTATATATAATCCACATAAGTAGCACGATAAATATACATTCCCACTTGATGAGTAAAATAATATTATATGTAAATATATACTATAATGTAAGTAATAAATAAAGAATTAAAGACGTAAATATTAATTTATTCAATATTGTATTTCTATAAAAATTCGTCAAGTATTGTGACGGGTTCACTAACTATATGGATTATTTGATCCAATTAATATCATATTTTAACATATTTCCGCTATACATAAATCTCCTTACCAGGCAGTTTCCACAAGTCAGTGAAGTTGACCTCCTTTATCCGCTGATCGATCCCGGACCGATACCAATATTTTGCAAATAGTTTGCAATAATTTGCAAACTCATTTTCAGAATTTGCAAACATCAACTTTAGCCGTAGTAATTATTTTAAAATTGGGGGGCCAACTTCACGTAGCCCCCACCCCCCATATCGTCCAATCGATACCGGACCGGTACCAATATTTTGCAAATAGTTTGCAATAATTTGCAAACTTCAACTTTAGCCGTAGGAATTATTATAAAATTGGAGAGGGGGAATTTCACGTAGCCCCTTCATTGTCCAACCTGTGCCAATATCTTTCAAACTCATTTTTAGAATTTGCAAATCATTTGCTTCCTCGCAACTACCATTTAAATATAAGTCACCAACTTCGTATATTTTCCACTTAAAAAATGCTACCGAATTATAAAAAATTTAGTTTAGCTAATTGCAAATCCTTTTTTTGTATTTTTACGGTTTTTTAATGTTTTATTTTCAAAAAAAAATAAAAAAAAATTGTTATAAATAGTATACACATTTAAAACATACCTATAAGCCAATCAAACAAAGTTGAATAAAAAATTGCAAAAAGATCACTAAAAAATACATAAATATAATTGCAAATTTAATATTTGGGGGACAACTCTTCCTGTGCATTGTTATAGGTGATAGAAAGAAAACTAAATTTATAGTTGAATTTGTTTAACCATTTATAACAATAAACCTATTTGATTGAAATGTAGATTCTAATCAAAACTTTTTATAAATTAGCTATAATATACCTACATAGTGGGTATATTTTTAATTAAATAAGTATAGGTATCTAAATATTTAAAATAAAAATCAAGGAAATTTTATAAAATATTATAGTAACTACTTTATTACAATATATTCATAAATAAAATCTAAAATCGTCTATTTCTTTTGATGTTTATTGTCATTTATTTAAAGTATAATTAATATAAAAATACAACGTGATTATTTTTCAAATTATTTATTTATTTATTTAACATTTAAACTGCGTTAAATATGAAGCGTATTGTTGGCTAATTTGAAATTCTTTTTCGTATTTACTTTGATTAGTTTTTTTTTTTTTTTTTATTGGTACGGTTTCAACATTAAAATCATTAGCCGGGAACAAAAACATGTTTACAAGTTGTTTACAATCATCTTAATATTTAAATAAAGGCATTACAGTATAGTACAAGTATATGGTGATAATGATAATGTAACAATAATATATAACTATTTAGATTCTATTATATAGATTGGTTGTTTTAAGGAATGTTATTAAATAGCTAAAATTGTATATACTTAAAATATCTCTTAATATTAGGTTTGGAAAAATTTTTCTTTGTTCTATTAGATTAGGGCATTCTAGGAGTAGGTGTAATGTGGAAATCGGGGTGTTGTTGCAGAGTTCGCAGTTTGGTCTCGGCTCTCTCCTCATTAAGTGGACGTGAGTGATGTTTGTGTGTCCGATTTTCATCCGTGTCCATATCACTTGTTGTCTTCTCGTACTTGAGAGAGGATTCAGGTTAGGTGACGTTTCGGCCTTTGATATTATTATTTTATTATTTTTTCAATAACAATTTTACATTATTTTTAGATTCGATATTGTCTATTATAAAAACTAAATACTCGTGGACGTTATTATTTATAAAATGTATTTTATTAAATAGATACGCGTGTGAAAGTATTAACATAGAACCTTATATATTTTAAACTGTTACTATTTGTAAACAACATATTCAAATTTGTTACCTGATTATTCCAGAATTATGACGAAAAATTTTGAGCTATTCAAAAACATTTTAATGATTATTAATATTTCGGATATCTTACCGAATGATCACAATAGGTACCTAAATTTATTTTGTGCGGTATCATCACGTATTGTGCATACTGCTAATTGATAATCATGAAGATTTAAACAAATTTAAATAACGGACAAAGATATTATACAGAACTAAACACGAAATTATTATTAAAGGGCATAAATAATATTGATTGTAGAGAGTACGAGTGTATTTTATTTACGATAGCCACTAAAACATAACGTAGTGTAAAAAATTCCCTCGTACACCACCCAACCGTCAACATTTGTGCACCAGTCCCGCACAATCTCCAACTATATTTGTTGATTGTCATATATACCTAAACATCTAGTCTTTGATCTAAATATAGCAAACATTATACTAATAAATACATTTTAGTATTAAACTAATTGATAAAAATAGAAATAGTTTATGTATAGAAATTTCAAATTTGTAGAAATTATTTTATTTTGATGACCATAATACTATAAATTATTATTGTTGAATCTGCATTTGTTCAAACAAGTCAATTCTTACAAAGACGTTGTATTGTTAATTGTTCAAAATAATATTAATAAATACAGAATGGAAACCAAAGTAAGTTTATTTCATTAATGAAAATAATTTAAATTAAATTATGTATTAAGTAATTGAAATAATAAAGTTAAAATTATTAATCAATTATTGGGTATCAACGTATAATCTCAGAAAAGTAAAATTACTCCACCTATAGTAGCTAGTCTATGATCGCGTTGAGATCAAAATTAGGTAATTCGAAATGTTGAGATTTTAAGGCGAGTAAAATGTATTTTATTAATTTATTTATACAGCATGTTTTCACTATTCAGACTCTTAGATTTTCTCTTTCAGTATTCAATATGCCACTATAAGTACCAAAAAACATTTTAAATTCTGAGTTGTACAACGATTGTTTACTTTTACAATGATACGTCTTTTTTTAACTATCTACATAATTTTTACGTGTATAAATGTTGCATTTAATATGATCTTATACTTCAATATTTTTAGTCTATGTTCATTTTTTTTTTTTTTTTTTTTAATTCACATAATCAATTATAAGTAGTTGCTTATATCGACCTTATTGGTTCTATTTGTTTAAGTCTAAAAAAGGAATGCACATTTTAAAGATTTAGTCTTACCAAACAATATCAAATGTGTATTTTATATAAATATTATACTCAGAGTTGAGCAGTATCAAAGATAAAATTGTTCTTGTATCTTGTACCATGATACATTTTATACTACTATCATGTGTCTTATTTTTCCGAAAGATACAAGATACTAATACTATTATTTTAAAAATTTGTAGTAAATACGAGTAGATTATATAACCAAAAAATTAGAATTAAATTTCAAGACACTCAAAACTTAAATAAATGTAACAATTGTGGTTTTTTTGTGTGTGTGTGTGTATTATTAATATTATACGTCATATTATAAATAATTTCGTCACGGATATTCATAGTATTTTTACGAAAAATTGTCCAGTTGTAATGGAGCCAAAATTAACAATAAAGAAAAAAATTACCACTCAATGTATACATTTTATTTAATTTCGAATAATCTGATGATAATTTTATTTTAAATATTTTATAATAATTAAATATTTTTAATAATTTACAAAAAAATATACGTTATTTATATAGTTGTAGAATTTCCGTTTTTATTTTAGAATTTTACTGTGTACGATGCGGTACGATTAAATTTGTATACTACTGACATCAAACGCTGATTCGATATCTTGTTTGGTAGTAGGTAGTACATATCTACTAAACAATTCGGAAAAAAACCCAGGACTTAATTTTGTAATATCGATAAGGGATATGTTGTTAAACAAAACTTCAAAAAATAAATCAGAAATAGAATACAATCCAAAAAAACTAATGTGTATAAAATATTTACCTATCATGTTCGTTGATTTGGATAGGTCGTTCAACTACTATAAAACAATTCTAAGATCTAATGATCATTTTTTTGAATTTGAAAATTTCATATTATATGTCGTTTCTAACTATTTTCCTCACAAAAAATATTTGAATGATACCGAATAAAAATGTTTGATTTGCATTATACATTACGTATTATTTATAATTATTTCTATCTTATTTTTAATTTAAATAATTATAAATATTGTTTTTTAAAAGTATGTAGTTTGTAATTTATTAAAAATTATTGACACATAAATATATTAACATAAATCAAACAATACATTAATTATGTTTATATAATATCTTTCCTATTATAATATTAATATAGATTGATAAGTAGCTTATAAATTATAAGGAGATAATTAATACTCTTATCAACTATAAATTCTAAGATAAGACAAGATAAGTATGATATACAATAATTGTTTATTTTGATTTTGATTTTAATTTCATTAATCTTTTTCAATACTTAAATAAACATGGACTTGTTAAATAAATAAATATTTATATATATATATATATTTATTTATTTATTATCAATGTTATATTTTTTATCATTTATTTTTTTGAATTTTAAACCTATGAAATTATTCAGTAGCAAATTCAAAAAAATTATCGCAAAAAAATCATAAATCAATCTAATTATTTTTTTTATTTTATACAATTATACTTTATCTAATCTCTTTTATATTTAAAATTAATTTTATTAAATTCGTTTTAGATTAAAAAAAATTGGTAGGCCTTGCAGCGTTAAACAACGATATCGTGTTCGCTGCTTTTTAAGAAAAAATGCATTTATTGTTTGATGACGATCAAATTTTATAACCAATATCTGATCAAGTTTGAGTTGATTTGTCTGTTGTACTTAAATATAAAATGTCAGCGAAGAAAATATATACATATAGCAATTTATCAAAACAGATATGATTGGCAAAATAAAATAAATAATATTTTAGGTATAAAGAAACAACAAAACTTAAGTTAAAATGAAACAGAATCTACTTTATCTTCATCTATCGAAGAAGGAAATAATAAAAAGTTATTTAATTTAACTATATCTTGAACAGATTTTTCTTAAATTTTACTTACTTCTATACCATATAAATAAAAAGGAAAAATAAGATATTATGATATATTGAAGCCAGAGATATAGATCAATATAATAAACGAAGCGTTTTTGGCAAATCATAAATTGCCATGTTGTTTTATTTATAAACGTGGCAAAATAAATAAGGACGTATCAAAATGTAAACATTATTTAACATTCAAAGAAATTTGTAAAGAATTTAAAAATGATAATTTTGGTTGGAGTGATGCTAAACCAAAACCGGGTGAACCATTATATTTATGTATATTAAAAAAACATTTTGTAGGTGAAGAAATAAATCATACGACCAAAAGACCATTGAAAGGTACTAAACGTAAAATGGTTGGCTATGAATTTTCAACAGATGTACCTTCAAACTGGTGACGTGAACAAGTAAAATATTTTAAGTTTGGAAGAATTTCACCTCCAAATTTGTACAAAAATAATGTGTTAAATAAGACTAAACAAAATTACATTGATAAATATTTAGGTGTCATCAATAAAAATCTAATTGATTTCTTAATTGAATAGAAGCATACTTCTCAGGCTGGAAATATTCATCATATTGGCAGTGATCCAGCTATTATCCATTATCGGACAAATCATCATGTGGTCATATATAAAGATATTACTGAAAAATATAGAAAACTTTTTATTGATGCTACTGGTAGTCTCGTAAAAAAAATTCAACGTACGTTTCTTAAGTTATTATCAGGTGATATATTTCTGTACAAGACGGTTGGAAATGCTAGTTTTGGCCAAATTCCTATTACTCGTATGATAAGTGAAAAGCACAATTCAATAGCAATAGCTATTGGATATTGGCTAGATATATAGTTGAGATGTGGACTTAACACATCTAGTGAAGCAGTATCTGATTACTTTAGATTTCTTTTTTTGGCATTGTGTAAAAGTTTTTGTAATTTAAGTTTTCAATCGTACCTAGATGAATGTTTTTTCTGTAATAACCGGAGAAAAAAATTAATTGCCCTGATGTTTTATTAGAACTAATATCTCTCATATGATCAAAACTTTTTGTAGACTTAAGTGTTTATGTGGTATTAAAAAAAGTGTCTAAAAAGAATTTTATGTTTGTTGTTTTAGGCTACTCTATTAACCTCAACTGACCTTAATACTTTTAAATATATATTATCAGCTACCATGACAGTGATTTTAAGCAAAACATGGAATCAGAAAAAAATCCATCAGAGAAGTATCGACTTTATTTGATAAATCTTATGAAAGCCATAACTGCTGATGAAAATACTAATAATTATGCAGACTGCAATAATGAAGATAATAAAGATATTGAACACGAAAGTGCAAACGATATGGACTTCAATAACACAATTTCTAAAATATATTGAAAATGATTGTAAATTAAATTCCAGTATTAAAGGTAAAAATATGTCTGCTTAATTTTTGTCAGAACTAGCAAAAGACGTTAAGCAAATTTGTAAGCATTTTCCATTGTGGACTGGAGTTTTGCATCCCATATTTAATTCACCATTAAAAATTGCTACATCAGTTTCGTTTGAAAGTGATTTTAATGAATTAAAAAATCTAATTTTAAAACATGCTAGCCTCCTAGTGACCGTTGATCATTTTATACTTCATCACATCTAAGGCATTGATAGCAATTCGAAATTATTTCGCAGCCCTCAACTGAGATATAATGCTAGTAACAAGAGTCCAACAACTTCTCTATTGTCAAATGGAAATGATTGTATGTCTAATGATTTCTTTTTATCATCTAATGATGATATAGAAAATTGGCGTCATAAAGGTGAGGAACTAATTACAAGGA
Organism: Melanaphis sacchari; assembly: GCF_002803265.2. Classification (NCBI taxonomy): domain Eukaryota; kingdom Metazoa; phylum Arthropoda; class Insecta; order Hemiptera; family Aphididae; genus Melanaphis; species Melanaphis sacchari. The sequence goes on along the minus strand of NW_020271525.1, from coordinate 347,106 downwards.
TAACATTTTAAAAAAATAACAAAAAACAAGCCTGATTTCTAAAAATACTGCTACGAAAATTAAGTCTAACAAAACAAACATAAAAAATAGCAAAAAATTTATTCGACAATTTAAGTTTGTATTTAATTTCAAACGATAATAAAGATAATACTACATTCATTGATAAGTTTATAAATGAAAATAATACCAGTGAAATCACTAACAAAAAAAGTTTAAAATCAAAAAGTTATTATGACAGTACACGTATTCGAGAAACATGTACATCAGTTAATTATGAGGACTTTTTTGAAAGATATTTATCATCGTCAGGTAATGTGACACAAATACTAATTTCTCAACAGGAAATGAATATGAAAATTGGCACGAAAAAGGCACTAATCCTACAGAAAGTTTAAGTATAAAAAATATCAACTCATTTAAAAACAGACCAACTAAATATATAGACGCATCACCTAACATAGAAAGAATTTTAAATAGAAGTACACGTTAAAATCAATGGTTATATGAAACCTAACTTATTAAAATTAATAAAAAAAACCATATTTAATATCAAATATATGTGCGTTTGATTCTGTAACCACTTTTACAACAATGACAATTAATGATAGTAAATATTACAAGGAAATCATTGGCAAAAAAAAAAATAATAATTTTATGACGTTTTATAATGAATTGGCAAAAAATGGTACAAGTACAATAATCGTTTAGAAATGCTAAAAAATATATTTGTGGAAGAAATGTGTGTAACAAATATGGCATTAATAATTTCTAAATGTAATGTTATATATATATAGTTACAAGTCTTTTGATGGATGTTCCGTCAGCATCAGAAATAAATATATGCTAGAATCCTATATGTGCTATATGATGAGTAGAAAAAAATCAGTGACAATTATAGTACGGCTTTCAAACGGATTTGAAAGTCTTGAATCCGATTTGAAAGTTTATACTAAAGGACATACATCTAACTGCATCAACTGTATTTATGGTGTAGTTCAATGTAAGAGGATCCTAAAGAACATCTTTTTATTGAAACAGACTCTTATGAAGAAGCTTTTTTAACATATTTTCCATTTGAAAATTGAAATAACAATGGAAGATAAAAGAAAATAAAATATTATACTTCTTTCATTTATTTATTATAATTAATTAATCAACATAATAATATGAAAGGACTTAGCCAAGTTCGAATTTAGAATAAAATTTACGATTTAATACCTGATAAATAAAATGGGTAAACAATTTAATAAACATTAAGACTTATAGCTCTTAAATAGTGTTTGGGTTTTGAGTTAATTACAAAAATTAAAATCAATAGTAAATTATAGTAAAATAATATAAATATATAACTAAAACTTTTTTTCAAAAAGTAATATTTTATAATAATATTGTGTAAATATAGGTTAATTTTAAAATTACACAATTATCTATGTCACATCAATTTTTAACTGGATTTTTTGTCGAATTTATAAACTTGAAAATTTGAATTATTTCTGTTTTTACTTTATTTTTTGTAACAAAATAACATTTAACGTAGAAAAACAGGTAAAATAAGAAAACCATATAAAATTTTTCGTGTGAATAAAATAAATGAGTGCATATAAAATATAAAAATATATAGAATTGCAGTGTATGTTAAGAAAAAATAAACAATTAATAATTTTTTATAAAATGTATAAAAAAATGTCATGTTTTACTGTAAATTAGTCATGCATTATTTGGAGCTGTGGCATGTGTCTCTGAACATTATATTACTTAAGTCAGGCTTATTAATAAATTTTGGGAAGTTCATAATGATTTAAGAAAAAAACATACTCCAGGTGTCACAATTTTAAAATGGTAAAAATATATCTACATTTGTTGTTGTATGCTTTAAAATAGTATCGATTATAATGTATAATTTTTTTTTTATATAAAATAAAGAATGATGATTAATATATGATATAATTTATGAAATATGTATATTTAAATTTTTTTTTGTATGTTATTTTAAATAAAAAAATTCAAAACAAACAATATTAAATTATATCATTTTAAATAATATTTACTTTATCAGGAAAAAAAATTTAAGTCCCAGTGACTAGTCTATAATATTAAATTTTGAAAAGAACTTTTATAACATATTGTATAGCGCAAGTGCATCATTATTCATACTACTTGCCAAACCATAAGACTTGTTGATCTCCCTTTTTAGTTTTTTGTGAGGGAATTTTACAATTCTATTTCATTTTTTTTTTGAAACATTCATTATTGTTTTTTTTTTTTTTTTTTTTTTTTTTTTTTTATATAATGGAGACACCGTACATAACACGCAGTATTTTGTATTAATAATCAATGAATATATTATTGTAATTCTAGAGTCCAATATACTATGAATTGATGTTTGTATACTTTATTAATATTCAATAATATACTATTTTACTATGTTTCCAAGCTAGAAAAACAAATTTCAAATAAGTAATATTAAAGAACTTTAAATGTAACAAAAATACTAACAGAAAAAGGATTCTTTTAAAAAATAATTAATAATTTAACAAGAATATCTACTTTCAAAATATTTACACCTGTTTGAAGTCAATCGTTCGACTTGTGATGGCTGAGTTAATTTATTATACATATAATAATATGAAAATTCTAGAAGAACCTAACCTCCGTCATCACTCCTTAATACGCTACTAAGAGTGGCAGAGATTGAGATGAAAATTTCAAAACTTTTTATTGCAGTTTGTTGAAAATTAGTTGCAAAAGGTAAGAAATAATTTAAAATTGACTTCTTAAAGTAAAGGTACTGTGTAAAGTTAGCATCCCAACAAGAAAATGGGATTTTTGGAAAACTGGTAGTGTTGCAAATTTTAAAATTGATGTTACAAATTGTTGCGATTAATTTGTAAAATACTGACACTAGTTTGGGATCGATCGTACAATGTATATGTGTGGGGGGAGAGAGCTACTTGGGGTTGCCTCCTCCAATTTTTAAATCATTCCTATGGTTAAACTAGAAATTTGCGAATTTTGAAAATGAGTTTGCAAAATATTGGTTCTGGTCCAGCATCGATCGGACGACATGTGGGGGGGGGGCAACTTCATTAATATAGTTTCCGCTACGAATGCGATGATATCACAGTGCGGCGAATGTAATTTTAATGACAATAGTAAATGTCCCATTAATATTCTTACAGTAAAATGTGAAAATATACTAATTTAGTCAGAACACATGCATATATAATATTTATTTTTCGTGTTATGGTACTGTTTAATCTAAAATAAAAATTTCTATATGTACCAACATGGTCACATTTTTAAACATACATAATTTATATTGAAGTAAAATAAAAATGAATAAATATAGTTTTAAATTTTAATGATATAAACATAAAGTTTTTTTATTTTTTTCTAAAATAATTCAACCTTTTTAATATCTGATTATAAAATCTATATTATTAATTTGACAATATATTTCTCAATAAACTTAAAAAAAATAATAATAAAAAATATGAAATATAAATAAAAACTAAGATTATAACTAGATTTATATTACAATGGTTATTCATTTTTATCAATATTTAAAATTCATAATTTATTTTTGGCATCTAATTTATATTTATTTATTAATTTGTTTAAGTAGATAATAATATTGTTTTATAAATTATATGTTTATTCATTGGAATAAATATAACTTATGAGTTAAGCACTACACAACACATAGTAATAGTAAATGATAGGTATCTATAACAATCAGTGTACTGATTTTTTAGTATTAAGTATACATAGAATTAAGACTACCTAATAATATATACTTAATTATTTGTTATATAAATATGTACGTTACTCATCGTTTATTTTATTAACTCTCTCTCACCTTAAGTAATGCCTATACAAACAATGTTTCAATATTTTAGAACACGACCACTTATTAAACTTGTAAAGTTTTGAAACACTTTATAAAAAATTATATTAAATTTTAAATACTTCACATTTTCACAGTCATATACTTAAAATTTTGTCTTTAAAATAGATTAACAATTATATTCAAATTTTTATCTTATATTAAAAAAACAGAAGCGGTAACCGCTCTTTTGAATAGTAGGTGCTGAGAATACTTCATCATTAAGTAAGCCACTGACATGCATGTGTTAAATTTTAACTCAATAATTAATCATTACATGTGAAAACGATTTTGAGTTAAACAAGTCTATATTAATCGAAAAAGTATATTTATGATATACTAGCTGAATTACTTAGCTTCGCCTGTGTACAATTTTTAAAAAAATTGCACTAACTATTTATTTTAACTGATTTCATTTATGCTAACAATATTGAAAAATAATATAAAAATTATTTATTTCTAAAATTATGTTTCATTCAAAACTTTTTTTTTCACTCATAAATAATTTTAATGTACCATAATTTATTATCTTTTATTTTTAGTTTTTAAATGCCATATTTTGACTAATTTATAATAGTTATATAATCTGTAACCATTTAAATCAACAAAAAATTATCCTATTTCCCTGAGCCAAAATTATATTCATATAAAAGTCATCCTTTAACAACCTATATTGATTTAAAAACGGAGTTATCAAATCTCTCTAAATCTCAAAACTCTATTGATACAACTTTTTTGAAAACAGTCCAGAAGTTTTATATTATAAAGAGGACACAGAAACATTTAGATTTATATTACTTTTTTTATGACAATTTGTTTTACAATTATTAATACGATACTTTGAATTATTTTTTTGTCGAAGACATTGTATATATTATATTATAATAGTATATCTTTATTCTTTATATCACACTTGACATTCAAATACTTATCATAGAACAGTATATATACATTCGTTATACAGATAATCAATGGCATATAATAATTTATCTAAATAATTTTAAAAAAAAAAACATAAAATCGTATATATAAAATATTATAATAATATATGTAAAGGTCAAAAGATTCCTACAAAAATTATTTTTAAATTACATAAATTCAACTAAAATTGTTATTGAACGTTTAAATATATAAATAATCAAATTTTGGGCCTTTAATGATCTAAAAATTAAAACTATGTTTATATATAATTTAAATTTTTTTGTCCCGTTATGGTCTGCTTTTGAGTATTCTAAATTAAATTAAATTTTTAAGTTTCAACTATAACAACTTAATATTTTATAAATGTTTAGCTACTAAATCATTTTCAAATTTTCATGATTTTAAAGAATTTTATTAAAACTTGAACTTCAAATCCTTATCAAAAATATTCTCAATTTATTTTTAATATTTTTAAACAATTTTAAAAAAGTATTCTGAGAAACTTTGTATTAACATAGTAACATAGTAAACATATTAATAAATTTTAAAAAAAAATAAGATAATTTATTTTTCACTGATACATTTTGAATAAAGTTTAATTTGAAATAATTGTCAAAGTTTTTAAGCTTTTATTACAATTTTTATTTTTTTTTTTATTTTGGGAAATCTCTTGACATTTTTGTTATATATCAAATTTTTGAAAAACTCTAATTATCTTTGAAAATCAAAGATTTAATAGCTACAAAGTTTTCAATAGTTGTTTCTGTATGTAAATAACTTATAATAATATTATATAAGTTTATAACTTGAAATTCCATTAACCTTTACATAAACTATTCATGTATTTAATACAATTTTCATAAATAACAATTTATCTTGGTTCCTAATATATTATAATAATTACTCAAACTATACGCAGGGTATCTCACTACGCGTATTCTAGTATGCTATCTAACATCTGATCCCCTTATTTCTAAACTTAAACTTACGATACAGTTTAAATATTGAATGGAAATTAACAATTCAAAATTGTAAATATTTATATAATTTAGATATTTAAAGATATACTAAACCAAAAACGTATAGATTTTCAATTATAATATCAACTTAACTAAAAATAATTATATTACTATAAATTATTACTATAATACATTATTATACTTTCATAAAGATGTTTCAGAAATAATCAATGGAAAAAATTAGCCACGTACGCTAATCATCTTATTTTTTTTATTACATAAAATAATATGCTAATCTTATTTATTTTTATGAAAATCCATAGCTATAGCTTTTGATTATTTTTTTTATATATATCACTTTAAAGATGGAAGGGAATTTATTTTGAAAAACTTAGCTTTTCTCAATTATGAATAAGCACACACAAAAATTTGTACATAAAATAAATAAAACAAAAAATAACATTTATTTATGAAATAAATTCCATCTTATAAGATTAAAAATTTCGTTATTATTTTTGATTTTTATATTTAACCTATGTACTATCATTAATGCATAGTATTCAAATTCTATACGTTTTTATTTTTAAATGTATAAGTTTATATTTAATATTAAGTGAGATCTACAAAGTTACTTTTGGCATTTGTTTTTCTATTAGTTCGAAAAACGTATCGAAACAGATGAAATCATTTTGATCAGATTTTCACTTATTTTATATTATATATTTCAACTGAAGTAAAACGAAAAAGTTTGATAGATAGATTAATTTAAACTTTATTTCAACTAATATTAATATATTAAATGTTTTCTCATTATAAAAAAAATAGTCTAAATAATTTGTATTTAATAAAACTATTGTAGTACATACATTTATTTAAGAGTTTGGATAACAATTTTTCTCTTACGCTTTAACAGTTTTATACTTTTAACTAATACAACGTGTAAAGTATGTTTCATCAATCACTGTCAGTGGAGTTATTAAACATTTTAAATATTGGAATATTTCAAGTTTTCTTCAAAATAATTTATAGTGACCATAATATTGTAACTATAAAATACCATACTTCCGTATTCGACTGCAATATATAAATATATAATTCAGGTATATATAAGCCACATGTGCGAAGATAGCATACCACCTATAACTTTAGAGTATTTATATAGAGTATGCAATTTAAAGAGATTTAACTCTAAATTAAATTGCCTAAAGTATGAAATAATTTTTTTGAACAATATTGACATACAATCATGAATAAGAAGTGGTTTAACCGTATTGTTAATTAGTAATGCCAAGGCACACTTTTGAATAATGCTGCTATAGCAGTACTCAAAAATCTGACCAAAAATATATACTACTGATATAGCAATATTATAAAACTGTTGTCATACGTTCGTTAAACATTTAATGTACGTATGATATTACTTATAAGGAAGTATTAGCACATAAATTCATTTATACATGCTTTTTATAATACTTAAAGGACCATCCAACTCAAAAAATCAATAATTATTTTTTTACTCTAATAAATAGAATAGAGTCTAACTAAGATAATGATACAACTAAAATTCGTTTGTGACTATTCGTTCGCTAGTTACTGTGACTTATGACATTGCGCGTGACGTCACGGATTCGTCCGCCGAGGCGGCGGCCATATATAATACACGGCAATATTTATCCATTTTTGGTTTAACATAAAATAACTGCTTATGAACTTATTTTTTTTCGAATGAACTAATCAAATGTATTCAAGAGTACCTCATAATCTTTCCATTCGTATAATTATATCACATTTTGGTTTAATAGTGTAGACAAAAATAACACTTAAATTTAAGAGGACAAAAACGATTCCAATATTATGTATGTATATACAGTATACACATAAATAATAAGAAAGTAGTACAAGTTCATCAAAAATGTTAAACGAAGAAACGAGCATTTGTATTATATATTTAATGTGTCAGGATCTGTTATAAAATGCAACCAGATAAAATATCAATATATATATATGTAATGTCCAATATATCCATGAGTAAGGTTCAAGTATGTGGTTATACGGTACTATTTTTGAACAAAGACCACCAAACCCTAATAATGTGTGTTACAGAAAATATCCAATAATAATACGTCTAGATTTGGTCGACCATTTTTCGTTTGTACCCAGTATAACATGGCAGCAGCATACATGGGTATCATATAATAAATTATTCGACATTTGACATTCGGCATTTAGAATATAAAACGGAGTGGTGAAAACCTCTCGCAGGATCAAGTATAGTTTATTATGGTTATTTGCCAAACTATAATAACCGTATATGTATGACATTATTTACATATGTGTCGTTCCGTTAAAATGTGTTTATTTTTTCAAATGTTATAAAAAAATATTATAAGATCGGAAAAAAGCATTTGTTTAAAATTTAAGAATAAAATTCATTTCGAGTACTAATGTTAGAATAGTTTTATTCATATAATTATGTACGTAAATAATTTTTTTTGTCTTCAGCTTTGTATTCAATACATTTGATTGAAAATTATTTTATCATATTCTTATAAAAATATAAATCGAGTGACATGGTCAGCAAAAAAAGAACTAAAGCATATTTTTGCACTTAATTAAGGATATGTTGTTACTATTGTAGTTAAATAAATAAAATTTAATTACACTTTGTATCTGGTATATACTTCAAAAAATGACTCGTTTTATATCCCCATAATGTAATGAATGTTAAGAATTGTATAAATTTTGTGTCTTATAAATGTCACTCAAAATATAATATTTTTAATCTTATGTTTGAAAAGTCTTTTGTCATTATGTTATTTTTTTTATTAAATGTTATATTACATTTTTTAATCAGCTGAATTTTCAATATCATATTATGGAGAAATTAACCTTTTTTTTTATCTATTACAAGTCTAAAATTGACGTGGTATATTTAATCAAACATATAATTCAGCTAAGGATGTAAAGATAAAATATAATGATTTATTCTTTATTATTTAATTTGTTAAACTTATTTACTTTTGGGAATGTTCAATTCAAGTATATTACATTTGATAAAAAACACTCAAACTATAAATGTATTTTATATTTTTCAAAATCTATGGTTTATTACCTAGAATATTGTTAATGGTATTTTCATGTGTATATGTTTCGTGATATTTCGTTACAATAATATAAAGTACTTAGGTACTATGAATTTGTGTATTTTTATCGTGACTTAAAAATAAAATAAATATTTTTGTGAACAAACTGATTTCATAGAATTAAAATTGTTATAAAATGCACACGATTCTCGCAAAACTTGACTTTATTCACGCATACTTCTGCACCACAAAGTTCAAACTCGAGGTTTAGTGGAGCTGATACACACTCTTTTGTATATATTTTACGTATAGGTATTTATAGTATACTACGCTCTGTCTCACGGTCTTAATTCCATAAGATGGTAAATTTCATACGAGTCACGTAGCGCCATCAAATACACGTGAACGTGAATGTTTGATGTAGATAAAAAAAAAAAAAATATATATTAAGAAAGAAAACACTTGTAGTAATATAACAGTAAATTTGTCTACTGCATATACTTGCGTACAAGTATATAATATATTCAATAATAATATAGTTAAGCATGTACGTATAAAATGTTAAGAGGTTTTCTTAAAATACTTAAGTGTTATTACGTATTATATTATGTAATAAAATAATATACTCGCAGCCTCAGTCACTCGTGCAGATCGTACCTTTATGTTATAGCCATACCAAGTATTAAGCGTGATGATTTACATACGGAATTTTCTAATAATGCGTTACGAACAGCAGTGGCAATATTAAAACATTTATGTATTTGTACTATTTTTCTAATCCTTTTTTTTTTTTTATTATTATTAATTTATCATTATTGAAGAGATCCACAAACGTGTCTTGGCATATTAGTCCGACGAGACTTATTCACAGGTCGATGTTACCATTACACATAATATTATGTATTTAATTTACGTAATTTATTATTACGGCCGGGTCCCGTCATTATGGAGTAGGTATTACACATATTTTAAACCTATACGTCAAGTCTTCTATAAATCCCCGATGTACGACACACAATAATAATATATTATACCTAAATACATAATACATGTTTTACGTAACATAATAAATGCGCGCGTGTGTATAATATCCCTTTATTAGAAACAGGAGACAAACCCTTATTGTGTGATATAAACGCTAGACGTATATTAGGTTTCACGCACTATTGCTTTCGTAAATATAATATTTTATTGAAGCGATTTATTATTAAATGGCAAAAGTTTTTAGATGATATACACTATCGTAACAGTTTTGAACTCAGAGAATCGAAATTGTATAATACACGCACATATTATTAGGGTTATTCGTTATTGCGTATTATATTTTAATATATTATCATATTTAAAGTAAAAAAAAAAATAAATAAAAAAACAAGAACGGAATACTTTGGATTCTGTTTTGGCTTCTCTCAGCTAGTTAATGTTTTATTACTATACTCATAAGTTGTTTGCTAGAATATTTCTTTAAATGCAATAATAAACTATTGCTTAAGTTATTGTGCTCGATGTTGATTTTAAAAATAAGATTGCACGAGTATTGGTTTAGTATGTAATACGAAAGTTATTTTTAAAATGTCGAATAGTCATAAAAATAATTTACGAGTAAAAATTGTTCAAGTATTTGGTACTTTGTTCCAACTATAGAATGTGTTATTAAAATAAATCTAATAATAACATCGTCATAAATTTTAAATTATTCTTAAATATAGTTTTGATTTTTTATAGAATAATTCGCATTTTTAAAACGATTCAATATGATTAAACATATTGTAGTACATTGTACAGTGTCGTAATAATTCTTTACCGTACCTATTTTCAACTAGTGGCATTAGTTAATCGTCATTTTATTTTTCATTTCATAAAAAATATTTTTGTTTTGAGTTACAAATGTTACAATATAACAGAAAAATGGACTCACGACACAAGTGCAGTTAAATTGCCTATCCAAGACGCCGTATGATCATAATATTATCACGAAAATACATGAAAAAAAACATGAATTAAGATACCGGTTACGAAAGATGGTGATATGCAACGAGTAGGTTTAAGTAAGTCGTCATTAAACATTTTATAATATTAAATTAAGTTTTAATACGACTATTAGGGATCACGGGCTAATTAATCACACTCAAAGTAAATTTATCATCACACGACGTTATCGTTTATTTATTCCTAATTTTTATTTCATATAATTTTCACAATTTTTCATATTAGTTTCATAAATCCTCATTGCAATCGCACAGTTTCACATTAATTATTTGTTTTTAGTGATCATGTGTAATATTTTATTCATTTAATGCACGATATTCAAAAAAACTCCTTTTTTTGTACAACGTGCTAATAGAAAATTCAACTTTAAATTTACAAAAAAAAAAAAAAGTAAATAAATAAATATTAATAATAATAATAATAATAATAATAGTAATAAATATATTGGTTTGAATTAATTGTCATTTACGCACCGTATATTTTGTAATAAAATTAATATTTTACACCAACACGGTATAAACTTTATCGCTATTGTTTAATGTATATAGTATAATATATACCTGTTAATGTTCGTTTATAGAAATTCAGTTTTTAAATTCATATTGTGATAGGGATTCTTTAATTTATGTACTTTGTAATATTTTTTTTTTCCAGATGTAGGTTAAAAATAAATAATATTATATATTTAGTTACAATAATGTAATTTTAATGTTTGATTACACATCTTTATATTTTATATAAATTAATTTTGATCTATGCATTGTGCATTGTTTTTAATAATGTATAGTACAAGTAAGTTATGTTAGCTATTAATATTTTAGTAATTTAATATACATGACATATTTAACTCATGCTCTAAACATTAAAATATATATATTTAAAAATAGCATTTAAATTTAATTTAATTAACTGTTTCAATTGTTTTTGATTTTTATAATTTTATAAGTAATAAATCTGTGAAGCTTGCACTTAGATTACTACACGTAGTTATAGAATTATAGAAAATTTAAGCATTTAAAAATGTACACGAATAAACTAATAAGAATCAATATAAATATTGGATATAACTATTATATCTATAATTATAATAAATTCTATAATATGCACGAACAGGGAGTCATTAATAGTATATGTAATTTTTTTTTTTTAAGCTTAAAGTTAAAAAAATATATATATTGATATTGAAATAAAACTGAGCTCTAATCAATATTAATATTTAAACAATAAATTATTTTGATAATTTTCATTAAATATTATTATAATTATGTAATTTATAAAATATTATACTTAAACTATATGAAGGAATGTAAACATGCATAATAAAGTATAATAGGTGTAAAAATATAAACGAGGATAACTATAAAGGGATATATATATTATTAAATTTATATAATAATAATTCTTATTATTATTATTATTATTATTATATAAAAAATAAATATAAAAAATTTGAATGTAATATGTAGAATTATTTCATTTTTTTTTTTTTTTTTTTTTTTTTTATATCAAGCTCATCAATATAATATTTGTATATACCTAATTGTTTACTTTTAATTATTTTCTATGTATGAAAAAAAATATTACGACTTATCAAATTCACACTTATTAGGTTAAAACACAAAAAAAAAAAAAAACAAAAAAATTATTTAAATATTTTATAACTGTTATAAATCTACAATTTATAATTATTGAATTATTCATTATGCCAAAAAGATAAATTTATGTCGCGCTCATAAAAAGCTAACTCAATTAATTGTATTGTTAATAAATGTCAGTTGCTTTGGTCTATAACACGTAAACATATGATAACTAATAATTACCTATCGGTCATCAAATAAGATATAATGAAAAAGTACTTTGATGTTTTATTTTATAGAAATCCATGGTAAAAAAATATGCACAGCACAATAATTTTATTATGTTCTCGGACTGAAATAAAATTATATATTACTCACATTTTTTATTACGTGTATCTCCCCAAATTAGGTGGGATTATTTAAAAATAGTAATAAACCAAATTAATTTTAAAGCGAGTTTATGTTTAAAAAAAAATCGTGTGTTCTCAATGAAATTACTAGATCTATTCAATTTACAAACAATTAAATTAAATAAGATATAAATTAGGAACTTTTTAAGGATTCAAATATTCCTTTAAAAAATTCCAACTAAAAAAAAAAAAAAAATTAACCTTTTTATCATGGTTTAATCACAATCTGTTTGGTATATTTTCCAGAACTATTACTTTTGTTATAAAAACCAAAAATAGTATCTTCAAATACATCAGAAACGTACAAAAACTTTCCCAATACCAGACCTAGGTCGGGTTGCTACTACGGAAGCAAAGTGTGTGTTTTTGTCATCTTCTTGATTTAACTTCCTTAACGCCCGACTACAAATTATACCGTAAACATTGCATGCATCACTATATTTCAATAAAAAATCATTTTGAAAGAATTTTTTCAAACATAAAAATCTCCACTAACTCATTATCTAGTGATATTTGTCGTATTCAACATATATAAATATATATGACATTGAAAAACATTAATGATCATTTTAGAAAATGTTCGGAGTATTATTCAGTTGTAAAAATAATTCTTTCAAAATCAAACCAAATACTAGCTTTGTATATTTTATGTTCAATGTTTTGTTCCATTATTATTTTTCAAAATTATTCTTTTGGAAATATTAAGATACATAAAATTCTATCTTTTCATGCTACACTTATATATGCTAACCTATATGTTTATTGGTAGAACCATATTATAATGATAATTCACATTTGATTTTTATATCGTTAAGCAGAATATTATTTTTTTTTTATTATTATAGGTAACAATAATGAAATATCAAATATTAAATAAATAGTTTATTTTTTTATACTAGTAGTTGAGTTTTAACAATGATCTCTTTGTATTATAATGATATAATCCTCTTTGATAAATTTGAAAACGTGTTGTTCCGAGACGTTAGGAACCAACATCAATTGTTATATAGAATGTATATTTTAATGTATCTCAATATAATAATATAATATCTATTCGACAATAGTTTGAATAAATAGACTACCGCCTAATCAAAACCCTAACTGAATAGACTAGAAGCGATTTTAAATGGCCGACTGCACACCATCGATGATATTTATAATCTGTTAGTATATAAGTATACTATGTAGTAACCACTTCAGGTAACTACGTGTTGTCATCGCAATCACCATCGTTGTAGTCGTTCTCGTTCACTACATTGTATAATATTATTATTATTATTATTATTTGCTGCAACAATTCAACTCTACCGACTAGAAATGAAACAATGCTGGGTCAAAATCACTAACTATATATTTTAATTTCAGTAAAAACTGACCGCATGTATGTTATTAATAAATTAAAGGACTTCTATTGACTTCTATTATGAAAAACTTTAATTCAAACTGCTGTCACATAATAAAATAATGTACTTTGTAGTGTTTTTTTTTTTTTTAACAATTGTATTTGTGAAAATAAAACATATGATCAAGCTTAACTGAAATCCATCATTGTATGTTCTATTTTAACCTAATAATGTTAACTGTTTCCATTTGAAACGAATGAATAGGATTTAGCATATTTTTTTTTAAATTTATGTTAAAATGTTTTGTTAGCAAAATAATATAACTTTTATAATACTTTGCAAATTGCCGTGATGTGATTTAAATACTTTTACGTTTTTGTTTTTCGATTTACATTTTATTTTTGACTTGGAATAAAAACCAGAATAAAATATATTTGAGCTACACATATCAATAAAACGCTCATATTCTAAGGATCTAAGGGAAGGTTACGGATTTTATCAAAATATATTCAATTAATCTTAATTAAAATACATTTAGCAATAAAAAAAAAAAAATGTGTATGTATAAATTATTATTATTTTACTTTATGAAGGGCTGCAATAAAAATATTATTTATCTAAGAATTAATTCCGGGATATAAACTTTGGATAAAATAATTTAACATGGTTTCGCGTGTAATAATACTTTCATAAATTAAACCAATATGGTCAAATACTCATAACGCATTAACAAATATAAACATTAACCAACATTCAGTGACATAAAATATAAAACAACAATGTAAAAAAAAAAATAAATCAACAATGTAGTAATAACTAATAGGTGTTTGTAATTAATTGAGTTTATTTTCTTTAATGTTTACAGGTTTGAATTTAAATTCACACATTTTATATTTAAGTACGAAATAACTTTTCACACATTTTAAATTACACGATTCGTTGGTTTTTGGACTTGAAAAGTCGTAGTAACTTTTAGATCTGAAAAAAAATTAATTTAATAAGTAATTTCTTTAAAGTATTTTAAGATTTAAAAAGACATGAATAAAACAAGCTAAGATGGATTATGTATTTAATTAATATTTTTATTAGTACAACGCTTTTAATATTGTTTTAATAAAACATTCCTATATATTGATATAAAACATTTACTATGTATACAAATAACATTATAATCTCTACAGTAGTATGAATTTAGTAAATCAGAACGACTTCAAACATTTATAATTCCTTTAATTACACGCTATCGTAGACTTGACATTTCTCGTACACCCTTCACATTTGTTACTTAGTTATAGAAAAAGTATTATTTTTAAATAAAGTCTAAGTTCTTTGTTTGGGTCAGTTGTGACTTGTGGTTTATCAATATGAATTGCGCGTAACAGTTCTACGAATAAAAGTACAAATAAATCCCAAGAGAAATCCCAGATTTGTGATTAAAAGAAAAGTAAATGGCTACTACATTTTAAATTAGTGTTTTATTATGTGGTATCTAGTATTGATAATAATTACTAATGGACACTAAATCTTTTGTAACCTGCCGGCTGTCACACTATAATTATTTATACATTGTGCAAAGTGTTATGTAAATAATGAGAATACATCGTTAAGATAGGTTCTCTGATATAATATTGTTTTAATATGATATTGTAAAACTTTATAAACTGTGTAAAAAAAATAAATAAAATCCTTTTTAATTATCATTTATTTGACTGTATAATAAAATTAAATCAGTGAAATGTACAACTAGTTTAACAACCATTAACAACTTGAATATTTAAACTTTTTTCTTAAACCTAATTATAAAACATTAACCAAACTTCTGATTTTATATAGAATTTAAAGAATATTAAAATAAGTAGCTCTATTCACATACTGTGAATGATTATTTTTTTATTTGTTCATTTGTTTAAATTCAACAAATCTATCAACAATACTTTATTTAACAAGTGTATCATTTGTTACTATATGATATAAAAAAAAAAAATAGGTAAATTAAGTTTTTAACATAATATATAGGTTTGTGAGCTAGACAAAGTGCTATATAAGTCAGTGAACGAAATTATCGACTACATTAAATTCAGTATTAATTATTAAGATGTTGACATCAAATAATCTTTTAATCCACTGAATGAATCAATGTACCATATCTTAGATACCTATGCATGATATGAGTCTTGAGTAATTTAATACCAATTAAAAAGACAGTTTTCAAGAACAAATGTGCCTTGTCCCGAGTCTTAAAAGATTTTATATTGAAGAACAATTTGACAATACACAAGTAGTTCTTGAGTTTTATTAAATGTATAAATAATGGTTGAAAGTTTAAGTATGTAAAGAAATGCTAAAAGTTGATAGTCATAAAAAAAAACTAAACGAAAGTGATGTTTTTATTTTTGGTAATAGACATTTTATTAATAGTACTAACTATAATTATTTATAAAAAAAATACAAAAGTTTATAATCGATAAATGTCGTTTAAATCGTTTATCATTTTACAAAATAAAATATTTTATTTTCAAAAGAGATTTATTTAAAAATAGAAGTATATCTTTATGTTTAAATGTTTTAGAAATTAAAATTAAAAGTGATTATACAGATTTGAACTTTTACCAACGACAATAAAATAAAAATGTGAATATCAGATACTAGCTTAGATCAAGTAAAGCCACAGATTTTTTTTTTATTGGAGAAAAATATTTTTTTATTTAAAAATTCCATAATTCAATTACATTCATATTATTATTTTTTTATTTATAAGACACAATAGCTTAATTAGTTTTAAATATAATTAAAAAGGTTAAAAACAGAAATTTAGAGTTGGACCTTTGACCACTATCGAAATATTTTAATTTTTATAGTATGCTTAACTGTTTTACTTAATACATATTCAATTTCTTCGGACTTCTATTGATTTTTATATTTTAGTTTAATATAAATTTATCAAATGTATTCAACCATGAAGTAAAAACTTTGTATAACGACAAATTAATTACTAAAATTCTAAAATTTAATTTTCACCACTGTTGTCAATATTTGTTTACAATGATTTATTCATTAATACATCGCCCAACAAATTACTTAACCGAGATAAAAAAAATACTTTTTTCTAAAAAAAATATAATTTAATTAAAAGTTTTGACATCGAATTTTCTTTAATTTAACATACTCAATAAAAATAAATATTATGTGTTAAAACAAAATGTATAATATTACTTTAACATAATAACTAATTGCAAATTGTTTTATGCTTTAAATGATTCTGCGTTTTTAAAAACAAAAATTTTAGAAAATACTATTTTAGTTTACATTTTTTACATTGTTGAATCATTGGATTATCGTATTTTATATTATAATTAATACTTCGGTTAATTACTTCGCTTTTATGAAATGTGTTTTAAAATTTTAATAACTCATTTTTTTTCGTATTATATCAAAATAATCTATGGTTAAAAAGCTATCAATTTAATATTGCAGACAAAGTTAAGATAATAAGTACGATATATTATTATCACAAATTTTAACAATTGATGTATAATGTATCATAACACGGAGATACGAGATATTAGTATCAATAATTTTAATAGATGATATGGAATATATTGTTTGAATATTTATAAGGTTTAAAGCACAAAACGATTTGTAATATATATATGGAATTTGTGGAATCATGTATGTATATCAGTGGTTATTAAAATCTACAAGATTCCACAAATTTTTGGAATTGCGTTGCAGCCATTGAACCTTTAGGCTAAAATCATAACTATTTTGCAGTTATGATTAAATGTGATGAAAATAGAAATACAATAAAATTAGGCCATATATTTGTCTATAAACAATACAATAATGTGAATGATACAAGTTATTATAATAATTACCATAATCTTTGATAAAAGTTCAAAATTTAAACTACAAATAGAACACTTTTAATGTAGGTACATATTTTCACCAATCAGCTTCTAAATTGAACAAAATTTAACCTCAATTTTTTTAGAGTAATGTTTTTTGAAAACGCAAATAAAATAACAATTAGTATTATATCAAATAAACATAATGTTTTATATTTTCTAAATCAATCTCAAATCACACTTTGTTCGATCCATGTGTAATATTATACTTGGCTTATTTGTTATGACACCGTGTAATTCCCAGTCTGGATGTGACAATTTATAACGTAAAAATCAAAATCAAATCACTATCAACAATTAACGTGTTTACATTATTGTAATCTATAAATGCATCCAAGCACGCATTTAAAAATATAAATATTAATTAAATATAAAATATTGTACGTTTTAAGCAATTAAATGTCGACTATCTAATAGTCTTCGCGTATTACTGCCGAGCAACATCACACGAACTTTGCCCTCAAGATAAATATATTATGGCTACAAAATACCTTACTAACTGGAAAAGGTCAAAATAATTCTAATAAAAATCACACAAGCAACTCACCAAAATAAATCAAATACAAATAATAACACGTTATTAATAAAAAAAATCTGCAAGATTTCTCCAATCCTAATTCTCCAAATCATGCTAAGAATAAAATTAAAATAAAAAATTATTTGTAACTAAAAATCGTTAAGAAGTATTAACGCAATCCGAATTATCCGATATATACCTATAGACGTCCCTTTTTCAGAAGCATTACTCTTTATAAAAGATAACTTTTCAGACTTGTGCACAGCTTTAATAGAGCTAATTGGGGTTGATAACTTTTTCTGTGAGTCTTCAACTGACCGCTTAAAAATACAAACTACCATTCCTGAGGCCTACAGAACTCTGATATATTTTTAAAGGACCAGAATGCTATATATCACACATATAAATTAAAATAAGTTAAATCCGTGAAAGTGATTATCCCATAATCTTCGTTCATCCAAACCTAAAACAAAATACAAAAAAACTGGGGTTGCTGAATCACTAACCTTTGTAACAATCTACTATACAACTTCACCAATATAAAAAATATAAAATACTCATATATACATATCTTTAAAAAACTATAGTACTTATAACATACATTTTTTATACAATTCATAGACTTTCATATTTCCCAACTCTTTGGAAATGTTCAAAAATAATACTTTTTGTAATGATCGACAAGCCATTGAACACCTTATCCTCATACAGAACAATAAGGATCCTACCTTTCTTATTTAAAATACTATGAAAACTGATACTTAAACGAATCATACCTCACATCGTTACTAATAACATTTTCTTAAATACTCAATTCAGCTTTCGGACCTCTTATAGTACGAAAAACCAAACTTCTAGAATTGTTGACACTTAACGCTATGTCAATGTCATTCAAAAAAAAACTTTACTGCAACTGTACCTTTTTTATGTCTTACAAGCCTTCAACCAAATTATGCATAAAGGATTGAAGGATTGAAGGATTTAAGCAATTTCTTCCCCCATCTCTTTTTTCTCGTAATCAAATCGTTCCTGAATGACCGTTACTTCCAGTTCCAAGTTTAATATAGTTTCTCTACTTCGAAAATCTCAAAAATTAATGCTGGCGTTTCACAAGATGATATTTTATCTTCCCTAATTATCAACATTTTTACAGCTAACTAACCTACTACGTAACAAACTTATGTGACGAATAATGCTGATGAAAAATTGTATTATATTATGTTTTTATTTGTAAGGTAGTATTATTAATAGCCGTGTACCAAAACGTTTGATTTTTAAAAGCATAAATATTATTTTAGTATAAAATATTCAAAAATAACATTCTTATATTCTATTTATATATATAATAATAATATAAACCTATATTGTATGAATACATTCGTGTATCGTTACCCCACAAACATCAAGTTTACATTGATGCAAACATTACACATGATTTATTCGGCATTAAATATTTTATGTATGTGATTAGTTAGGTTTGAAACGATTCTTTAATAAGTATTGCTTAAATTTTTTTTTTCTTCACTTTTGAATTAAAATTCAATAAAATATTCAAACGAAAAACAAGGATTTTGACCTAATATTATTTAACAGGAACCATAATCTACTTTTCGAATATTCAAGCGTAAAATCTAAAACCTAATTCAACTTTTAATTATCTTATTATACTTAAATATTCTCATTACTATAACAAAATGGAGGTAAGCATATTCTGTATCATATTTGTCTTTTTTTATTAACGATTTATAAAAAATATTTACATCATACATATTTAATAAATATTCACTTTTAAATATAAATGTACTTTTTTTCCAAAACTGTTTATTTTAAATATTATTGTTTATATTATTAAAGAACAAACTCTTTAAAGCAATAGATCACGCCTAAAATGTAAACAAAAACATTTTTTTAACTTTTTGTAGCCTTTTTTGATTTATCGTAATATAACATTACACAAAATTATGAAGTCATTAAGTACCTTTTAAATATTAATATACTCATTAGCCGTTTCAACTCTTTATACTGCATTTTTACTTATTTTTAATACTAAATAAAACGTGCTATGCTTTTAACAATCTTCTATAGTGATTAATATTTGGATTATATATATACCAGTAAATAAATTATTATTATTATTTTTTTTTTTATACCTAAGTACTTTCTAATAAAAATCAAAAAGTTCATAATTATTTTGAATACATAGAATTTAGAATTCAATTGATCACATAAATAAATTTAATATATAAATAATTATAAGTAAAATAAATACAATTAAATTGAATATTTTTAATAAAATTTATTTTGTATACGCCATAATAGTTTTGCAACTTTGCATGGGCATAATAAACATAGATAAGTAAAATCTATAAGTAGATATTCAAAATTGATAAAAAGCGAAAATCATTAACTTATTATATTGTGTTAAGGACATGTGATTTACACACGAGTTCGAAAATAAACTGTATATCTTAACAACACATTTTTTTTTTTTTTTTATTTCTACGTGATTACAAAATAGTATATCACATGTATGATAGAATGTTACATTAAAATAAATGAAATTCAATACTAGTCAACGTTGAAAACGTTTGATAACGAATACATTTGGCTGTCTGTTAACTAACGTCAATAACGAAAATCATGGTTGATTTTTTTAACATTTTTGCCACATATAATCAGTTATCACAGCGGAATAGTAGCATAATGTAATATACCTAGGTTTACTAATATATTATTCCTATCGCTTTTGAATTTCAATCTAAGAAACGTTCAAAACGTTTAAGTTCGTATTATAAAAAGTTTTTCGGTATCAAATTCCCTCATAATCTAAAATAAAGCCTATAGCATACTATATAACATTATATCCGTAGTATAATGTACCTATAGAGGTTACTTTTGAGATCATAAAACTACTATCACATAGGAATTAAAGTCCTGAATTTATACAAAGGGATCTGATGTAGTTATTTAATATGTTTTTTACGATCTGTAAAGAGAAGCTAGTAAATATTAATTGTGCTTTAAACCTACAATATTATCGAAGTCAAAATTCTACTCATCTTATAATGATTATCACAATATTATTGTAATATCATCACGTTTTTTCTATCAACGTATCGATTATTCGAATATCAAGTATTGTATTTTATGTAAATATCATGTTGTTTTTGTTTCAGATTTCGTCAAGGATTCAAACAGTTCTTTTCTTTCATACCATGCATCAATGTGAGAACCGGCAGCTTGATTCGACGGGAAGTTGTCACCAGCAGGTACAGCTATAGCGGATCCCCAGACGCCCACTATCGGATAGTGCGCAACGGTAATAGTAAGCCCGGAAAGCAAAATATGTTTACAGTGTGCGCTGTATATATTACTAATAGTGTCCCGGACGGAAGAAAACTGTTGAACCAATCTATAGTCTTTCTGATAAATTAAAAAACACTTACTTAAAACAATAAAAAGATGAAAACTATGTTTTGAGAATTCTAGAAATACGTATTATTAAAGTTTAAAAAGTATTGCAATAGAAAAGATTTAACTAAAATTTAAAAATGATAACTTAAAATCATAAAATTTTATAATTTAGGGATCGCATTGGATGAACTATTTCAGAATATTACATACAAATTGTGTGAGCTTATTTTATAAGTATCAGTTTTAAACTAAATAATTTATTTAAATTCAACCTATTTTTAAAATATATACATATTTATATTATACTCTTAAATATAGCCATAAAACTACAAGTATTAGAGTCGATTAACACTTCAAGTATCCAACACTAAATATACCATATAAATGGTTTAACATTTAATGTTGGCTTTAAATCAAAATAATGAAAAGTTATGCCGTCAAGGATTACACGGTGTACTATAATATAAAATGTAAATTAAAAAAGTTAGAAAATTATACAAAAATATATTTAATTTAATCATGAGTTTTTTGAGAAAAACGTTTTAAATTTCTTGCTTAGTAATAATATATTTATTTTTTTTAAATGTAATCAATAACGTAAGTTAAAAAAAATTTGCAATCTGTAAAACACCTAGATGTGTAATTCACTTAATATAACTAATATTTATAAAAAATAAATGAATTTATTTAGATAATCTAACTTTTTTAATTAATTAAATATCTGATTTTAAGAAGTTTTCTCTTAAACCTAAAGATATTGCCTCTACGTTCAGACTAGGTTTTTATATTTAATGCAAATATGTGAACTTCTTACAATGCGCTAAATCATAATTTAAAAACTATTTTATAACTCATTTAACTCAGAATCTAAATTATCATTGAGGGCTATTAATGAAAAAAAGTAGGTGAGTAGGTATTGTTCTATTGTACATTATAATATATCGAGTATACATTATTATTACGGATATGCTAATTTTGAATTCAAATTAAACATCATTAAAATATAAAAAAAAAACGATTCTGAACGATTCTAAACTACAATCTGCCAATCTATATTACTAAGTATATTTTGTTATAATACGAGTATGCTGTTGTTTTTTTTTTTTTTTTTTTGTATACAGAAAATTTTATTCAAATTTGAACTTAAATATTTATAAAAATAATTGCTATTTATATATTATTTTAAATCATATGGTTTCAAAATAAATTTATTATTATTTTTTTTTTTTGTAAGTGGTTTATCAGATGTTAAGCTGATAACATAAATTAATTATGAAGAATATTTTATTAAATTTTCAAAACCTATATAAAAACGAAAAATTTTTATGAATTTCTAATTACTAAAAAGTTTGCATTTCTTGCGATTTTTAACGAATTTTGTCAAAATTCTAACTTTGAATTCATATAAAAAATGTATTCCTATATCTTTTTTGTGTTTATAATAATTATAATTATATAAATTTAAGAATAACTTTTAATCAATAATGTTTTTATATAATAAATAAAATATGTTGAAAATTATACTTAAAAATACGTAATAGTAAATGTAATACAATAACAATTTATTTACTTCAGAAAATCTCCATTACAATCTACAGTTAAAAAACATTTATAAATTATTTCAATTTAAATATGTTTTAAATTTGAGCAAGCTTAAGTGATAATAATTTAACTATCATTATAAAATTAAATATAACGAGAAACTTACAATTATTTTTCATTTTATGTTTAACTTAAGTTATAGATGTAGTGATGGAATGTAGATTCATGTATATTATAGATTATAATGAATTGCTACATAGTCAATCGACTTTCGTGAAAAAAAAAACGAATTAACAAATATGTATCGTATAAAATTGAATAACAGTTTCATTTTAGTAATACTTATAAAATATAATAAAAATAAATAATAACATACTATCTCCTTTGTATGTTAGTTATACGTAGATACAGTAATTCAAGTAGGTATATAATCAGTATCTTTATGACGTGAACAGTGTGTTGATTTTGGCTTTTACAAAAGTCTCTTCATTTCAATATAATATATGAAGTCATAAAGTCAAAGTACCAGGTAATTTTCGTTTACAAAAATATAAATTATTTAATAATAAACCATTTTTAAATTTTATTATCTTATTATCAAAGACTATAAAACAATTCTTTCTGAAACGAAGTCGAATTTAAATTTCATGGTTTTTATTTATTTTTATAGATAAAATCCGCAGCTTTCTATATTATATCTTATATTTAATAAATATAGTTTACTCGGATAAACTTTAACGTGCAACACTCATCTTAGTCAATGTTTATTTATTTTATTTTTATTTTTAATACCTTTTATAATCTATGAAAGTACCTACTGAACTTTAATATTATATATATTTTTTTTTCAAATGTAAATATGCAAACAACCAATAGGTAATTCATTATAATATACCATATTAAATATAAATATAACTTAAAATTATAAAAGAAAAAAGTAAATCAATACAAATTATCCGATCATCCTCTTACTATTTAACTATGTGATAAATTATCGATATTTATATATATTTATATTTTTAAAAGAATGATTAAAAAGCTAAATAATTTTTAAAAATATAATCGTAAAAGTATTTTAAATTAAATGAAACTTAATATAATAACTGCAAACGTCTTGCATAATATATATGCTTAATATTTATTTTTAATAACGAAGTTAATAAATTTTCACACGATTTTCTCAAACCAAGTCCCTTTGAGTGAAAAGGTAACGAGTCATGAATAGCACGAAGTTTTCTGAAAGCTAATAAACTTAAGTTTTTTTTGGTTAAAGGAAACTCTGTGTATGATCAAATTGGATACAACGATTCATTATAAGTTAAAACATTATATTTTTTTCTAATTTATATGCTTAAAACAAAACTTTAGTCTAAATAAGGTATAGTTGGCGCACTCTTAAAATAAACAATGTATATTGTCATTGTTAAATTTAAAGGCAAAGAATTACACCCACAAGCAATAAATTTATTGTCACTGAAATTTAGGCAATTTATAAATAAAGAAATTAATAAATAATAAATATATAATACGTTTACTTCCTGATCCCAAACTTGAAACTATATTACGTTTGATATTTAACTTATAACAAAGCGTATAAAAATATCTATGCAATCGAAAAGATTTAAAAACGGCTATTGAGTACGATATAACGGCCAAAATGTTCGCTGATTATTTTTTCAGTATCTATGTCGATAATTCTTTGAACACTAAAAATACTATTTCGTTACTCTCTCTTTTTACTAATAATAATCATATTAACTTGAGCTCTTGTTTTATTGATTCTAATGATATTTTTGATTATTTAAATTCTTTAGATTTATGTGCAGGTATATAACCTGATTGTACCATCAGTATTTTTAAAATTGTGTACCTACTGTTGAAGCTACTTCATTTTATTTTCAATAAATCTTTGATTTTAGATTATTTCCCACATATTTGGAAAACATAATTTATTATTTCAATTCATAATACAAAGATTATATATATGTTATTAATTATAGACGGAATTCTAGAATTAGAAAAAATACGTAACCCTAACCTTATCTTATAATACTAACGACAATATTAATTATTTAAAAGATATCGTTTATAACTTAACCCTAAAAATGTAATATGATTCTGTGAATATTCTTTTATTATAATAATATTTTTTCACTATTTTAGTTTTGCTATTTTTTTTCGCTTCTTTTTGATATTTTAGTCAACAAAAGTAAAAACCAACATGGCTTCAGACCTAACATGTCATTACCATTTATGTTTTACTTTATCAGTCCAAAATACTTTAAGCTCTAAACGACCTTTACAGTTAGATTCATTCTATATCGACATTCAGAAAACTTCTGACAAGGTTCAACATAATTTAATTCTTAATATAATATCTACTTTTGACATTCATGGAAAAAATTTTAATTGGTTATGGTCTTATTTTAATTGTCTTGCACAAACGGTAAAAGTATCTTTTATATAAAAGTATATGAAATTATATTTTAAACTATTTCTAAGTAAGTTTTGGTATACAACAAGAATTCCATTTAGATCTCCTATTATTCATAATTTACATCAATAACTTACCATTTACTTTTGATAACCTCGGTCAATATACTTCTATTTTCCGATTATGTAAAAATATTATCACAATTACTTCTTCAGCTATCGTAATTCATTCATTTTACAGTCAAATTTGGATAAATTCGTAACGGGTGAGAGTCAACTGTCCAAAAATCATATGTTCGAAAGTTATGTGTTCGAAAGTTCATGTCATCGAAAACTTGAATCATAGAAAAGCCATATGTTCGATAAGTCATGTGTTTGAAAGGTAATTTGCTCGAATAGTTATGTTTCAATTTCAGACCTAACCTAAAATTTACCGTAATACCTATGTATTTAATAAAATTTAATAAAACAAAGTACAAACTCATATAGGTACTATTGAAAATAAAATATTATATATTATTAGGTAAATTATATTATTATTAAAGGTACCCTTTATAATTATAAACTTATAAAACAAATGTAAATATAAAAATAAAAATAAATATTTATAAAGCTAAATTATGTGCAATGCCTTTTAAAAATTCTAACTTGTCTAAGTTATCGTCATCGTAAATTCTTTGTTGAATACATTTAAGGCGAGCATTTTGTACATCGACGTTCTTTTTTGCTCTTTTTGAAGTCCGTCCTTGTATAAGCTGTTCAACTGTTGACTCTGTTTCATTTTAAACTTTTTGTATTAACTTAATGAAGTTAAATAAATTTGAAGCATAATTTTAAGAATCATCATAATTTTATTAATATAATATTTCTAAACTGTTTCAACTTACCTGGATTAGGAGAAACTAGTTTATTTATTTTCATGTGCCATGATTCTGCAACGTTTGTGATTCATGGCAAACCAAGATTTAGACGGTCAGCTACTAACCACATTTCTGGAGGAAACATTGGTGGATTACGTATGGTTTGTTTTGTTGGTCTTCCTCTCAAACGCATACCGGTTTTTCTCAAAACATACGTTTCTTCGAAATATTGTGATAATAGTTGTTCTTCTTCGGTTTTAAACAAAGGTTTCAATAGTGTCCACCCATCTACAATCTTAAACAATACTCATTTTTAATGTAAATATTACAATTCAAAATTACAAAATAATAATTATTTACTAACCATATTAGCTGGTAAAAATGCCAAGGCAGGTATTTGCTTTGCTAATAAATTAAATTCTGGATCGTTAGAATACCTTGAAGGGAGAATGTTTTATGATAAATGGAAAAAACATGCAGAATATGTTGCGAGAGGAAACATATCATTTAATGCATTAATTGCACCTTTTTCAAAATCAGTGACGATTTCTAAATTTCGATTATCATCAATTTTTTATTATTTTCATTGCAGAATTCTATTTAAAGTTCTTCTGTTTTTGAAGTCATTAAAGCATATACAAGTTGAACAAAAATTTGTTGAGTTATATTATTTCCTCGCTTTATTAAACCGTGAATAACATATAATTGGTAAAAAAATATTTGGACATACTTTAAAAGTTCCATCTGCTATTCAAAAGTTCGATTCTTGTAAAAATGTACAATTTTTATAAGTTGTAAACAACAAAACTTCGTTAGTTTTTTTTACTAAAAAATAAAAATAGATTACCTGATAATGTTTCACGCAAATATAATGATAAGTCAATTATGACTGCAGTTTGTGGCTCCATATAAACATCATCATTACGTCTTTGACGTTTAATAATTTGTCAAGCCGCTTCTTTACTGACATGAGAATTAATTGTTTGAGGCGTTCCTGCGATTGCCGCGTGGTATATTTGTATTGGTTTATCTTGATTTTCTCGGGCACTTTTTTTATATTTTATTTTATTTTCCTTGCTCTTATTCTTATTGGGTCAGCTCCGTGAGAATGGTAATTTTCAGAAAAAATACAATTTTTGTCAATATAATGTTCACTGTTTTCACAAAAAGTCCGAATTTTTGCACCACATTATTTTACACAAGTCCAATAAAAAATATGTCTATCGTCTATTTTTCTAATGTAGTCTTTATTTTTTATATATAAATAATTGTTAATACTTAAAACTACACAGATAAAGATATCTCTAATAATATCGATTAAAATAATAAAATATAGTATTCTAAAAATAACATTAAAGAACTGCTCCTATATGGTCATACATCGAAACGGCGTACGAATACATATTTTAAAACATGCATTTAATCACGCTAAATAATAATAAAACCAAATTTAGCCACGCTTAACGAGTAATAAACAATTTACTTTTAATATTTACTGAACGCCATAACGCGTCAAACGCGTGGCTGATTGATAACTCATGACGCCAACTGGCGTCAATACGCAGTTAACGTGTTAAAATTTCGATGTTCATTCTTAAAATCACGTAGTTCTTAGCAACAATAATCAATTTCGTACGTCGTACTTTACTGACTATACTCTTGTAGTCTTGTCAACTACAACGTATTTAAGATAAAATGTTAACATGTTTAGTAAAATCGCATAACGCATATTGTTATATATACTTATGGATTGCTTATCGTTTGCTCACACAATATGAAAAACTTGTTTTCTGTGTGAGATATATCGGACAACGTTCTAGATCCAATTAGTTTAACAGTTTTTTTTTTCAAATTCTAACAAATAATCTTTCAAACACATGACTTATCGAACACATGGCTTTTCTATGATTCAATTTTTCGATAACATGAACTTTCGAACACATGACCGTCGAACAAGCAACCGGCACCCATTTTTAACATGGCGTCACCAATATGTAAATCAATAATTATAAATAAATGTTATATTGTTACATTTTCATTTAGTTATAAAGCTATTTGCTATGGTTATAAAATAGAAAACAGTTTTGTCACTAGAGTTACAGTGAAACCTCAATAATTGGAAATTCAAGGGAACATCAATTCTTTTCGACTTATCAAGGTTTTTGACTAAGTTTTCGGATTATCTAAGTTTTGAAAAAAAATTCTATTTAAAGAGTTTTTAAAATTTACATACGTATTATAGTTTTTAGTTATTGTATAATATACACATTCATGTCATACATATGTACATATAATTAAAATGTGTATTGTTATTGTAACTAAAAAATAAAAACCATGATAAAATATAATAAAATAATTAATTATAAATAGCAAGTGATTTTAAATTACTAGGCATTTTTAAATTCACTACGCACTATACACATATAACTGATCGATTGCAAATTCGCAACTAACAATACCGAATTTAGTGACAAAATAAACCAAATAAAAAACATGATAACAAACACAATAAATGCGATTATGTTAAATTATCGGAATGCACAAGCCGATTAAACAAATGATTATAAAAATTATCAGCATTATTTGTCTATATTCAGAATACAGAATGTTCAAGTTATCAAGAGTTTTTCTTTCAAGTAATCAAAGTTTTCACAAAGAAACAGCACTTATTTCGACTTATCAAGACTTTTGACTTATCGAGGTTTCACTGTACTTTGATAAGAGACTTAGGGATTAACTTTGACAGAAATTCTTTTTTCTCATCTCACATAAATACTTAGAGTAAAAAAGCTCTTAAAATGTTAAGCTTTATTAACCGAAATATAGGTAATTTCTAAAATATTAATGCCCTAAAAATTCTTTTCTTTTTACTTATTAGATTACATCTCGATTTTAGGCCAACAGCAATGTTACAACAGCATGAATCTTCTATTAATCTAATTAAAAATCTACGACATAAATTTTTAAAGTTTTTAAGTTACAAACTAAATATACAGTTTATTACAAAAAAAAATCGTACAATATGCAAATCAGTGAATTTGGATTTATTTAATGTGAGATAGGTAAGGAAAAATATTGATCATATAATGTTTATTTATGACTTGTTAAACAGTCACATTTATTCTTCAGAATTGCTTCCTACAATAGGGTTTAATATAACAATTCATTGTTTGAGGGAAGTAAATTTGTTATATGTATTCCATTTTATAAATATAATCATTACTTTCTTCTGTAGATCATCAATATTAGCAAATCAAATCACAGATTACATAAACTGTCTTTGCGTGACGTAGTTTTTTTAATTATTATGTATATTTAACTTTAAATTCAATCGTCAATTAATTGTTTTTATTTTTATTTTTATTTTTTTTATGTTGATTTATTCTATCTTATATAGTTAATAATATTTCATAATTGTGTTCATATTAATTTATTAATTTTTAAATATTATACTAATTGCCGATTCTGTAATACTAAATCTTATCGTCATTCACACAATTGTATTTTACGGAAGGGTTTTCTCCATTTATTTATAAATAAATATGGATTTCGAAAATAATTTTAACAGTAGATAATGAAATAATAATAATCAATCGAAAATGGTAAAAATAACGGAAAAACTGAATAAGCAAAATAAACAAAATAAAAGCACCAAAAACACATCTTATCAATATAAATTCTAAATTTTTCAAAATAGAACATAATATTAATATTACATAATTATCCAAAAACTCCTATACTAACTATGTACATATAATAAAAATGGTGGTTGTCGTTTTTATCATTATAATTATTATTCAACAATTTACAGATCAATTCAAATCTACAATATCTGTGAATTACAATAATTTGTTTATCTAATTAAGTCAGTTGTAAATAATTTATGTTTTTTAACGACACATATTATATTTTAAAATAATAGTAAATTATAAGTAGGGATACAATATTAAATACGCAATGGCAACTGTTTATGTTCCTATTATCTACTAAAGTTTGTCTTGAGAATTCAGTATTTGGTCGTAAACTCATATTCATTCTCACCAGCACGCACGTTAGCTCTTAAGTTCTAACTGACAAATGCCCAGAACATGATTGTACTTCAACATATTTTTCTTTGACTATAAGTCTTTTTTTTTCTCTACCAACACTGTACATTTGTATTACAACCCTGGTACCTATATTATATGACATAAATCTGAGATTTGAAGCGCTCATATCGATGGCAGTCTCCTCTAAAGCTATAGCTATTATAAGCCGTTACTTTTTTTTTATGCTAACGTTTAATTTTGTAAGTTACAACTTCAAATGCCCTCGATATTATATAGTATAATAATTACTATCTGTGGTGAAGGTGACACTGATGGGTGATGACTGATGATATTATGTACCTGTGTGTAATATTTGGTACTTATAGGATAAAAGGGTGCATTTTACATTGAATTACATTAAATAATTAATATTATCAAAACAACTACGATGATATAAAGGAATTGCTCATGTATTAAAATTTGATCAGCATTCACAATGCAAAAATATTTTTTTTAACATATGTACTCAACCATTAGTATTATTATTATATTTTTTTGCATATTTTTACTTTTATTTATATCAAATATTATATGAGCCATGAAAAAACAATGAATTCAAGATTTGCTGGCAATGTCCTGAAATATTTTATTTACAGTGCTAATATCGAAATTTTTGGTTTCCCACTGTCAGAATTATTCTGTCCGCTATGAAGTTTGTTCACTGACGAGGTGACAATGACTTTATTAATATTCGTAAGCTGCAATGACAGATGGGAAAGAGTAAAATCAATTTATAATCGTCTAGATTCTTTAAAAATGTCCCATTGTTATTTGTTTTTCTGTAAAATATAAAATATGTGGAAATATAAAGTTGGTTTTTGTCGCCTCTCATAGCGTGTTTAATTTATCATTTAATTGGACATTCAGAACCGAAGAACCACAAGCACAACTAATGAATACCTATAACAATAATAATAAATAATTAATAATTATAATAATAAACACGAATAATAATAATTTTTTGTCTATATAAAAGCCCTAACGAAAAAATCAATTAATAAAATGTAATTTAATTTAATATGATTATATTATTTACTATTATCATCAAAAAGGGTAATTTATCAAACATCACAGTAGTTTTTGGGATAATTTGTTAAACACTGTTAATTCAAGTAAAAAATGTTTATAAGTTGTTATTAAGTTGTGTTTAGAAATAAGTTTCAAACATAAATTAAATATCTAACCTTTTTCAGTGAGCAAAATTGATTACTATTTTTTTATTAATTTAAGTTATAGTTCAGAGAAAACTCGCTAATCTTCATTACTAGTATATGATCATATCCAGTTTTATAAGCGAATGAAAAATGAAGATAACAAACCTACACGTCATGTCAAGATAGGTTATATTATATGTTGTATATATACTCTATATATATATAATGTATTATATCATAGCATCCTATCAGTTTTTTATATTTAATATACTATAATACTATAGTAGTTTTGAATGAGAAAGATTGACGTTATTCAATTAATGAAATAATATTTTCAAGTTAATCTTAAGTGTACAAAAAGTGCAA
Source organism: Melanaphis sacchari (assembly GCF_002803265.2). Lineage (NCBI taxonomy): Eukaryota > Metazoa > Arthropoda > Insecta > Hemiptera > Aphididae > Melanaphis > Melanaphis sacchari. The sequence goes on along the minus strand of NW_020271525.1, from coordinate 314,659 downwards.
TTTTCAAGATATTTCTAAACTTATGCAACTATAGTATTTTATAATAGAATAACGTAAATATAATTCATATTTCAACGGACATTAATTAATTTTTAAATTTAAGTTAAATGTTTGGTTTTCATTGTTTAATGTTTCTCCTGGAATTATTTTTTAGTTAATTTCTAGTTCTATCGTGATATAACAATATATTATATTAGTATTGTATTATTATATGTTTATTACCTATTGGTTATAATAGTTTTCCTTGCTGTGTATTTTTACTATATTTAATAAATGTTGTCATGAAACTATTTTGACTAATTGACTCTAAGTGTTAAATATTTGGTACCATGCTTTTTAGTAAAATTCATTGCAATAATTAATTTTAAACTCCACACGAAATGATGAATGTATTGATTTTATAATGATGCCTGTCACCACCTTTTGAGGCAGTAAAAATACTTTATTTTTAAACTTTGGATGATGGTCTCTGGTAGCAAATTAGATCTAGTTATCACTTCGGAAAGTAAATGTAAAATAGTAGGTATTTCTTAAAATTACCAAATAATCGTAGGTGCTTCAGCTTTTTACCAATTTTTAAATTATAATTTTCCATGCATAATAAAATATTCAAAAAATGTTTACTCTTTTTAGATATTTATAAGCATTTTAAATATTTCATTTATTTAAGATTAAAAATCATTCACTTAATTAAAAACATTGAAAATTTAACAGAAGATCCCATATAAGTTTTACTATATCTCTATAAAAAAATTTTAAAATACATAAGTAGTCACAATTTTTATAGATAAATTTTATGTTAACATTTTTACAACCTACTGTAATACTTATCTTAAAGTAAATTGTTTTAATTAAAATATCGTGAAATAAATTTAGAGATATAGGCTAACAGCCAGCTTCTGTTCAGAATTATTTTTTGTAAATATTAGTATATTATTAAATTCAAATTGAATACACCAACTGGCAATTACAATTGGTAACCAAATCGACACCTATATACAGCAATGCGGTAATCTGTCTTATAATTTTTAACTTTCTTTTCTCGTAGTAGCTAATTTATTTCGTCAAAACTAAAAGCAAATCCAATTTTTAGCTATTTTTAATATTTTATGATTTTATGTTTAAAGATAAAAATTGTATTGTGTAAATCATCGAACAATGGTTCAATATTATAGTTTGTTATCCATGGTGAAATTATAAATTAAATTCCTTGCCATCAAACTATTTCTATCTGAACTTAAAATAATAATAGGCAATATAATATATTATAAATTATTATGTCTTTAATATTCAATATGTATGCATAAAAATGATAAGAAAAGTATTCTGTTTAAATGCTTGTAATGAGAGAAGCTTTTTAAATTTTAGTTTATATATCAGTATGTTTAGAAATTCGACTTATTTCTGCATATCAAAATTCTATTCAGTATACATTTTACATTCTTAATCTCTATTATCTCAAATTTGGATCAATCCAATCAAATTATTCTCGTATATAATATTATAACACTTTATAGTAATTTATAGTATATTATTACTTATTACAATTTATAATGCAGGTATAGCAAAAATTACTAACTTAGATACGATATACTAAATAAGTACACTAAAATTATATATATTACTTGAAATCGCTCCTAAAACTAAAAATAAATTGAAAAAAATTTAAGATCTCAAATCTACTAATAAATTAAATAAATATTTTCATAAAAAATCATTATTTATCTATAATTTAAGATAATTGATAATCAAATTTGATAATTTGATAACAATATTAACATAATTTTTCGTGAATTATTCAATGGTGTAAAATATAATATAATTTTATAATGTGATATTTTCAATCGCAAACGCGCGGAGTATCCAAAAACAATGCCTTCGTCCAAGTTTGAATCTGTAAAAAGCCAGCTTAACCCTTATAAATGTTGACCATTATCCAAGCTTACAGTGTTAAGATAGCGGTGGTCTTAAGGTTAAATATATATCAACTAACTCAAAACATTCTTACTCAAAGCTCAATATATATATTATACAGGGATGGCGCATATTTTTATTTCGCAGTGTATTGTTTAGTTTTCTCGAAATAATCTCCTTTTCTCGTTGGATCTTAAGCAGAATTTAGGCAGCTGCACTAAAAAACTTAACACTGACTACTGTAGTCTATAACAATACTTTTATACATGATGTTCAATGCTGATTATGAGTTTGATTTTTTTTTAAATTTCTTCGTACACTGCTGTATGGAGAACATTTTATATTTTAACATTTTCAATGTTTTTAATTTCAATGCAATCAGATTTGTACCATAAGTATTTTTAAATTCTAATTTAATCAATTTTTGGAAAATTTTATTGTTTTAACAACCAATCGTATAGACAGAAAATTAGTTTGCACAAAATAAAAGTGTAATATACGTATGTATAATGTATATACTTTCCAAATAATTAAAATTCTTTTTCATCGTTTTAACAGCTTACTCAAAAGTTTCTTCTACATTATTATATACAATTGTGACTTAATTTTAACGTCAAATGAGAATACATAAATGTATACATAGTTTTCCTACTAGTATTGGTTGATTATGATACATATCCTTCTATATATAAAAGAACAGCCCTTTTTTATGTTCCCATTTTGTGACAATACTATTTAACATTTTTCCAATTTTTTTTCATAGAATTGCTCAAAATATCTTCCTGGATGTCACCATGTCACTCGATTTTTAATTTTTTTTGTTTGAAGGAGGAAAAGGGGAAATTTTATTTTTTTCTCTATTTATATAAAACAAACTGGCCTTTTTTTAATATTCCCGTGTTGTGACGATACTGTTTAAAATTTTTCCAATTTTTTCTCTGAGTCGTACCAAATACTCCTAAGAGTGATCATTATATTTTTGTTTTATTTATAATTCAGTTACTACTACTACTACTACTACTACTACTACTACTACTACTACTACTACTACTACTACTACTACTACTACTACTACTACAACTATTTAGCACTTGATAAAATTAAGTAAAATGTTGAGAATGCACAAACTATACACAGGCGTAGCCGGGTAATTCAACTAGTAGGTACTATATAAATAGAACATGAATTTTTTTTACATCAATTAAACCATAGATAAAATTTGTCATAATTTTGCAAATTGAAAATAGAAACATTGCATCGTGCTATCTTTATCTAACCAAACGTACGTGTGCGTATAAAACTACTAAACGCAAATCCATCGAACATAGAGGAGAGTTGAGGTGTTTTTAATCGTAAATCAGATAAGCTATTTCATATTTTCCCCAGGTAACAGGTACAAAACAATATTTATATTTTATTACTATGTTTGTAGATGACCATTTTTTTTTCTTTAAAGAACCCATAACTAAAAAGTGGTTTGACAATTTACTTCCGACTGTTAAGCCCGATTCGCAATCCCATCGGAAATGTAACATCCTCGTTCGTATATATTATACAACGCTTTATACCTATGCTTTGGTCGTAAACCTCGAATTCAGGGGGTGAAACATTTAATCGCATCTGCAGGTATGTATACCGAGTGCTTCGCAAATGGTTTACGACTTTGATATTGCTTTTATGTGGTACGGAATAATATTGCAAAAAATCCACGTTTGGATAAGAATAACAATAACAGCCACAGTCAAAACAAATGGTTTATTTGAAAAATGTTCACAACTTTTTAACTACACTAACACGATATAAATAAGACTATAAGACTAAATAGGACGACAAAAAAACCGAATCAACTACTATTATAAAATCTAAGGTACCTATCTGTATTTCAACTGAATTTATATACTACGTAAATTCTACATAATTTATAGAAATAGTCATACATGGCAAGATTTTGATTTCTAAAACTAAAAAATTATAAATATTACATATAACATCAAACCATAAGCTGCAAAGAAATCATAAGTCCACTGTTTTTGATAAATATGGTTTTTTAAACTTGCTTTGTTATTATCGATGAATATTATTGTATTCATACGTATTTGTGTACGTGTTTTATTCTTCTTTTTTTTCAGGTACCGTTTGCATACCCTTGAACCATCTTTGCGCCGACAGCGGAAAAGGTCACCTAAAAGTACCGGCGGCTCATTGGAGGCAGGCGAAAAAACACAGCATCAACAGCAGTGTTGGCGAAATGAGCAACACCAGTTTCAGCAATGCAGTGACAGAGATAACCGTAGCCACCGCGAATACATCGACCTGTAACGAAAATAGCATCAACTGCAGCGAAGACAGCTTGAGGACCTGTCTAGAAAAAAATAAAAATTCTGCATCCTGACGACAATCGTCACAGAAGGATGAAAGAAACAACGATCTCCATCACTGTCGATCGTTGGCGACCGATGTTACTACTTCGAGGAATGCTGCGACACAACAGATTTGGATTTAATGACTGGGTTAGAGATGTGAAATCTCTCAGTACCACTCGGATAATACTTTTGGAATACAATTATTGTATTATAAATTGAAATTTACGTGTTGGTGTGTGTGTATGTGTGTGTGTATGTGTATGCGTGCGCGTGTATGTCCAGGTATGTTTATAATGCTTGTAAAATATTAGTGGCTCCAAAGTCCTAATAATTTTTATAGATAAATATATATAAATATAGTTACTTACAACCACTTAAATATTATCAAAATCAGAATCAACTTCGAAATTCCTCCAGTAAAAATTAAATCAATTTTTTAATGTACTTAACTAATTAGAAGACTATCTTGGTAAAATTTTAAACGAAACTACAGCTAATTACGTCTACTCTGAGTCCACTGATACATAAGATCAAACTTGAACAATGGACGCTTGAACACACACAATTTAACTACGAGTATATTAGATTATTTATTGTTATAACATTTAAAATTTATTGTTCGCACTTTAGTACATGATGTAAGAAAATATCACTGAAATATTCGAAATTGTCTTTTTCATAAACATACTCCATTTATGGCCAACAAAAATCCCTAATAAAATAATGTTTAGTATCATCTTGTCTCAACTACCATTTTGAAAAAAATTATCCCAATTTTGATCTCAATTTAAATATTAATGTTGGCATTTATTATGCTAACAAAATTATATTGATATAGATATATCAGTACAAACTATTATTTAAACTTTCAAAAATTAATAAAATTAATTTTTTCATTATCCAATTTGATATTGTTTTAATAAATGTAACTATTCAATTCCTAGTAAGAATTAGCATATTTATCTTTATTGTGATTTACTTGTATTGTGATATTTGTCCTACTTGAATAACTTTGTAGATCATAATGCTTAATAAAAACACAATATCTTCAATGCAAGTATCTTATTTTTTTTTCGTAAAATCATTTTGGAGAAAAATAATTTATAAAAAAAATGTTATTCACAGTGAGTTGTGGGTATACTAAATATTTTTAAAACACTAAATAATTTCTTTATCCTAATCATGCTATGATAGTATAAGAAAAGTATATAACGCAATTTTATTAATACTTTTTAGACTTAACAGAATATTTTTAATTAAATGATCTAAAAGTCTTTTAATAAATCAAATCTTATTAAATTTTTTTTTTTTTAAGTAGTTAGATTTAGTTTAGCATTGTTATTTTTTACTGTGCAAAGAATAGAAAAAAAACAATTTTTACTAATTAATTAATCAATAGTCAATAGTAAAAATAAATATTAAATGTTTATAATAGTTACTACTTTCGTATCAATTTGTTTTTATCAATTAATCAATTAATAAATTATTTTATTTATTATTTATAAAACTAAAAATCTAAAGCATATTATTATCGTATTATGTATTCAAGCGAGCATCTTTATTTATTTTATTAAAGCGAGCGGTCAACTTTGTAACTTTATCACAGCAAAACTAAAATCCAATTGATAGCTTTAAGTAGAAGATTTCTTGAGCGTGCAAAACTCATTTATTTATTACCATGGTAAAAATTATTACCATATACTGAAGTAACATTATTGGTTATACTTAACAATAAAATTTAATTTAATAACAATATCCAAGTAGATCTTAGTGTACATTAATTTAACGAAATCTTCGATTTTAACGTATAACGTGAGGGCGTTAAACAACGGTAATTTTTACATTCATTTTCATTTCTTTTATTCGAACAACTACCTGTGAGAAAGCTTATAAAATACCCCGACCCCCGCTGCTCATCCTACGAATACCGCTTATAATTTAATAATATATACCTTCGTGCACGTCCGTATATAAGGATTACGTGTGATTTTAATCCATTACACAAACCCTCCGTGCGAGTCGTTGATGCTGTGTAAACGGATTCAAAGTCCTCGTTTCGCGGCTAACTCCTCGTCCATTTGATAAAACTTGGCCGTTTCTAAATAGCGCTCCAGGAAATCACGTTCTATTTATACCTATACGAAATATCACTTGATTCAATTTATTAACATGTGCCCAATTTGATAAATATCAATCATTTTTTTATTTACTTATTTTTCATAATTACTTAGACACAGTAACGTTTCGACAAAAACTTAAACATAAATTAATATAACTATTCGTATAACATTAAGCCGACTTGCCAAAATCTAAATGGGAAAAACATTAATGCAACTTATTCATTACATTTTTATGGATTTTTTTTATCTAAATAGACTACGTTTTATTACATCACTTGCGTCATACTATCATATTAAAATCTGAAGTTGCACTTCATTCCATCATTATTGTATTATTATTGAAGTATTAATGTAAGTACATACTCGTTGTATGGTGGACAGGCAATTCTAGGATGTTATCTTATTATTTTAACACAAAAAATTCTAATATGAAAATCTCCAAATGTTATATGATCTGTCTTAATTACATGCTTACAAAAATTATTATCAATAATAATTGAATTGTTTCTTTTAACCGATTTACGTTGTGATTCATTAAAAACGTATTGTTTTAGACCTAAATTTAAAAAAATGTATTTTAATACATTTAGGGTTAAATGATATTGTATTTTTAATTAGTATTATTTGTACACAATTACCATTTAAAGTAATGCATATTATTTCATAACTATTAATATATAATATATTATATATATGTGTGTGTGTATAACATGTACCCTCTTCTGTGTGCAACTTTTTGTATGCACTATGTATAGAGTGAGGCAATATAATTACACGTTAAAAATATATTTAAATTCATGTAAATATTACTAAAGTGTTAAGTTTAAAAAATCAAATACATACATTTTTTGATCATTTAAAAAAAAATTTCATACGTAAATAACGGTACATGATTAGATCAGATTAGATAAATCCTCATTACAGTTTAAACACAATTAGCTTTCCTTTAAAAATATAAGACCCATAATTATAGTATTAAATATGACATCCTCACATTTTTACATATTATATTTAAAATATCTTACCGTTTTATAATTATTAGGCATCTTGTACTTCATTTAAATATTTTATTTTTTATCAAACTATCAAGCTTGTTAAAGATTATAAAATACAAAATAAATACAACTAAAAATAATAATACATGATAAAATATGTGAAAAAAACTTCACGTTAATAAAAAGATATAGAGGAATAACAATACATGTAATTAAAACAAAAGTCGTATGGTAACCATTACAAAACATCTAAAAACAGAATATAATTACGGTACAATTTTTATGTATAAACTGTACTAGTATAAAATAAACAGGCATGAAAATAGCCCCTTGAAATTATATTTACATATTTTACTTAAAATTGATAAATCAGTAACAATAATAATATGTATTTTATATAATTTAAAATTAAAAAATATTATTTAATATTAATTAAATATAAAACAACAGAAATTGCAGGGCCCGTTATAATAATCCTACGTGTAGTAAAAATGGACTGAGGAATAGATACTACACTGTAACTGTGTAACTCTTGAAATAAATGTGGGAAAATAAAGTATGTAATTCAGTTCTACTTATAACATAGTACATTTAAGAAAAAAATAAAATAATACTCAAGCACGTTATCGTTCTACTAAAGTATCAATCATGAGCTTCTTATGATGACAGGAGCATAATTTTGGAGTAAACGGGAGAGGCATATTAGTATATTCGTAAATCTAATTAATCTTAAAAATGTTTGCTCTAACTAAATTTAATTTCCGAATCAAATACGACATAACCGTATTCGAGGAGAGGACCTACTAAAATAACTTAAACATGCCTAATGCACAATGTAGTATATAATTATTATAACAGATTTATGTTTTGAATTCCTCGTCAATCTCATAACAAATGATTAAACTTTTAATGCTTTAAAAATAATGACTTGCCAATTCAATATGATTTATAGTATCAGGAGTATGCTTAAATTAAAACCAAGATTAGAGGTATTTATTGGTATCTGCTAAAATATACCTCTTAGATAATATAATAGTATACACTACAATATTATTAAATTAATCTAATCGTGACTAATGAGAAATGGCCAATGTTGCATCCTTTTTTCATTTATACACAATGAGAGTGTATAAGTCACATACCTCTAAAAATAAAAGTTTTCTATTTTGATTATTTTGGAATAAATATTATCAAAAATTAAATGAATTTTGTACTACACCTATAAATACAGTGTACTGTATATTACATATTTAAGTACCTTGGTATTATGTTTCCAGCTATAATATAATATAATGAAATAATCTTTTGCGACTAAATATTATTAAGTAAAGCTTATGATAAAGTTTACCTTATTTAATTCCATATATAACAGGTCAGACACAGATATTTATTTATTTATAATACAATTATTATAATATTATTTTATTTTATTTGTATCATTAATAAGCTTCAGCAAGAAGGTTAACTGTAGAATTTTTATTTTATTACGGTAAGGTACGGTAGATTTTTGAAACATGTGTTCTCGTATATGGGACATAACTTCGTCGTTAAGAACCCGGATGGTTGCCCATCCGAGAGAGCTAGTGACGACGAACAATGTTTGGCCATACACTATTAAGTGACTTCGATCAAACACTATGCCCCAATAATATTATATTATATATTGTTAAAATAACTTTGAACACGGGATAATAGCATTTTTTTTTTTTATCAATATGCAGGATATAATACGGCTTATAATGTTTAAATGAATGCAAATATATGTATTGTTTTCTTGTTCATAATTCGTAATAATACTACCTAATTAACTGTTAAATCATGTTGTTCATAAATTTTTTGTGGTTCTTTTATTTATGGAAATTAAATATTTTATTATTTATATTACTAGGTATAAACATTATCTATTACCAACATTATAGAACAAATAACACTAAATAAAATACTCAAAAAGAAATTAACGATCAAGGTCTTCTAGTTTCATACAAATCACTTCTAGTTCCAATTAGCCCTATTTAAAAATGCATTAACTAAATAAAAATAATTTTAATTTCAAGTTATCGAAGAAAAAGTGGATCATGTTAAATTGAACTAACAGTAGCTTAAATGAATATAATTTATTGACAGAGAAAATCGTATTAAAATAGTTGTGATAATTTTATTTTGGTAAAGTGTAATTTTTTTACTCACACCATAATAAAGTACATAGTTAAACATTTTAAATTATTATTAGTATGTAAACAGTTTGTGGGGTTTAAAGGTTAGACAATTCTTTACAATGTGTGTACTTCCAATAACTGTTTATTAATTGCACCAATCCTTGTTTTGAGAATCCTTTAAATTTGATGATTCATCAATAATTTTGATAACTGCTTCACACTATAACCATTATTATTGTAGCCTTCCATGTGATCATTTTTCGAATAATATTTTCCTTTAGATCATATTAGTTTTAACTTTTATTTATCTATTAGTATTATAACACCAATACCTACAATATACCCAAATATTCAATACATTTTTAAATACACAGGTACTACTTAGTAGTATATAACCACAATAACACCATATAATGAAATTATTTATAACATATTATCTGCTGTATTAAATTCAGTGCAACAATACTAAAATAATTTGTCAAAAAGTATTCCTCAAAAATGTCAACAAATTTTAATATGGCTAAATAGGCACCTACTTAGAAATAAGAATATATTGATAGGAGAAAAAATTGAAAATAATTTATTCATTAATTCATCCTTTTTGTTTAATAATTAAACACATGTCAAATTCGTGGCCGATTAAGTCGTGTTGACATAAACTCATGTAATAATAATAATAATAATAATAATAATAACAATACACTTGATCGACCTAAGCGCACAACAAAATAATAGTTATAATAATAATGACAGTGCTGTCAACTAATAATAATTATGGTTCCAAAAATATTACTCTTTTTTTTCATAAATGCGATGAAATCCAATAACGGTAAACGATATAATATAATATAACACCGTGCGTTATGAAACACATGTCACTGATTCACCAGAATACGTGAGCTCTTTATTTTTTTTATTTTTTTTTTCTCGTATTCGATGACCATTCAAAATATTAAATTGCTAGTGTGCCATAGTATTCACGCATATACACACACATACATACATGTATACATGTATACAAAAGAAACTAATGTATAATGACGTTATATTTACTGTCACCGACTTAACTGATCTAGGCAAATATTTCTAGCATCGTATCTGTGCTACGGTGCACGCGTGATGTGTATAAAATATAATATTATATGATATTAAAATAATAATATAGTCACATCTTCTTATCCCAAGATTTTAAATATAACCTTTTATGACACATGTCATATTTAGAAAAAAAATCTACCAAAAATACACGGTGAAACATTTCAAATAAATGTCGACTATTTCTTAATGACCCCGCCACTTTATCGTCTTCTAATATTATACAAAAATTATACAACGTGCAGTGCAAATCGACCAAACGCGTATAAACACAAAATGTGTTCTTGCATATAGGTACATGATACCTATATGATACATGAATATATTTATCTGATTTTATCGTTTCACCGTAGGTACCTGTGTGCTTACATATTTTCCCTGGCGGATACGTTGTATACGCGCGCAAAACCTCAGTCCTCTGTTTACCAATTTATGATCTAAGTCCAAAAAACCCCTCATAACCTTAACTGTGCCAAAATACATATTGCATTATTGCCATAATACTATACGTTCCTAAACACTATTTTATAATCATAGGTATATATTTTAATATTAAGTACCTATATTTAATCTATGCGAATAATATTGTGTGTAAAACTTTTATTATTATGTATTAGGTACTTATATTTTTTTTATTGTTATTATTATTGTTGTCGTTGTTATTATGGATAATGTTCTTAATACACAACAAAACAGAGTAGTATAGAAACACGAAGTTTTTAAGCAATAAGAGTTATACAATATCATATGTATACCTACAGAATACACTAATCCGTGAATAACGTTGTTTTTATTTTTAATATTGATATTGATTACTTCAAAATAAAATATAATTATTACAATATACTGTACATATTTAAAATAGTTGATAAATGTAAAATATAGTACATATTCTTCAATAATATTACTATTCCATTTAATTATTTAGCCCAAACACTACTTTAATTAGTTACTTGCATTTAACCTTTGTAATTACACATAGACTTAATAACTCATTCCAATGTAAATTAACTTCCAACTAAAAAAAAAAAAAAAAAATCGGTAACAATAAATCATTGATGCCAATAATTATTTTTAACATATTATATTATTAATTTAATTATTATACACTAGTATAGATAATAGGTAGATAATAATATTATAGTTAATAATTAACTAGACACAGCTCGCGTCTACTTCAAAATATGATTCTATCAACAACACTTGCTGCAGGTACTGTCGACATTTATTTTATGTAAATTACATTACTCGTCCGTACCTACTTCAATAATTTTGAGTTACCATATGTAATTTTTTTAATTGTACCTATTCAATTTAAGGCTATTAAATATTATATTGTGTGTGTGCGTATATGTATTATTTATTTGTTTATGTGTGTGTATTTTTTTTTTTTAATAAATGCTTTTAACTGTGAAATATAATTATCTGTTTATTTATTTATTATTTATTTTTCCCCATAAGGTGGATAGAATCATCATCCCTTAGTATGTATATAATATTATCTCCCACCACGACCTATATTTTAAAAAGTGAAACTAATACAGGAGAAGAACAACTATGGATGTAAAAATAATATAAGCAAAACTATAAAAAAAATAACAACAATAATAATGATATTACATTTGCAAAAACAACTATAATGGCAGAAATACGGCTTCAAACACTATAAATATGCAAAACAAGCCTATTTCAGTCGATGCTTGGATTAAAATTTGAATTTAAATATAAACTTAATAGGCCACGAGAGGCCAAAAATCATCTCACAAAAACTAATGAATCGTACGTGGCTATACATGGTATTTGTAAATGAATAACACTACTCTACTTATAAACTATAAAGTTTAATACTATTTAATTTTTAACGATTATTTCGAATTTAAAATATGATAATATATTTAATTATTTCATTCACAAATAATTTAGTATAATATATAAAGTAACATTTTCTAAAAGTTATTTACAAACGTGTTAAGTATTATTTAAGTGTTTTTAAAACAATTTTTCTCGTCATAAATTTTATATACTATTAATTTTAATCTATCTATGTTTATTTTTCTTTTAAATAAGTTTTAGGTTTATTAAACCATAATAAAACATTATTTGAATTTTAACTTTATATGATTTTTCTTATATACAAAATACTTACAATATTAAATAAAATTATCCATTTTATATATGTAAATGATTACATAATTATAAAAGTATCTATTAGTATATATTATAATATAAAAATATAATAACATTATATATATGAAAATATTATTATTATTATTATTGTTGTTATTATGTTTTTTTATTAAATATATTGTAACTAAATAGTACCCAAATTATCAATGAGTGTAAACATAATTTTTGTGAAGTATTCTAAATTGTTAATTTTGTATTAGATTACATATATTTCAAACACAAATTTACCCAAAAAGTTAATAATACAAGAAACTTTTAATGTATATTTAATTAAAAAAATTAAAATAAGACCATTTAAAATTCGATATAGTAATGTAATGAGATACTGCAATACATTATATAAAATTTTTATAATTTAAATTTTATAAAAAGATCTAAATATAATCAGGTAAGAATAAACCTTAACTAAAAAAAAAAAAAAAATAACAAATTTAATCTAGACATTCTGTTATGTACTGTATAATGTATACAGTATACTTACATCGCATCAAAATACTTATAATATTAAACAAGTAAATACACCTCTGGCCAGAAATATAAATCATTGGAAATGCTAAAGCTAACTTATATAAATAATAACACATCATTTTTTTTTCGTCATTTATTTTATCCAAATAAATATTTAAACGTTTTTATATTGATTTCAACTAGATAAATATAATTTAAACATTTTAATTTTTGTTTTCGTGTTTTTCATAAAAATGGTAGTTTAAAACAATATTTAAATAATAACAATACCATAATTTATTACTTTTAGAACTTTCTAAATTTGTTACAACTTAATATTATATTTTACTATAATATAAGTGTTTTTAACTAACTTTTAGCAACACGAATAATGTTCTTAACTTTAAGTTTGATAATAGATCAATTCACTTTATTCCTTAAGTCGACAACACAATCTTGATTCTATTGAATTCAAATTGGATATGTTAAACGTAGGTCAAAGAAAGAAAACAAATAGTACTATGACAACCTTATAACTATAATGTTATTTTACTCTTGATTTAAAAAAAAAATATAAATATTTTTTTATACAAACTAAAAGTACGAGTACCTACTATTCATTGATTAAATTTTTTCAACTATGTGATTGAATTTTATACTCCTTATGAACTATTAACAAAATTATAGTTTTTTTTCGAAAAATGTATAATATTATTCCATATTTAATTTCATAATGTTGTTTGTTGAAAAAAATACATGTATTAACTATTTTAATTTATTAATTTCATACTTAATATAAGGATAGATAAACATCAATGTGTACTTTAAATATATTAATTAGAGCAGCATTATCTAGTGATATGAAAAATTACTGACGTGGTTGTAAAAAAAAAAAAAAATTAAAAACTTTACTATATACTTGTTTTTAAAAAAAATATCTATTTTATTTAACAAGGTGGTGTACCACTATTTTTAAATGTTTGTTAATTCCGCATCGAAGTTATAGAAATAAGAAAAGTTAAATAAACAAAATTTAGAGCACAGATTTTGAATTTTACTAAACTTTTATTGTTTTATAGAGTATTACAGATACCTAGGTATATTATTATAAAAACCAAATTATTTCAAAATTTTTAATATGAACTTAAAATAGTTTTGTAAAGAATACTTTAATTCTGTTTTAGGAATCCGAATTTAAATAAATAAGTGAATAAATATTAAAATACTTTCTAAAATAAACATTTATTTCTGCTAACCTATGTATGTTTTAAAATGATTGGTAATTAAAATATACTTTTTAGTTAATGTACATTAACATACTATTAAGAGTAAGTTGCTTAAATATCAATCTGTACATTTTTTAACGAAAATTATAACTTATTCATCATGTAAAGTTGTACGGTGAATGTATAAAATAATGAAATGTTGCTTAAAAATATTTTATTTACTTACCCTAAATATTTATTATAATAGTTTTTATAATAGATATAATAATTCTAGTAATATTTATACAAATAAATAAATTCGAAAAATGTAATGTGTTATAACAATGTTTTGGAGACTTAAAAAAAATATTTAGTATACAAATTCAAATATTTTTTCGAAAAGTATTTGATTTAAAATAATCAAACATGCAATCGGCACCCGTTGGTATTTGGTAAGCAATGAACACAATATTAATCGACGACATTTGACTGCGCTGGTTCCTTTTGCTGATCCTGTGGGGAGTTCTCTTCTTCCATCACTCCTTCTTCACTTTCGCCCAAGCCATTCTCAATGTCTGTATCCTCCTCGTCGCGGACCTCTTGTTGGGCCAACCACAGCTTTACTTCACCATCCATCTCATCGAAATCGTATGGGAAAAACTTAATAGCATCGTCGATTCCCGACTCGTGATCCGGACTTACATAATTCGGTCCAACGTCAACAAAACGCAACAGACTCTTATCCTTGTCATCCATGAGTACAGACAACACCAATTTAGCGTCTTTTCTGTAAAAAAATTTGATATTTATAGACACTTAATCTAATAATGCATTTTATCATGTAATTGGACCTAAGTCCGTAGTAAATAAATAAATAAGGCTTGGAAATAAAATATAAGATTCCTCATAGAAGTTCGTAATAGAATCAAAAAACCTAAAAAATATGTAAACTTAATTTTTTTTAAAGATAATTTAGGTTTAAATTTGGACAAAAATCGATATTTAAACAAAGAATAATACATTTTAAATTAAATAAATTTTAGTCGTATTTTTGTCAAAAATACTTTTCGTGAAAATTTGAAAATTTTACATATGTTATTATATTTGATGTACACAATTATATTTTCGAAGCATTAAGATTAATTGTATACTGTTGTAAAGTTTAATAGTTTATACCATACCTATTACTATAATAATTAATAGCAATATATTTCCATACAGTAGACTAATAGATCTTCTCCAATCAGAATCGTTTTTCTATACAAATATTTATCATTAAATTAAAATTTAACAAATATATTACAGTGGCTTACTCAGTGGTAATACACTAATATATAGTAGAGCAGTTACCTATTTTCCTCTTTTTTTCATTTAAAATTCCAAATTTAAATTCAAGAATATAAAAACATTATTTAAATAGCGTAATCAAACGTCGAACCATTATTTACATTTTTAATATACAAATAACATTTTTAAAAAAAAACTGCATAAATTTCACAAATATTCAACGTCCTGATAATCATGCCACTTCGGAAATTTAAAAAGAAAACATTTTTGGATTTAATATAATTTTGTTTTTGTTTTTTTTAGACTACTAACTATTCAGTTATATTTCAGTCTATCTTGCCGATCTCCATGTATACAATAAGTAAAAATTAATATACGATATATAAAAATAAACGTAAATTAACTTTAATACCAATTACTTATTATTCCGTAGACACCATCTGACTGAATTGCGATTTCAAAAAAACGCTCAAGTTAGGTTAGATTTTTTAAACGAAAAATAAAATCAAAATCCCGGTCAGTACTATTAACTGTATATCTATATTCTATTTATAGATTGAATTTTCTATAAATTTAATTTATACATAACAATTTATATTACAATAATACAATAAATTGGATCCCTACCCAACTTTTTCTGTACCGTATGTAGCTAATAATTCGGAATCTTTGCACAGTAGCTTGGGTTTTTCAGGATCAGCGCAACGGAAAAAGGCATAGTTGACAACTTTTTCTTCAAGATCTTCGATTATTGGTAATACGATGTTAGATTTGTTGATATCAAAAATTACAAGATACTGCAAAAAAATAATGCGTTAGCTATATGTGTATAACTAAAATAATAAATATGCGACAAAATTTGAGAATGCACCTTAACGATTATGCAGTGTAGCGATGAAAAAAGTATTAAAACAGTATCTACTTCTGTATAGAATAATATAGGAAACTAAAAACGGCATACGTATGAAAAGATTAGTTTTCTAACCTGTGGTAAAGGTGGCTGAGGTGCAATATATCCATTGTTTTCGCAGAATTTGTCGAACAAAATGGTGAGTGCCGAAGCTTTACTCAGTGGATTTCTAGGAGTGTATAACGATGGTATTTTTTGTCCGGATTCGTTTACTATCTTATGCACATCTGCAAGTCTATGATAAATAATGTCACTAACCTTCACAATTTAGAAACTATAATTTTTGGTATAAGAATTCAAGAATATAAAAAAAAGTGTATCAAAGGTTATACAGTTGGGTCTCGATAATCCGAACACAGGCTAATCCGAAAGACGCGGTAATCCGAACGAGCTTGAGGATTACCTTATCGCTGTATGTAATATGTACGTATGTACGTATGTATTTATAAATAATATTTTTCGCTAATAAAATTTTTCGATTATGTTTGTAATCGCACGTGTATGTCGTTTAGATATGAACGTCGATTACATACGTTCGTCAGTTGAGTGTCGTACTGCATAAAGATCGTTTTACACTGCGTATTGTAACATTTAATAGTAAGGTTCATAATTATACTCATAATTATATTAATATTTTTATATATACATTGTCTTTTGAAATTACAAGTTTTTACACGATTAATATAGATAAAAATAAAAATTCATAATTTAAATTACAATAAAATTGATGTTTTTTTTTAAGCTATAGGTAATCCGAACAAATCGCTAATCCGAACGACCCCTTTCCCCAATCACCTTCGGATTATCGAGACCCGACTGTACCCACATAAAAATTGACTCACAATATCTCTACTAAAATAAATTATTTTAGTGAATATATATAAACAATATTATAGTGTATAATATTTGGTGTATTTATGCATGGTGTAGATCAGGAGTCTCCAAACTCTTTTTATCCAGGGCCACATAAAATAAAAAAAAGCTCTTAACGGGCCAGAATGTATGAACACATATCATTTATAAACTATAGCTTGTAAATTATGGTACATCCGATAC
Organism: Melanaphis sacchari; assembly: GCF_002803265.2. Taxonomy (NCBI): domain Eukaryota; kingdom Metazoa; phylum Arthropoda; class Insecta; order Hemiptera; family Aphididae; genus Melanaphis; species Melanaphis sacchari. The sequence goes on along the minus strand of NW_020271525.1, from coordinate 296,924 downwards.
AGCTGATAATTACACGTGTGCGCGATAACGATTTTAGAAACTAAACATATTTTTAGATTATTTGCCGTGATTTAATGGACCGGTGAAAACTTGTTCGAGGGCCAAATGCGGCCCGCGGGTCATAGTTTGGAGACTCCTGGTGTAGATAACAAATACTTCATAAAAAAAAATTAGTATAGGAATATTGTATGTTCTAACTTAGAATACATTTTTTTAAACACACAAAATTAAAATTATATTAACTTATAATAATATTATTTATATGAATTCACCAAAATAGTTTTTAAATTTTAATGTATGGTATATATTAATATATTAGTCATAATAAATAAATTAACAATATTTTAAAATTACAGATTTTTTTCTTAAGTCATATGTTTATGGGCTATGGCTACCACATAATTATGATTTTGATGTTTATCTTAAAATTATAAAATTATAAATTTATATACGTATATTAGGTAACCAATCACACTGGTAATAATCTATTTACAACTATACCTATTTCAAATTATTTATAAATAAATTAAAAATATTAAATGACACATACAATTGATACAGTAAACAACTATGAATATCTAGAATAAAATACAATTTAATGTTGATTTAAATTGCTTATTTTACATGTTATAAAAATTTATACGTACAATAATCTTTCAATATTTTCAAGTATTCAGTAAATTTTCTATTTCATGAAAAAAAAATCAAATATATATTTAATTTATCATATAACATTGTATATGCATATTGTATGCATTATACCTAAAAATATATATATAGTATTACGAGTAAATACTTATAAAACTATGATAATATGTGGTGGTTATCAGAGTTATTGATATTTATTTATTTTCCATATTTAAAATATTTAAATTATAATTTTTTTCTTAACATAATTCTTTTTTAAGCAATCTATTAGAATATTAACAACAAGCTTAAGTGATAATTACACAATTATAGACGAGTAATAACCAATCAAAAGATGTCTCATTGAAAATTCTTTATCAAGAGATAGAAGTTACAATTTATTTATATTTTTTTTAATTTATCTAAATAGGTTAGGTTAGATCACCACTGCCTTTTTAATTTATTTTAAAAATTGTTTAAAATGATTACAAAGGGTAATAAGGTTAGCGTTCCATAATAGGATGAAGAGAGAATTGGAAATATATATAATATATAATATATATATATATATATATATATATAAATTATTAATAATTTTTAGTTATTGGAAGTTTAGAAATGACTAAGATCAAAAGAATGAGTAGAGAATTAGAATCATCTAAAAATGTAGAAATAAAATTTTCCAAATTAAAGAAAGGAAAGTAGGAATTTTAGTTTTGAATAGTGTCGTTACCTATCACATCTCCATAGAATTCGTCACGTGTGTTTGTGTATAAAAAAATTTCTTGGTTGACTGTGGAACTGAGTATTAAGATATTTGGACTTGTTTTAAATTGGAAAAATGTCTGAATCGTTGTTGGAGTTCTTTATATAAAGTGCATCATTTATAGTTAGCATTATGCCAATTGCATAGCACGAAAATATCAGGTAGATACTCAAGTGATTTGATACACGATGGTATGAGATGATTTCCACCAGTTAACCCTCAAAATATTTTTCGTTCAAAATTTCTCCAGTCATATTATTTCTTATTTTATGTTTATATTATTTGCTTATTATTTATTCTATTAAAAATATTACATGATATAAATATATAATTTTTATTGATTAATAATATAAATAATTCGGTGTTTTTGGCAATTTATTTTTTAACTTACGTATTATCTTAAAATAAACAATTTTTAATGAAATGTACATACCAAAGATTTTTTAAATAAAAAATTATACGCTAAACCTGTTAAACAGTTAAATATAGTAGAATGTACATAGATAGTAACCACTTATTTCAACTGTCTGTCTAACTTTGTCGTATATTTTTTTTTGTAAGAGGTAACTCGCCAGATATATATTTTTCAATTTTCTGTTTCTTAAGGTCCTACTTCATTGTTACATTATTTAAATTCTTTTCACTGGATCTCAGTAAGCTATGTAAATATCCGTCTTGTGCATATAGCTTTTTACCTTTTTGGCTATTTACAAAAATAATAATTTGACATTTTTCGTTTTTCCAATTTCAATTCAATATAACAACGTATTAGAAACGATCAACGCACATAAATGTAATGTCGTTACTTTATCGAAAATTGCGAAGGTCTGTTTTGACGTATTTTATCATTAAATAAAAAATAAAAAATTATTATAAAATAAAGAATAATATTACTAAAAATATTTTTATTTTTGATATTTTTAATCTAGAATATTTGTCACGGGGATATTTTGAACGAGGGAAATTTTGATGCATAGAATATTTTAAGGGTGCACCGATTTCCACCGCATTTGACAAATTTAAGAGAATAAAAGCAATAGTTTTTAATAGACCTAAACTAATTAGGAAATTTTTCATTATTTTTATAGCTCTTATATATTTACTTTGGTATGAAACATTGAAGTTATATTAAAAACATAATTTTAGTTTCCATCGGGCTCCAAGTTGACGAAAAACATAAGTGGTGAATTCTTGGTTTAGTAGTGCAGGATATTATTTACTCTCCTAACGGAGTGGCAAATTTCCTCTTATATTTAATACTGAGCTCACTTCGGAAACAAGAGTCGATGGATGGAGATTTTCTTGCTACTACTATATATGTTTTGTCAAATTGCAGTCGATTTACGTGAAATTTAGCATCATTTTTATTTAGGAGATAAATTATTTTTCTGTAGTTTTCTATAGTATTAGATTGAAGTTTAATATGAGTAGAAGTTGATTTACAACTAAAACTGTTGAGAAAATTAAATCTGAGAATACATGTCTTAATTTAAAAATGTTTATTAACCAATTCATGAATATTGGAGGTGGCAAATCTTTTTTTTTTGTGTATGTATAGATGAATATTATGAACCTTGACTGCGTATCAAAATCAATTTTATTATCATTGTTTACATTGGTAGAGGTGGTTAGTACTGAGACAAAATTAATGAAAGCTGAGTATCAGTTTAGAGAGATAAAATATTTTATTTTCGTAGTGATGGTGGTAGAGGTAGAAATTTTCGGCGACAGAGGTAATGGCCGTTTACAGATGGCAATTAAAAATTATTATTATTATTTTTCTTTATGAATATAATTTTGATTACTTAATTGTTAAATAACGTGATAAATGATACAGTTAGTTCTAATTTTAAAATATTGTTAATTAGTATAATGAGTTCATCATTATATTGTTCAGTTATAATTTATATTATAGTTAAATTAAAATTACTATTCCACGGAAAAATGGAAAAATTTGACTGTAGAAATACTAAATTCTTACACTGCTTAAAAAAAAAAAATGCATCAATAGGTATTACAATTGATGAATTAAGTTAAAATTAATAACGTTAATCTGAACAATTCACGAGAAGAAAGTAACACGTGTGCACTGCACGACATATGTGTGCCTATTATTATAATAAGTAAATATAATTGTACACGAAATTACGTTAACGCATATACACCGCCTCACATACGTATTCAGAAACTGTTTAAATACTTACGAATTCGGACTAGGGCTTAGTGGAGTTCCATCGCCGTAAACAATTGTACTTAGCTTATTTTCTATAACTCCCATCAAATCGATAGGCTCAGATACATTTTCATCTTCTGTACCGATTTCTTGGGTAACAGTATCATGTTTGATAGTAGGCATTGACAACATTACCGAATATACTTTTTTACTCAACAGTTGATCGACCAATTCTTGAGAAAAACTTTCCAGAAACTCTTTTTCCGTGAAAAATATCTAAAGCAGATTAATGTAAGTATCAGTATGTAACATATTAATTCGTATATAGTTTCCAATCCAAATAGGTAGTTATAGTTATAAACGAAATTATTATAATTTTGTAAAATCATATAATATAATACTCTTTTACTTAGTTATAGTGTATTTTTTAGCATATTTTAGCACTTAGCGAACCGGTTTAATCAAAATTTTAATTGCAGTCTAGGTAATATAACATAACAGAATATTTTGTACGCTTTGAATCGTTTATACAATCATTAATAATTACATAAATTTATTTTTAAATCTATTGAACTTTTAGTTAACAATAAAGTTGTTTATCTCCAACTACTTCAATTATCAATCATAAAATAATATAGAGGGATTTTTTTACATTTAAACTGTACGAACAAGAGAATAGCCTCACTACTATACCTCAGAGTAAGTACCTATAATAAAAACGTAGAGTGACGCTTGATATTTCCTCCGTTGCATTGAAAAACATTGAAATCCTAAAATTATAACTAAAAAAATTATGTATCAACGAAAATTCCATGGTATCGTAATTATATTGTTCATTGGTTGCCTAAAACATATCATAGATACTAAAGCTAAATTATAATATTATAACATTTATTTTATCTTTCTTATTTTTAACCTTTCGTGGCGATTATAACGGTCAAGAAAAAATGTTGAATCCAACCATTTAACAAAAAAAAATAATTTACCCAGTGACCACCTGATGTTTTAAATGTAAACTATACGAATGAATAAGTGAGTCCTAAGAAGTGCTGATAAAAAATAATGGTAGGTATTAACCATGTGACACAACTTTATGAAATGAATGTTAAAACCTTCTAATTTAACATTATATCACCTATGTTGCTTTTAACAACCTATATACTATATAATTTTATTACAAACCTTATTAGTACATTCTTATTAAAATTATCACTATAAAAACATGTTTACAATTAATATTTTTTCATCCACCGAAAAAAATATCAAGTAGCTCATTAAATTTTATTTTTAACCTAAAATACGATGCAATTAAATTTAATGAAATTTGTTGCATAACATACTTATTTAATACACATTTCCACAAGACTTTTGTTATAAAAAAACATTTGGAACAAATAATATTTCTTTAAAATATTTTGAGATTTTTCATTTTTTCAACGATCTCAAACATTTTTACTTACAAATATAATAAAATATTTTAAACTTTACCTCATTCAAATTATCTTCTGTCAACTCCATTTCTGTAGTTTCGATAATAATAAGTTCCTCGTATTTACTAGCACATAAGCTAGCCACTTCACACACACTTTTTTCTACCATCACAGGTTCAGAAGGTTTGTCTAATTCTTCGGCATCAACTGGTTTTTCCACCATAATACAGTTGATCGTGTGAGGGAAAAACATAACACACGTTTGATTTTGTATGTTAACCGAAAATTTTTTCAGAGAATGTTCTCTTGCTTTCATCATTCTAAAATCTTAAATTATTATAACCATTTAAGTCATAGTAATGTTATTTATCAAAACTATTTAATTGTTATTATATTTTATTTTTTATGATATTTTTCATAGTTATTTTCTATTGAGTCGCCATTAATTAAACATATTAGTTACACTGTACATTTTTTTTTTTGTTTCATCACTCTAAATTTATCTCAAACGGTTTAATAACAAATTTTAAATTTATATGGCTTAATAAGTTCTATAAATTTTTAAATTAAATTTATAAATATTTATTTTAAAATATATGTGTGGCCAACAAACCAGACTTAATAATATTTATATCAATGTATAAATATTATATAGTCCATAACTTTAACTGCAAAAAGATTGATAAATGGGTATTCGCAATATAACCTACACAATCAGATACGATAGATAAATAGATAGAAAGTAAACAGTCTTAAAATATTATATTGATAAATATTAAGTATTAATCAATTTTTCATTTAAATATAAAATAACTAAAAACAACTTATAGATATATTATATTCAATATCCTTAAAATTATGCATTATCAAAAGTTAAAATATAGTAATAATACAAACCTCTTATTTTTTTTTCTTTCTTTGTTTTCTGTTTTTCATAGTTTTCACTTTCGATTAATTTTTTTTTTTCTTCATCGGTTACAGTATCCATTGATATCTTGATTTAAAAATATATATTTGAGCATTACTTAACACAGCTATTTGTGGTATCCATGCACTAAATACGTATACCACATATGTTTAGATACTTACAAACTCTCTTTGGATTTCACCATTCTTGAACTTAACATACTGTTCCAACTCCTCCACTATTAATTGCATTAGCCTAGGAGCATTGGTGCCAATAATGATATTGACTAACTTTCCATCCTTTTTTTATAATTAATATTGAAAAATATATATAAATAATTAAAATTATCAACAAAATAACATGTTTTATTTACTTACATAAAAAAACATCCAATAGGACTCACTTTTTTGTCGATATCTTTTTAGCACATTTATGTTGTCAGATTTTGCCTAGAATTGTATTATCATAATCAAATAGCTATTTTCTAATTAAAAATATGATTCAAAAGCTGTACAATATTACACACGATAAATATGATTATTGTTGGTAATAAGTAATAACTAATAATAAGTTAATTAAAAACTATACGATTAATACGAAAAAAAAATTGAGAAAAAAAATGTTCTTATTAATATTAATCATATTAATCAGTGATTAATAATCACAAGCCACATCGTTTATTATTTTATGTTATAACCTGTACATTTTTTTTTTACACAATATACAATATACTGTGCGTATAGTCTGTCCAGCGAGAGAACGCGTCACGCGCCGACCAAAATCGGTACGTTTTCGCACATCCCCGCGCGTACCCAGCCTAGTGTGCCAACCGGCTCCCGTGGTTGTCAGTCTACATGCGCAGAAGCGGCGCGTTCTCTCGCTAGATAGACTTGTAAATGAAACTTGATACTAGAAGGAGATAAGAGGCTTAACTAAATATAACTAGATTTCAACTCCACCTCGTAAATCCCAAACATTTAAAGCGCAAGCTAAAGAAGTAAAGTTGATCTGGGTGCAAACCGAACTTAGTTAGACAATCTGTTTGTAGATAATTGGATAGCATTGTTGAATTTTAGAATTAACAATTATTTAAAAACTAATTTGCAAAATTTTGATAACATTTTTTAACTGATGAGATCAAGTTAAGAACTAATTTTACATTGTTACACGTTAAATATTAATCTACTTTAAATAATAATATGGGTGCAATTGGGAACATGTGTTTCTGCACATAATACACTGAAACACCTAAGAAGGAAGTGATACGAGAACCTACTCTATTTTTAATATTTTATATTTTACATCTAGTTTACTAAATTACTTGTAGGAACAGATCGTAAATAAACCTAAGATTTCAATAAGTATAAAAAATGTATATTTTCTATTCTCAAAAAAACTTTGTCCAAAACTTCAATTAACTTTGTAAAAAATATTTTAATCAAGTATTAATTTAATATGCAAATTTTAAGATACAATTAAAAAAATAATAAAAATATAATTCCATCACCTTGGAAATATTTTATCTTGTTATGTACCAAATGATGATAAGGATAACCAATAAAACGTTTTAACTACAAAACTAAAAAAAATTAAAACTAACCCTAATTTATTCAGTTAACTATAAATCGTCGTTTAAACTCATGTATTGCAATATATTTCAATTGTTTGTACAGTTACTGCCATTTATTGCATATGTTAATTGTATAATGTAAAGACAAAGAATATTTACTATAGCATAATGTAGATTTTCACTGCCTAATTCCAATTTAATTTTTTTTAAGTACGCCGTCATTGGTATGCAAGGGCCACACCATTCTGTATAAACGTCCACGACTAAATAAAAAATTGGTAAGTAATAAACATAAACATTTTATATATTTTGTTTTAAATATTAATTTATTTTAATACTTTATATTTTAACATTAATTATATTATTTTAAGTTTTTTACCATACATTCCAGGTTTTTCTATAATTTTTGTCCAATCATCATCGTTGTTTATTTCTTCTTGAAGCACTGCTTGCCCACCTTTTTTTGCCATCCGTCCGGATCTCTTATTCTGATTAGTCTATTCATTAAATTTCATTATTTCAAAATATAATACACTAAATATTTAAACATAAATTAATTATAAGCTATTGTACAATTAAAATAACAAAGACAACATTTTACTTTGTTTATTTTTTAGTTGTAAAATACTACTTAAAATATACATTTATCTTATTTAATAGTACGCTTTATATTTATGTGTTTTATTCATGCTTATTTTCTGTACATTCTTCCTTATCATTTCGGTATTTAAAATAAAGATTTAATCGTGTAACCACATTTGTGTAAATTGTACATTAGCAACATAAATACATTATAATATAAGACTAGAACTTTTATAATAATATATTTTATGAAATAAATAATTTAATAAACATTTAGTCAATTTAGCACTCAAATATGACTGTTCTATTCATGTAATACAACCATAATAAATAATATAGTAATAATAACATAATAACTTCGCGTTATTACACATAATTACTGGAAAAGATGGATTACTCCAGGTATTATAGGTCATACTAGAACTTTAAGTTTAACAATCTAAATTTTATTCAACTACAAGATTTAAGGAAATGGGATTATTTTCAAAGATCTTTTTTTTTTATAATATTTTATTATATGTTTACACATAATTTAATTTACTAGTATAGCTAATTAAAATAATTTGATATATTCTCATTTCTCTCTGTTCAATTATTTATAAATACCATAGTTTAAATTTGAATTTACTATATAAATGTGTAACGTTAATTCTTGTAATTTATAGTTTTATAGTAAAATTTTAAGTAAAAAAAAAAAAAAGGTAAATTTATATACATCATACAGTTCTTCAATAATTAGTCGTTATACTGTATAATTGTCGTAATATGGTAATTTTAATTAATTTTTGACAAAATCATTATATTTATTATATTAACATTATCATTTAATAATTACTATAATAAATATTTAAATACCATAAATAAAAAAAACAACAACAATGCCATAAATCGTTTAAAATTAGTCTAAAAATTTTAAAAATGTCATTAAGTGAAAAAATTTGTAATTTAAAAAGTAGAGGAATATTTTAATGAATAATAGGTTAAAAATTACAATTGAAAAATTAATACTATTTGTTGAAAATCTTTAGTTAACGCTTGAATATCCAATTTTTAAATTTACAGTGAAAAATATTTATAGGTTTAAGTTAAACTTACATAACGCTTTTAAGAAAAACTAATATGAAAGATATTAGATATTTAATTACATTAAATTTTTAAAATTAAAAATTTTAATTTAATTTTTAATTTTTAAAACTTTTTTTTTATATATTTTAGTAAATGTAAGAAATTTTATTATAATTATTTGCAAATTTTGATATTTTAATGAATTTCATAAAAATATGAACTTGAAACGCTTAAGAAAAAATAGTAGGACTTAATACTTTCAAATTTTTTAATTAGTATACGAGTAACGTATATTTAATTTTCAAGCATCTTTATCCAAAAACTATATCACACATAAAAATCAAAAAACAACAAAAAAAAGTCAAAAGTTTAAAATACTTAAAGAAAAATTTTAAAAATAAGAACAACACAAAATAAGCCAATATTAATTTTTCTATTAAATGCTAATATAAATATTTGGTGGAAATTTTATGTCTCTATAATTATTCATTTTTGAGTTATAACAAAAAAATAAAAACAATTTTGTTACAAATTTATTTTGCTAAAAATTCCGGTTTTCTCAGTTATTTTAAAAATTATTATACATTTTTATTTGACTAAAGTATTGATAGATTTGCTATTAGAATCCCTCAAAGTTGAAAATCACTAATTGACAGACTCAAAAATTAAAATTAAAAACATGTACAATGAACACATTCAACATTATTCCATTCAAAATCTAAAACAAATTAATGCTTGAAAATACTACTAGATAGATAAATAAATATAATATTTATTAGATAATTGTGTCTCATAATAGGTATTATTATAATTTATAATTAAAGTTTACAATATCGAAAAAACGGTGTCGATACCAAATACGATAATATTATGTGAGCAGGTTATTTTATTACATACCGTTTTTGGTGGCATTTTCAATAAAAATTATAATCCAATTTAAAATAAATATCACTACTTCACCAATTCTATATTCATAGCACTGAATACAATGATCGGTAAACACGTGCCGTGAGTCTATTTATATAGGAACGTTTAAAACCTTTTTGTTTGTTACCCTTACCTCACGACATTCTAAAAGTTAAAATACTCTAGAAGTTTCATAAAATAGATATTTAATAGTTTAAATGATACAGTATAAATTAAAAGCGTGCGTATACTGCAGGGAAAGCAGTAAAGTTATCAAATGCGTATGACGTGTATAGCGGAAATTAACAGCGTGATGAATGCTTCAATGAACATAACGCTCCTTTGTACCCAAAAATGGTACGACAAACCCAAGAAATTAATCTATTTTAATGTATATACAATTATATATATATCAGTGCCATAACTAGGGGGGCATAAGGGGTACGTGCTTTCCTCGTAAAATATTTTTATTTATTTTTTTATGGGCCGTAATGTAGTGTACTGCGGAAATTCATTATAAATTTTATCATTAATATATTAATACATACAAGGTGACAAATTACCTATTTGTAATTTCTATTCGTAAAAAGTTTATATATTTGTTCTATTTTTAAATCATTCGTAATATCACAAATGATAGGAATTAAAATTCATCAAATATATATAATAAAAACGATAATAAGCATGGATCTTAAATAAGAAACACCAATTTGTATTATTTTTATTGCAAACGCATTTATAATAGTAATAGTATCATCTATGTGGTAAACATGATTATCAAACCATAACGTAATAATCACGTTTTCGCGGTAGTACTGAGAACAATATAAGAGAACTGTTTACTAAAAAATAAAAATTGTTTTGATGATAATTTTATGTCAAAACTGTTTAATGTACAGGCACGTAGCCGGGGGGGGGGGGGGGGTAGACCGGCCCACCTTAAATTTACTCTGGCCTAGGGCCGGCCCTTACCCCAATTTCAAAATATAATTTTATGAACACATACAAGGCCGTTGACGTAATGACGAGTATACGCATCCATCTATGGACTCTTCATTCCAACTGTCCTGTGACGCGTTACGCGTCAGAAACGACAAAAACATATACTTTGAAAGTTTTAAATCTACTATAATTCAGTCATTTTTATTTTAACAAACTCTGAATCCTACATGGGTCATAAAAAATTAAGTGAATCAACTTTAAATTTAATTTAATGGTCGGAATTAGTTTTTGTTATTTTTAGATATCGATAATCGTTGTTTCTAAATATTGTGGTTGAGTGTATAAAAGCTATATAAGGCATAAGCTATTTTTACTATTACTTCAAAATGAACAAATATAGAACAATAAGTTATAGCTACTCTTATATTGGTTTGAGTGATCTATTTCATTCATATTAAACCTAGCCGAATGCTGCTAATCGTCTGATCGTGTGTTGTACCTACCGTTGTGTGAACTGTGAATAAATGTATTAATGCAATGAAACGTTTAGGTTAGATTTAAGACAACATATATACATATTTTCCTTGGATTATATTATAAAAGAACTGGATACACGATTTACAGATAATTATTGTGTGTTGTCATCAATATCTTACTTACATCCCCAAAATGAAGAGTTTTTAAATAATGAACATTTGAAACCTTTAGCTGTTCATTATAATCTTGATCTAAAAAATCTAAGGGCAAGACTAAAAATTTTACCAACAACTATCAAAAAATATAAAATTGATTTTAATGTTATGGTAAACAACCTAATGAATCTAATTAGTAATTGAACTACTTGAGAAGCATAAGTTAACTTTCAATAAAACTTATAAGCTAGCTACTATTGTAATAACTATTCCAGTATCAAGTACAGCTTGTGAAAGAACTTTTTCATATTTGAAAAGACTAAAAAATTAAATGCGAAATCAAATTACAAATTATTGTTTAAATAATTTGGCTTCAATAAGCATGAAAAAAAAATATCTAAAAATATAGATGTCGATATTTTTGTTAAATTGTTTTCAGAACATCACAAAAACAGAAAACTTCATATGCTATGAACAATAAAACAATCAAACGGTTAGTTATAACTATTTTCTTTCCTTACCTCCATGAAACATATTTATAAAATTATAAATAATAAATGATTGGTAATAGAAGACAGTGTTGTCACATTTCTTTTCAAATTCTCAATTTCATGAAAAAAAGTTTGTTTTTCTAAATTTTCTTCACTTGTGTATTTATTAACTTTCTATTCCATTTGTGTAAGATCAGCTATTGCTAGTTTTATATTAAATTACGAATATATTAGATAAAAGTTATAAGTTACAATCTTGTCAGTGAAACTATTTAATCGAATAAAAAATGAATTGGTTTGTTAACAACACATATTAATTAATACGTTCATCTGAGGTTTATAATAATGTTAATATATTTTTATGTTAAATGTAAACCATAGTTGCTAGCATAATAAATAGTCTTGAGAAAAAAAAGTACATTCTAAATTCTAACATTGCAAAAACTTAAGGGAAAATAAGTGTCCTGTCACTCCATCTCCCTCCTCACAAAAAAATTTGATTACGGCACTGACATGTGTATAATACAGCAGTAATTAAAATGTAGTACCTTAAAAAAAATAAATAACAAACCCGTCAAACTACACTCTAGTCTCTCCTGCGAAAAATACCATGTACTCCGACTTTGGCATATTCGTAAGTTTTAATTTAGTATACGCCATGATCAAATAAAATTTTTATAGAAGTAGGTACGTATTGCTGAATATTAGAGTCGACTCTACACTTTTCACTGCATGCTTGTTAACCATAACATCGTTTAAGGGTTTATCCGTTATCGGGCTGTCTTTTTCCGTGACGTCGTACTAGCATGAGACGTCACAAAGAAGCTGTCTAACCTTATTTATCTTGGTAAAGCACGATTGAGCATAGAATATTTTATGCAATGTTGCGAACATTTTTTAGTTTATTATTTTCACATATTATTAGACCAATTATTATGATATCATATCAGACGCAAGCTGTGAGCCGGCCCAGCTTTATCAACAATGTTATCGATTAATAAATTAGTTTTAGAGCAAAAAAAGTTCTACAGCATTTTAAACATTTAGCATTGGGGGAAAATATAAGATAATTAAGATACAATTCCAAAATTATTATAGGTTATAGAAATAATATCAATGTTCGATCACCTATCACAGTGTCACATAAAGTGCGTTTCCTATATAAATGCGTATAGTTTCTATTTTTTGTAATATGGATTTAGAAAATATAACTATTATTTTGTCAGAAAGAAGCAAAGAATTGGCCCTAGTTAATTTATACCAATATGAATTAATTGAAGAACAAAAAAAAGATAATCTTTTAAGATGGAGGTGTACCAATAATAAATGTTAAACAATAATTTTCTAAGATTTAAATAAACGTAAAGTGATTAAAACTTCTGGATAACATAAACACGATCAAAATTCACTTAACAAAATAGAAACACAAATCTTAATAGAAAATTGCAAAAGAAAAGCTAAAGAATTAATTTCCACACAGTCAATTAAAATTATTCGCACAGAACTTTTAAATTTAAATTCATCTTCAACATCAAATGTAAGTAGTCAAAATGTAAAAAATATACGGAAAGCAATGTATGATAAATGGAAGCAGACCTATCCTAAATTACCAACTTCTATGGATTAATCAATTTATCAATTAAAAAACTTACAAAATGAAGAATATTTTAAATTTAAAGGTCAACATTTTGTTCACATGCCGACCGATGATAATTTTATATGTTTAACTACGAAACAAAATATATAATTTATGACAAATAATTGTACTGAGTATTTTGGCGATGGCACATTTAATTATGCTCCAAAATATTTTATTCAATTGTATACAATACATGGATATAAAAATGAATACTACTTACCACTTGTTTATTTATTTTTTTTTTTTTGCAAAATAAAACTAGGTCTGCTTATGTTAAAATTTGGTAATTTTTAAATAATTTATGTTAAAAATTATGCAGAAAATATTTGCAAATTAACACATTTCATGTTGATTTTGAAATTGGAGCTCATCAGGCAATTACAGACGTGTTTGGAAATATTAAAACAATTGGATATAGATTTCATTTAGGACAATCATGGTGGAGAAAAGTAAGAAATAATTATTATTATATAATTATAGTATTTATAGATTATCTGTATTGTATATAATATAGTACTTTTAAAATATAATTATTTGTATGTAAATTTTTGATGAACCTTCTCTCAAAATAGCATACATGGATAACAGTAATGAACTAGGGAAATGGTTGAAAAGGTTTTTTGGTTTAGTCTGTCACACCTGATGACAGTTCTTTACTCTTACAAATCTACGAATAAAATGGACAAACTATTAGTGTCGAATTGATAATCCATTCAGCTCATGGATATTTTCAGGTACTCACGAACTAGCCAGTCATCTAGAGATATTTCCAGAAATTTGCGCTCATAACTCGCTTTAGTCACAAAAATGTAATTGAGTTTTATACTTAAAGACAATAACATAGTTTTATACAATTATACATACCTATATACATATAATGGTCTTATAATAGTTTTTAATTTATAGATTCGTGTCAACGTTAATAATCCAAAATAATTCAATAATAATACCATTAAACTATGAATACAAAAATGTGATCTTTGAATAGTTGAAGCATCAGACTTATTAAATTATTTAATAATTTAAATAATATTTAAATAATATTTAATAATATTTATTATTATTATTTTTTATTTAATGTTACATGATGTTTAATATTGATGACTCATTTTTTTACATAGTATAATATAGTCATTACAAAAGAGTATTTTGGAAAAAAAAATTTAATTATTTTACTTTTTTGAATGACAGATAACAGCATATATTATGTTTCAATAGAATATTTTTCTAAAAATATAATAAAAGTATAAAAATAAAATTTCTAATAAGTAATTTATTATTTATAAGTTTTAAGCTTTGGATTACAAAAGTAAAGGACCTATAGATGTTTAATCTAAAATTTAAATACTTAAAAATTATTAACTAATTGTTTAAAGTGCAATTTTTATTTTTGTTCCCTAAACACATGTAAAAATAATTATAATATATTATATTAACAAATATACCGTATACTATCGGTAATTTGTCATTTAAATTCAAATCTTATATTTATAATACTCAACTATTCTTATATAGACGCGAAACAATAGAAGTGACTACCTACCTAACCTAACCTAATACCAGGGTTCTGAATTTTATCTGGATTATATTTTTATTTTTTTTTACTATAACTATATCTTACTCAAAGTTTTACCTTAGTAACATGCAACTAAATGTAGTAACTGTGAAAACACTATTTAATATTTTCAAGATAAATTATAATAATATTTGACTTTATGTGAAAACATCAATAAATGGGTTGATTGCTTTTTAACATACTTAACCTAACTACTTCGCCAGTTAGATGCTACTACATGCCTTATATCGTATAAATTATAATATATGTGTATCATCTTCAAAATCAGTCTTTAAAAATAACTAATAAGTGGATAAAATAAAGTTTATCCTACCCAGTACTTTAACACTACTATTTTTCATAATACGGCGATATATTATAATAAAATATATAAATTATACAGGTTACAAATTATAATAATGCGAAAAAGGCGCAATTTTTGACAAATGAACAAGTTGATACTCAATACATGCACGCATAATATAAATATTAGTCAGAAACGGTAGAAAATATAAAGAATTACACGAGTGGATGCCAACCGGTGCCAGGGAACATTTTCATGTACTAGCTAGTTGACAGACTGAGCGGACGACCGGAAATACAATTTACATAACTACTATAGCGAAATGTTAACAAGACATGCGACACACAGCGGGCGGCCGCCTAAAACGGAATGAACAAAGGTGACATCTCCAAAAATTATATATATAATATACGAATACATTGTACAGTCGGGTCTCGATAATCCGAAGGTGATTGGGGAAAGGGGTCGTTCGGATTAGCGATTTGTTCGGATTACCTATAGCTTAAAAAAAACATCAATTTTATTGTAATTTAAATTATGAATTTTTATTTTTATCTATATTAATCGTGTAAAAACTTGTAATTTCAAAAGACAATGTATATATAAAAATATTAATATAATTATGAGTATAATTATGAACCTTACTATTAAATGTTACAATACGCAGTGTAAAACGATCTTTATGCAGTACGACACTCAACTGACGAACGTATGTAATCGACGTTCATATCTAAACGACATACACGTGCGATTACAAACATAATCGAAAAATTTTATTAGCGAAAAATATTATTTATAAATACATACATACATACGTACATATTACATACAGCGATAAGGTAATCCTCAAGCTCGTTCGGATTACCGCGTCTTTCGGATTAGCCTGTGTTCGGATTATCGAGACCCGACTGTATATATACAATAAATAATAATAATAAAATATATTTAAATTTTGTGTAACGGATTACGGAACGTATATTAATTCATATTATATGGCTATAGTACACAGGGATACTTCGACCGACCCTCGTCCATATTCATTGATAACCTAAGTATTTTATAACATAATAGTATAAGACTATAATATATGTTAATCATAAGTATATCATTACAAAACTCCTCTACCCACTTATTGCATATGCTCAAAAATTATAACACAACAGTTTATTTATTTATTAGAAATCATAATAACTCAACTTTTGAAATATTTCCCTAAATTAGTCGTATGATTCAGTTACTTTAGATTTCAAACTATCATAAAAACTAAAGTTATAATGATTGTTAGTTTAAGTTTAAGTAAACCCAAAATACACAAAATCATAAATTTTAATACCTCTGTTATTGTTACCAATATATACTTAAATATTGAATTAAGTAGAAATATATTTTCAATTTATTTACAAATAATTCCTCATTTCTCATATCTTTAAGAGGTAAACCAGCATATTATTTTTTACCACTCTAACCTATGCAAAGGATTGTAAATTAGGATTCAGTAGATTTAACTTTAATACCAAAATGAATTGACTCATTATTAAACTTAAAAATAATATTATTTAAGGCATCTCAAAGGTATTTATTGGTAACTTTATTTAAAGACAGTTATAACTTTATAAAATACTAAAATATTACAGTTTTAAAATGCCCATAACTTTTTTTTTATAAATTAAAATATCAATAGCAACCTATATTTTTAGCACAAAAGATTAAATATGTACACGTGATATCAAAGATTTTCTGAAAAATATTATCTAAAAAAAAAAAGTTATTGACTAAACAATAATCAAGGCAATAACTAATAGGATATTAGCCGGTCAAACACTTCGAAATTTCGAAAACGACAAAAACGCAATGTATGCAAAGTATAATATTCTTGGGATCTCGGTGAGGCTCACGGACATCGTTATTACAGTTTAGTACGCGCACTGTCGTCGGAAATGCATTTTTATTCGTCATTTGCGCATACTATTATAATATATTAGGGGTAGCGACGATGACCTATATAGTCTACACGTCGTCATAAACAAATATCGGGTAGTCGTAATAATACTTGGTTACCATAGACATTAATGTTAATTAGTACTTACAGTAAATTATTGAAGTCATAATAACATTAGTAAGTTATTGATTGTAGTACTGAAGTAGACAGCAGTATACCAAAATGATATGTGATACGAGCACAAGCCACGGTGAACTAGCTCAATTTCTTTCTAGGTTTTTTTTTCGATTTTTACGATACTGAACTAAAAAAAAAAAAAAAAACGCGACGACAGTTTAATATCGGCCGAGACGTCTCCTTTGCCTTGTACATAAATTGTTCCCATGGATACAAAGACAGCAAAAGTATGCCACACGTACATAAATGCATTAACAACACCTGAATAATATAAATACATTAATGATATTAAATAAATAAATTACAATATATTACACAAGTAGAGAAATATTATATGATTAATATGTAAGTTACGAGTATATACCAGATTCTTAGTGTTGTGACGCCGTAAGAAATTTAAATTCTCGTTGAAAGATCTAATCGTATGACCGTATAAATACCTAATGCCTAACAATTTTAATACTTTTGATGGGAATTCAAAACCAATAAAAAAAAGTCTGATATTGAAATATTTATATTTTATATAAGATTTCAGGTCCAATCCATAAATATTTAAACATTTTATGATAATACATTTAAAACAAATATTCAAAATAGTATGAGAACAAAGCCTAAAAGTAATTAAATTTTGTTTAAAAATATTAACGTCTAAACATTATTGAGATTTTTATAAATATTCAATTACCTGTAATTATTATTGTGATTTATCAGAAAAATAAACAGGCATTAAATATTTTACTATGTTTTCAGTAATTTTTCAATTTGCTTAAAGAAATTTTGAACTAATGAAAATTCAAAAATGTATCTATTTAATGTTCCAACACTTTCAACTAACAACTATCACTTACATATAATTTTCGATTTTCAATTAAATCATACAATGAAATGAATTTTTTGGAGCATTTTGTTAATATTACTACCGCTTAAGTTAAGACATTATATCCCTCTCTTCACTAAGAAAAAATTAACTCTTGTGCCACCAAGGACATTAAATATTTAATAAATAGAATGAGAAAAAAATACTTTATAATATATTAAACGTTACTGAATTCATAAAATTTAAATAATTTTAGGTGTACGCAGATTAGAATATTTAAATATGGTTCCATATTTCCATAAAATCCATTGTACCTAAAACAAGTTTTAATTTTCTATACATCATATGATGATGAATTAACGCGGTTTGGAGCAGTTGTAATTTGCAAGTACTAAGTACAAACATTACAGCGTATCTCCAACGCTCGTTTTTCTCAACCATCACTTCGGGACACTAACAGGGCAATTCGGTCGACTTTTTCACCTTACCCGATCCGGTGCATACTACTTGCGTCCGAATTAATTATCAGTAGGTAACTTGCATCCCACAAAAAAAGGTTCAAAAAAGGTCATAGCCTATTTGCGTCCCGGTATACCTTTTTAGGCAGCCTAGTTGCGTCCCGAAATAAATAAAGTATAAGCATAGTACTCATCAAGTATTACAAAGTATTATTATATATTTATAATTTATTTATTGCATATGATTCCATTACATTTGATTAAATTACATTAAAAATACGTTAACATCACATTAAAAAATAAAACTATACAAAAAATGTATAGACTATGTAAAAAAACATGTTCAAATAGTTATTATGCATAGTTTAAAAAATATTTTATTATAAAATCGTCAATTGTCAATTAAAACTAAAACTAAGAGTAAACTAAAAAACGTTTATAAACCCGTATAGATACAATTTACACATACCTCATAATATGAACAATATTATTGTAACGCTGGACGTATAATATTTATGGACACAACTTGGTCATGACTAGGGCCCGGAACTTGATGCATTTGCATCTTTTTTTCTAATGCTCACATTTAATGCTCGTCTATACAGAAATTTGATTCATGAAGTATAGAATTTAATGGTACAATTTTTATTTTGCATTTTTTGCATTTTTAGGGAATTTTATGCTTTACGGTCATTTTTTAGTATTTTTGGTGCATTTTATTCATTTTTGTACTTTTTTTATATGTATACTTGCATTTTTTTTTGTTGAAAGTTACATTTTAATGTAACACATGCAGTTTCCATTAGCTTGTCGATTATCAACGTTCATTATCTTTTTTTTTGTCGTTGTCTCGATCTACGATTATTTAATAAACTGTAGGCAGATACTATTTTAGGCCCGGGACACCCATGTACTTAAAATCGGTTATCGTAATCGACATAAACCCGTGTTTGATAAAATTGCATGTCTTCGTTTCTCATTTAATTTGAGTTCGACAGCATTGTTCGTTCAACAGTGTATTCTGTACGATTATAAAGTGTTAAGTTCTGTGTTGTGCAATTTTTATCAATTTTAAACGTTAATTAAAAATGCCTAAAATTAAATCATCAAATAGATCACGTTTACTAGCATTTATTGATGAATTTGGAAAAGATATTTTTTCCACTGATGGGACAGTCTTGTTTTGTAAAATTTGTGAAGTTAAGGTTGCTGCAGACAGAAAATTTACTGTTGAACAACACGTGTCTCGCATTAAACATATTAATGGACTGGAAAAAAAAATACAAATGAAGAACAAAATTCAAGTAAAGTTCAAACTTTGATTACTGACCCATCTAAAAAATCATCTTTTTACTACGATTTATGCCATGCCTTAATATCTGCAAATATTCCTCTACAAAAATTACAAAATAATGCATTTAAACATTTTTTGGAAACATACACAAATAGAATTATTCCCGATGAATCAACCTTAAGAAAAGGTTACGTCCATGAATGCTATGAAGTAACTATTCAAAAAATTAGAACATATGTAGAGAATAAAAACATTTGGGTGTCTATTGACGAATCTACAGACGCAGAAGGGCGTTATGTTGCAAATGTTGTCATAGGGACTTTGGAAACAAATCATCCAGGAAAACAATTTCTTATTTATACTGATGTTCTAGAAAAAGTCAACCATAGCACTATTTCTAAACTTTTTGATAGAGCACTTCACATTATTTGGCCGAATGGAATAAAACATGACAACGTATTGCTTTTTTTAAGTGACGCCGCACCTTACATGGTGAAAGCGGGTAAATGTATTCAAGTATTTTATTCTAAAATGTTGCATGTAACATGTGTGGCACATGCATTACATAGAGTAGCAGAGGAAATTAGAAAATATTTCCCTAAAGTTGATCAACTAATTTCGAATGGAAAAAAAATATTTTTAAAGGCACCTTCAAGAGTGAATACTTTTAAAGAAATTGCACCTACTATACCATTACCGCCACAACCAGTACTTACTAGATGGGGAACATGGCTACATGCAGCGTTTTATTATTGCGAAAATTTTGATACCATAAAAAATGTCGTAACAAAATTCGATAAAAACGATGCAGTATCAATTGAAAACGTGTTAGATTTACTATCCGATTCAGAGTTACAGTCAAATTTAATTTACATAAAATCAAATTTCGGATCTTTACCAGATTCAATAGCTAAACTTGAGTCATCTAAAATTAGTTTAGCAGATTCTATAAAAATTATAGAATCTGAAAAAATTAATATCCAACAAGCTCCAAATAATATTGGTCGTCAAATTCAAAATAAATTTAATGCAGTTTTCGAAAAAAATACGGGTTACAATACAATGCAAACAATTTCAAAGATATTAGACGGAGAAGTTAATGATTTAAATGGTTTACCAGATGATATAAACATCAACGATATCACGTATTTTAAATACGCCCATATCACATCTGTTGAGGTAGAAAGAAGTTTTTCGATCTATAAAACATTGCTGTCGGATAATCGCCGTTCATTTTTATTTGAAAATATTAAGAAAACTTTAATTGTACAGTGTAACAAATTTGAAGGTAAAATAAATCTATACAAAATTATTATCTACTTAAAAATTTTCACTTTTATTAAATTAAAATGCTTTTTTTTTTTGTTACAGAGTAGTTTAAAATAAGAAATTCGTCAAAAAAAAAAAAACAAAAAAAAGAAGTTTTACGAAAAGTAGTATTTTTTAATATACAGTTTTATTTAGTTAAACAAAAATAATTTTAATAATAAATGATAGAACAATAATATAATATAATAACTTTAATATTTTAATTTTTGTATCAAAACAATAAGTACTTACCTATTTATCAATTTTTACAGTAAAATATACATTTTTAATATCATTTTTTCGTGTCATTTTTTAACATTTTTATGTCATTTTATGCATTTTTTTTTGTGCATTTTTTATATATTTTTAGATCATCAAGTTCCGGGCCCTAGTCATGACTTAAATGGCAGATAAGAAGAATAATATGGTTGAGTTGCGTCCGCAAAACGGGACGCAAGTTACTTACTTAATTTACTACCTGTAAAATTTACCCTTTTGCGGGACGCAAGTAGTATGCAGCCACCCGATCACAGTAAATATTATCGAGTAATAGAGGACCAGTAACTAAAACCAAAGCAGTGGCGAATTTGAGAAGAAGGCAGCGTGGCGATCACCCTCCCCCTCTTGGACTTATTTTTATAGTACAGGGGTGGGCAACTGGTGGCCCGCAAGCCTTTTTTAACTGGCCCGTGCGCTACATTTTCAAAATTGCATCATACAATAAAAAAAGTTAAAAATTCACATTAAAAACAAAATAAATTTAATAATTTTAAAAGAACTTTTGTTTATTTATTTTTTGCTTTCTATAAAATTCTGGTTCACTAGCTTTTAATTTTCTATTCTACAAATTGGTTCTCTAGTTACTTTAACTTCCCATATCTAGTATAGCATATTAATACATATTTGGACCTTCCTCCCCTGAAAATTTTTTTCAATTAAGTCATTGTTATTACCTATGAATCTATATGATATCAATTTTCCCCCTCCTTAAGTGAACTTCAGATCCACTACTAAACCAAAGGCTATGGAATTACCTTAGTGACGTTCTATGAATAACCAGCTCCATAACGACAACCATCGATCATATAAAGTGTAATTCATATTAATACTTTGTTCTCATAAAATCTAAAATCCTATTTATATTAAATTTTGCATTTAAAGTCTATGTTTTATCCTCATTTCTTACACAATACCAATTTTTACTAAACGACCAACAACCAACGACTGAAGTCATCAGATTTTTTTAAATTTTTTACTCTGATATAAGCAGACAGCAAAAGGATATCGCATAAAAAATTACTATCGCAATAACTATTAGTACCTATAATTGAATAGATATGTTTATACATAGATAATAGAAACATCTATTTTTGTATAATTATGGAATATTCATTTAATTCTTTAAAAATAAAAACAAAAAATGACTATGAAAGACATAAAAAATAATAATAAGGATACAAATAAAATAAGTAATGATACAATTTTATTATATTATATTTTTTTTATTTATACAACTATTTACAACTCCGTCCTTCAGTTCAGGGGAAAAAAAGCTTTTGAATGTATCAATTACGTCATCAATTTAAATATTATTCATGTATAAACAATTTCTTACTTGGTGTCATGTAATATGTAAAGCGAGTATACCAACCCTTAAATATTCAAATGTTTGTACATAATCCTAAATCGGTCAAATCTAAATTCAAAAAAAAAAATCCTCTAAAAACTAGTGCCTATTATTGTCGATTTTCTTAACTAAAAACGCATAACATAAATTAAATATCAATATATATATATGCAAATAATTAATATACTAAAAAAAAATTATTTGATTTACTCTAATATATAATTATTTATTAACGTATTGTATTACTTATAACCTTTTAGATTTATACAAATAAAGCAATGACTTTAAATACCTAGTACTGAAATATTTTACCAAAATAAATATTATTAAAAGTACACTTTTAAATTTCATATTACACGCAATTTTTAGGGATGGAATATAAACCATGCTATTTTAAGGTAGGTATTACGTAACTTGGTTTGCACTGAGCTTGAAAATGATAATTCACAAGAACAGCTCATTAGCCGTTACCTACTAGTAACGTTAACTATTAATTTTTTATCGAAATATAGTTTCCTTTCCGTAGTTAGATTCTGTTAGCCTATTTATTTAATCCATATATTTATTTCACATTTTTTTTATATTCAGTGTGAGGTTTAAAAAGTTAATTCATACATTCAACATAATCAGAATTTAGATCAAATTCCGTGAACAGGATTAAAATATCTCTACAGTTGCTTGTTTATACATAAAACTAATAAAATCCAAATACTTTAAATCATATTCATTATTATTTATTAATTTCATGATTGTATTTAATAATAATTCCACTAACCATTTTTCCTTTAGGCATTGTCGTATTGAACTGTAAGTACAGCGAAACTTTCATTTCTTTTTTTTTTCGGAGACATAATAATGATAATACCGTGTATGTACCTAGGTACTTTATCAGTTAATTTTGGCGATCTTTTTCAATGGTGAAATTTCAATCATATAACTTAAACAAATTTAAAAGCTTTTTAAAAAAAAAGTATCTAAGAATACCTTAATTGTAAATAAGAGAAATACGATTCGATCTACAGCCATAATGAAAACAGTGTCAATATTTTTTATAAACACAAACACGGTTCAGCAGAAATAAAATAGTCACTTAGATCCCTCACACACTAAATCTTCATGATCCATAGCAGCGATACTCAACCTGGAAGACAAGATTCACCAATATGGCCAGGGCCGGATTAAGCACGGAGCCTAGGAGCCCGGGCTCCAGGCCCTAAAATATTGAAGACCCCGAAGGGTCCTTCTATCTGAAACCAAATTCAAAATATTTTATTTTAAGTTCAAATTTTATTTTGGTTACACATTTTTTTAATTTTCGTAATTGCATTGTATTATTTTTATTACGTCATGTACTGAATGCCATCCGCAAACGGACGGAGCGATAATATCGGATTGAAATAATTGTTTGCATTCGGTGCATCAACTAGAATATTACATTACTTATCTTATTTTCGACAATATTTTGTTATTAGTAGATTTGGTTTTGATTTATTTATAGTTAATCTAGATTGTTTTTGTTAGAAACATACGAGCGTCTGTCGTCGATCATCATTTGGTCTTCACTCTTCACGATTTAATCCCAACAGTTGACTTATTTAGTGATTACTGATTACAATATAATATTACTTACAATATCTCAAAAATATGCTAGTGGAGCCGCTAAGCGAAAGCTTAAAAAAGAGAAAGAAGAAAGTATGAAAATATTGCTAAATAATGTAGGCTATTGGCTATTTGAAAAATTATTATTATCCCATGTATCCTATGTGTAAGAAATATTATAAAATTTAATCTGACCTAATATCAAGACCTAATGATTTTAAGCTAACTTTAATGAATAATATTATATAAAAGCATGTACTTAATGAAAATTGACAAATATTAAAAAAATTTAAAGATATTTGTGTGCAATTTACCTTGTATCATTTTTTTAAATAAATAAAATTCAGTTATTGGTAATAAATATTGTAAGGACTAAGGGCCCTTTGGAATACTAGGCTCCAGGCCGGGTAAACTCTTAATCCGATTCTGAATATGTCAATACATAATATAAAATAGCAATTAAATAAGTACAAAAATGTATTTAAAAATCTACTAAGTATATTACCAACCAAAAGAATGCTGAATGAGTTTAAAAAAATCTGTTGAATCAAAATGATTTCTTACCAATAACAGCAGAAGAGTCATTAAATTTAAAAAATATTCATTTTAATTTAACATAATATAAACTATTCTTTATAAAAAATGTGATGCTCTAGTTAATAGTTTTGCTTTACAGTTTGATAATTTGATATTTATTTTAATATTAAAAGTTACAAAATTGCATGGTTTTTCTAAAATGTAAAATTTGATATGTTGTACCTATGTTTGTTAGCCGGAATAACACATATGAGTATAACGTTCTCTTAATTGCTTATTCTTGATATTTTATAACTATATTTAATCAAAAATATACAAGAATCATAAATAATAATAATATTAATACATTATTGCTATTACTAAAGTCTAAGGCTCAGAAGTTGTAGGAAATGCATATTGTTCTGTATGCTCTCAATTTATAGCAGACCAGACTAGAAATCTGAAATGTACAATGGAGAATTAAAGAATTGAAAACGCATATTTTGTCAATTTTAGCAAAAAAAGTGCATATTTTATTGACTTTATACACACATTATGCATATTTCATATTTCTCTAAAAAAATAGACATTTTCTTTTTTAACCTCTATATTTCAATTAATATTGAGTGTAAAACTCAAAATTATCAACGAAGGTATTTATTGTCATCATCAAAGTCAATAATTAAATTAATAGCAGCAAACCTTAACCTAATCGTTGGTGGTACAACGCAATAACTTAACAGGTATTAGAAAACATGTATTTTGTTCATTATTTCAAAAATATTGGAAAATATTTTTAATTATATCTTCAGTTCAATAAAATGTCAAAATGCCAATAAATTATAATTTTTTTTCAATTATTAACAGTTTCTATGTGTATTATTATTTTATTAACTTATTAACAATATCTAATGTATTTACTTAATTATTGGAGTTCAAAATAATTTTTTTGTATATTTAACATTTTTAGTGTATGTTTCACCGTTTTTAGCTTCTATAACTTCCAAACCCTAGTTATTACCATTTATTAAATCAAGTTTAATTGATGTAATACCTTTAGTAAAAACTGCAGTAGTAAAATATTGACAATTTATTACTTTTTTATTTTTGTAATTTATTTTCATAAACAGAAAAATTACTAAAAAAATTATAGAATCATTTATTTAAAGAGTGACTAAGTGCCACCTAATAGATAAAATTATTAACCTGTTAAGATGTCTTATAAATAGAAAACATGGAAAACAAATATATTCCTCCCTTTTCTCAAAATATGCTTTGTTAAATATTATTATTTTTTTCTCAAATTTGATCTTTCATAACAATAAAACTGTTATTTTAAAGTTAGATATTTTTCATAAAAAAATAAAATCAATAAAAAACTTTAAAACTTTTACAAAAATCATTATAAGAGATACAAAAAAATCAAAATTATAATTAAATATATAAACAAACATGTTCCTAATTTTGACACTGAATAAGAGCGTATTGAAATAATTTAATTCATTCACCAAAATATGTACAAAAATTTTAATTTTCCTTAAAATAGGTAATAAGTTTGCTATATTTTCATAAAATATAATATTTAAATAAATATAAATTAATAAATAATAATGTATAATAAATATTATACCACAACAATAAAATATTCAATAAATTTATGAAACACATTACACATTTTTTGAAATTGTATGCTTATTATTTCAAACTAGTTGTAGGATAATTTTGCTTAGCTAAGAATGGATTAAACTGAGAATTATACTTTTGAACAATAGTGGGTTTTGGTTGTGGTTTTGAAACTTCAACAGGTATGGTTCCATTCATTCTTGCTAATAATTGACTAGCTCTAAACCTCTCTTCCCTTTCTCTCTTTAATCTTTGTTCTCGAAGTTTTTCCAAAGTTAATTTTTTTTCATGTTTGTCATTAACTTTTTCCTTTTCCTTTTTCTTTTTTTTTTTCTTGTGTTTTTTTAAAGGTGATTCATCATGTTTTTTTATCAATGTTTTTGAATGTTTACTACTTTTATGGTCAGTTTCGACATATTTCTTCATGACAATAAGTGGATCATTAAATGTTTTAACTTTTGTTTCAATTTCCTTATCAGTTTTACACAAGTCTAGTCGTTTAGGTTTCTTATTATACCATTGTACATTACCAGTAGCTTCATCTGTGTCCTGTCCTAAATAAGTAAGATAACCAACTTTTTTTTCATATGCTTCTTTTTCTTCTTTTTTTTCTTGTTCGTGATCTTTGTTAACACCTGTATGAGCAACATGCCCATCTTCAAGATCTTGAAAAAAATTAACATGAGTTAGCACTTCTGATTTAGTTTCTTCGGGTCGATCTGCAGAGTCATCATATCTTTGTTTTGACTTATTTCTCAGTAATGAAAGTTTTGTTTCTTGCTCCTAATGAAAAATATATAAATATAATGAATTTAAAATGAATTTATAACTAATTGTTCGTAATTTTAAAAATTTAAAGCCTAAGTTAACAGATTAAGTAAAAATAATTTCTGATTAAAAAAAAATTATTTTACAAAATAATTAATAAGAATTAGGTACCTATTATATTTATTTTTAAAATTTTATACACGGAATACATAGTTTTTAATGTTAAATTATAATCTAATTTTTTTACAACTACTTACGGCTAGCTGTATCCTCATCTTAAGTTTCTTCTCTTCTTCAGCTGCTTGTGCTTCATCGCGCCGAACACGTGCAATGTTTTCTTTGGTTCGTACATGCCACCTCTCATAAAATATTATTAATAGGTATATTTAATGATTAATCTTAAACAAATTATGGAATTTATTAAAATTATTTACAAAAAGAAAGTTTAAATAACAGTGAGTTTAACTAAAATATATTTCATGATTTGTTGAAGAACAATATGTTTTTAATACATTATACAATTATATAATCTGTTTAATTCTAAATTACCAAACTAGGTAGTAGTTTTTAAACAAATAATTAAGATTTTTCTTGTTTTACTAATTTAATATTGTTCTAATACAGTATTATAATTGGTGTACCTACTTAATTTATTGTATAAATCAATTCAAAAAATTATGTTGGAATACAATTTGAAAGTACTCAACATATCTAAATTTAAGATAATAAACTTCAAACAATGTAATCTGAACACTACTAATCATAGTAAAACAAAATCAATATATCTTCCAGAGGATGTAAGATTTTGTAGATTGTATAATAACACAATAAGTTATCTATCAGCTATTCAAATTAGGTTTTTTTGTTATTTATAAGAGATAAACAATCAAAGTAGTTTATAATTTTAGTTAACTTACCTCTTTTTTGGTAATATATTCATTTTGATGTCTTCTAAAACACACTTCCTAATAAACTACCCAATATCTATTTTACCTAAGTAACTACTGTTGAAACTGAAACGTCCAAAAACATAAATGCACGTATTATTAAAATTGAAGAAGTATTAATTTTAAATTGTTAATATTAATGCCGCACACTATTCATATAATAGTATTATAATTCATACTTAATGGCTATTTCAGTATTGCTTATTAGTTATTAGTTATTTCTTCATAGATATTGGTTGAATAAAATAAAATAAACATAACACTTATAACAAAAATATTATTATCTATGGTTTATTATCTATGGCTCAAGGATTTTGTGATAAGACCAAACGAACAGTGTACGTTAGCGACAGAATGTTAGCCAGCCGAACGCGGACTTTTGGCCACACTGTACTCAGAGGCGCCGGGCCAATCGTTTGCGGTCGTTGTCGCTGTTGCAGCCGCCGCCGTTCTCTCTGACCGACTGCCGTATGATAGGTGCTCGCACGTAACATCGTAAATCTTATAATGTTATAAGCTATAACATTATTATATTTAATAATAATAGTAATAACGTTAAACAACGACTGATTTATCGTATTTACGATTTTCACTGAGGCCAGTCACCAGCAACCATTGAACCATCCAACATTCGATATCCATACCGATTACCGACCGCAATTGTCAACCTGTCATTTTCGCCTTTTCTACGCTACCGTTAGCTTGCAGTTACTTCGTTCGAGATGGCGATATCAAATACAGTTGGTGAGTGTACACGCGGCCGCTTCGATGATGCACGCCGTAACATCACTGCAAGACGCAGGTTTTGTTCCGTCCGCCGACCGACTACTCGGCAACGACGTGCTCCTGTGGATCTGTGGTGGTGTGGCGGCGGCGGCTCTATTTTCTACGATTTCCGTATGGTCTCTTGACTGATCTGTTCACTGTTCCTCAAATGTTAATTTTATTTTACAGTCCCACAGTATTTTACTAAACCGCGACTCTTTCATTCGTTCTGTGACTTGAGCATAATTATTATCGACATGTTGTATGACGTTTATTGTGACGTCTATTGTTATTTGCCTTTACTGATTTCACGTGGATGAATACACATTCGGCAACTCGTTTTAGGAAAGATATCAAATAAAGCGCTGTTAATTGTTTTGATTGGTTATTTAATATTTTGTTTTTTATTGACAGCAATTATACATTGACGACATCATTATTTAATTATTGATAACACTTTAATGGATGTTAATGAATAATTTTTTTTAGTGATTCCAAGAAATTTTAGACTACTTGAAGAATTGGAACAAGGACAGAAAGGTGTTGGCGATGGCACTATTAGTTGGGGTCTTGAAAAAGATGATGATATGACTTTGACTCAATGGACTGGAATGATCATTGGACCACCTAGAGTATAAATATTTATTATTTCAATATTAAACAAATAAATTAAATAATAATAAATTTCTTATGTTTAGACTCCTTATGAAAATAGAATGTATAGCTTAAAAGTGGAATGTGGTCCTATGTATCCAGATGATGCACCTGTCGCTCGTTTTGTTACGCGCATCAATATGAATTGCGTGCATAATACTAGTGGATTGGTATGTTGTATGATTTATATTTTATAATATTATATAATTTTACTGTAAAAACTTAATATTACTGACATTTCTATCATAGTTCTAAAATATAAAAATTTAACTTTTAATAATTAAATAATTATGATTTAGGTACTATAAATTATTATTTGAGCATTACCTATAACATAAATCATTTTTATTTTAAAACTTATTTGTTTTTAATATTTTATAAATTAGATATAACAAACAAATCCAACCATACTTATCTTTATGAATTCAAAATTTTTAAATCATAATTTTTCCTTGCTTTTTAAGCTATTTTAGTATACAGTAACAACAGTAATACTAATAATAGTGTTTTATGTTTTATTAACATCTACTTTCTACTATTGACAAAAAGTAATAATCTAACTATCAATAATTGATTTTTTTTTATTATTATTTTAATGTTATGTATTTTTTGAGTAATTACTTTATTTTACATCTTCTATTTTAAAAATGTTATTGAATTAAAATCAGACTACTTTGGTATATTTTTTTGTTATATCAACTATTGTCTAATGCTATGAATTTCATCATCTACACCAATGGTGTGCAACCTAGTGGTCACAAAATTTTAATGGAGAATCTTTGATAATTTAAAATTAAATGAAAAAATTGCATATTATGTATACCTATTATACATACATAATTTCAATTGTAAAACTCAACTTAAAATCAATCATTTCTAAGTTTCAATCTCAGATTGCTCTTTAAATAATTTTTATTATATTTATATTTTGGAATTTAAAATAAATGATTTCATTAATACGAACATACATATTATATTATAATATGTACTTTTGTAATGTTTAGTATGTAATCGTCTCAATGAAATAAATAAATTGGAGGATAATCTTAAAAGATAACACCATTATTATTTTATTTCTTATTGATTATATGTTCGATATTATCACTATTCACTGTTCTAATTTATTGGTTTTTATTGGTTACAAATATTTTACTAATTTAAATGTATATTATATAAAATGGTCTTGATTATGAATCAATCTCAGATCCTTTTCGTCTTTCCTCTAATTATTTTACAAAAAAATTTTTTATAGTAGGTTTATTTTTATTTTTGTTTAATTTGCAAGTATCCAAATATTAAGGTAGATTTATTACGACTCTCGAAACCTAGGTCAATCACAAATCCATTATAGTTAACCATTTCTGTTTTATATAGTATTAGTATTATAATGATTATTCCTAGATTTGTTCAGTTAAACCTAACCAATGTTATTTTGATTTTTTTTTTTTTTTAAAGAAAAATTATTTAATAGTTGATACTATTTTTCAGGTTGATAATAGACAAGTACCAGTGTTGGCTAGATGGCAACGTGATTACAACATCAAAACTGTTTTACAAGAGCTTAGGAGATTAATGACACTTAAGGATAACATGAAAATGTCTCAGCCACCTGAGGGTAGCACATTCTAGCCATCGCCGCTGTCTGAACCATGGAATAGTTTGTACCTAGCGCCTCGCTACCAACCCACAGCGGCCGCACTGGTACAACCTACACAGCCGATGCAAGCAGTACAACAACAACAACAACGCCGCTTCATTGGTCGTTGCCTGAGGATTATTTTCCCATGCTGCTATTATACAGCTCCTCAGACAGACACCTAGATTTTACTTTAAATGTTTGGGAAATGTCTATCCCTTTCATTTTTGGTTTTAAACATATTTTCCACAGGAATATAAGTTTTACAGATCATTTTGTTTATAATTTTTGTTAAATTTTTCATTTAATTTCATGGTTCAGAAAGCGATATCACACTTAGGCATATTTTATATACTATTTATTATATAATATATTCATAAATAGATAATTAGACATTGTTTTATTTTAAGTACTAAAAAAAACCTATTATGTAAATGATAATAATGAATTTAACTTGAGATTATTTGTGAGTAGGTAATTACTAATTTAATTATATAATTTTATGAGTAATAACATTCTCACAGTAGATGCTCACTTTCATCAATAGCAAATGAAAATATTTATAATATTTAATACTGATCTTAATTCATCTTTTAAATTTTAGATTCACTTCAGTATCTGTGTTTTGTGTTATTTATTGTACTAGTTTTTAATATTTAAGAACATGTAAAAAAACAACACTTATTTTATGTTTTTAAGGGGTTTAAAAACTTAATATCTGAAGTTTATTTTTAAACAATTTAATTTATATCATATTTTATTTTTAATTTTACATTTAATACATTTTTAAGTATGTAAGGTGAGCCTGATATAATAAATACTTTAAACATTGTCTTGTCATTGGAAATTATTTTTTCAAGTTCTACTTACGATTAACTGAAAATTCTGCGAACTAATCAAAAATAATTTGGAATTTTAGTTAAATAACAATTATTATTTACCATTATTGTTTTTTAAATGATGTTCTATGGCTATTGTCACTGATATCAGATTATAATATTATATTCATTAACAAATTTAAACACTATTAAATTATTAAATTATTTAAATTAAAATGTGGAAGATATAAATTAAATATCTTAAATAATTTTGTAAAAAATAACAGAATCTCCAATAGTTTTTTAATAAATATTTTATTTTAAATTGTTTAAAATATTTTTTTTACGGAATAATTTGAGAAATAATAACATTAATTATTTATGCTTCCTCATTAAAAAAAAAGAAATGGTTGACTAACTGTTAAAATAATTAATCAGATTTAGAGATTGATCAAACTGAAAATAATCATTCATAACTTGTATTATGTGTGTTATAATTGAACTATTGAGTAACCAATATTATTTTAGCAGAGTAAAATTTATGATATAAACACTTAAGTATTGATAACCATTTAATTGTGTCAAGTTAAATTTAATTCAATCTACTCTGTGGTTAAAGTACATCTATAATATATTATCAATAATTAGAATATATTTTACAACAAACTATGGTTAAATAAATGTAATGTATGGATGATTGGTTAATATCTAAACTTTTCAAACAAAATACTGGACAATTATGCATTTCAAAAATACCTACCATCCATTTTTAGTTTAGTAATATATTTAGCCATGCCTAACCTTAAAACTTTATGGATGATACATATAATGTTTTATCTCAATAAGATGAACAATGATTCTGAGCAATGTCATCTATTTATTAGGATATTTTATAACATAGCTATAAGTATAATAATTAATTAAATAATTCATATAATATAGTTACTTATTAATTTAGTAAAAATGTTATATAATTGACATTTTCAGTAAAGTATTAATTAATAGTATTAAATTTTGCTTTAAATAGGAAGGTAATACTGTAATAGATTTACAAGCATAGTGTGATGCCTGTGTAATAGCTTGGTACTTAATAATTATTAATTAAGAATTTATGAATCGGTACACATTTATATTTAAATGAAATATTACTATTGTTATTTCATCACAAACTTATGAATGTGACAATTTAAACTTGTTTAGTAATTTTTAATGCCTCATAGTTGTGAACTAGTTTGTATATTTTAATTTAATATCCAAAAAATAACTTAAACAAAATAAACTAGATGAAGTAAGTTAAATAAAATTACTTGGATATGATATGCAAAATCCATAGCAATCGTCTGAGACAATTAACAATTCCAATAATTTTGACATAAACTTATGGTTTATTTAATATTTTTGTATAAAAATTGAAGTATCATTACAAGTTCCTACATTACAAGTATTAAAATAGGTAGCAACTTATATGACCGCAACGCATACCTACTAGTCGGAGTGATTTTTTTTTCTATTGTAGGTAGTAGGTACTTACTACCTACCTAGAATAAAT
Organism: Melanaphis sacchari; assembly: GCF_002803265.2. Taxonomy (NCBI): domain Eukaryota; kingdom Metazoa; phylum Arthropoda; class Insecta; order Hemiptera; family Aphididae; genus Melanaphis; species Melanaphis sacchari. The sequence goes on along the minus strand of NW_020271525.1, from coordinate 262,840 downwards.
GCTGACAAAAGAAAAAAAAAACAACGATTTAAATAGGTAAAACGTGCATGAATCGATACATTATTAACTCTCTCTCAATAAGCCAGTTATTAAGATGAGAAAAACTTAAATGAAATAACTTGGATAAAAATTAATTGAAAATCCAATTTGAACTCAAAAAAGTGAGGAGGAGTGTAATTGAAAACATTTTGTTTTTCTGCACGTGCATGAAAAAAAAAATAAGAATATATTTTTTTAATTAAATGTAGTAACATATCCTTTGTGCAGTAAAAAAAAAAAAAACATAAGGTTTTAGGGTAATTGAAATATTTTGTCCCCCTTATCATTGAACATTGTATTGAAAATAAATATACACAATATTATATTACCTATAGGCTATAATATTATTAATGTAGCCAATGTAGGTAATACGTTGTCTGGGTCTCTGGAGCTGCCATTGGCGGAATACGCTATATTATCTAAGATCCATTTTCATAATATTGATCGACAATTATTTATTATTATTGCTGTAAGAATTAAAATTCTCGCTGACGAATATTGTAGTAGGTATTATATTATCGTAATATTACATTTATTCGACATCAGTATAATCATTTTTTTTTCTTTTTATTATTTGGTAAATCATACGTTATTCTAAGCCCGCGGTAGACCTCTGTAGCAATCGGAGACAGTTTTAAGCTATGTCAATACCTATACCTACGAAATCACTTGTAATTTACAAGTGACCAGTAGGTAGGTACCTACGTATAATTTCACAAAGCCGTCGTCGAGTTCGTGACTTATTATTTTTTCCGACCCCTTTGAAAACGGATTCTAGGGTGTGTTGCTGGCGTGAAAATGTCCCCGAGAGGGGTTTTTCATCACACGTAGCGCTCCCCACGGCGGCGCGAAACTCCTGCTGCCGGCGACGCATTTTCATCACGCCGGACAATAGTCCGTATAGTCGGCGCCGGCGTGGGCGTCGTTTGCAAGGGCGAGGCCGTCATCAGCGGTCGTATTTGTTTACTATATAAACGACGATATTATTATCATCTCGTCGTACCGCGCCAAAATCGTTTTCCATAACCGTTTTATTTTATTTTTATAATTTTTGTATTTTCAAAATTCGTACATCACGGCTCCCCTTCCGATTCAACATCAACAATTATTTTTAGCCGCGGGTTCCGTTGGTCGCATACACCTCGATCGGTGACACAATAATAATTCGCGTACGTGTACAGTCCTATATACGCCCTGTTCAGTAATGATGTGCCGCTGCGACGTGCCCGACAACGTCAACGACACTGCCGCGTGACGACGTATCGCGGTTCTTCGTGACCAATATTGGTGTATACCGCACACTCGTGCGGCGCGTATGTTGGGTTACCGCAAGTTTATACGTAGTTTTTTGTATTTCATTGTAATAACCCGAACACTCGATAACATTGTAGATCGAAATTATTGTACGAAGTGCCCGCGGTATACGACAAACGCGTATTAGGTGCCAAAATTGTTATTATCATAGTATTATATCTCTCGCAACCGGACCGCAGTCCTGCGATCGATGGACATCAAGGGTAAGGTCGCCATGGTTACAGGCGGGGCCGCCGGCATTGGCCGCGCGTATTGCGAAGAGCTGCTGAAAAACGGAGCCAAAGTAAGATTTCATTTAATTGTATGACTTGTATGACAGTTGTTTACTATTTTGTACAGTTGATGCCACCGGTGGTAGATACGGAAGCTCATTTATGTTTCGGGCGCTATAAGTTCTGCACATAAAACTTTATCATCGTCGTGATAGTGATATACTCAGTGTTCCCGTTTAGGATCTATCATGCTCAAAGTCGGGTATTGAGTAGAACTTCGTTTTACCTTGCAACTTAAATACCCTCACTCATATTTTATTGATTGAACGTTTACGTAGACAACCAACGAATACGAGTAAAATACATAAAAAAAATAAATAAATATTAGATTTGTTTAGTAACACTATTTAAAATATTTAAAAATAAATATGTGAAAGATAAAAATTATACAAAACTTTTTAAGTAATAAAAAGTGCTTAGTATTTAATTAATAATACCCAATTGTTATTAGTTTACTATTTTTTTTTAGTTTTTGTGCAATTATATCATATGAATGATAAAAATATACAAAACATTTGTATACGATAGAGAGACTTAATTAATATGATTTTAATATAAAAAAACATAATATACATACAACATAAATGTAGTACCTACACTATTTAATTTGTCATTCTAATTTTGTTCTTGGATTAATTCCTCAGGATCGCCAATAACTACATTGTTGTGTACACAATATTACAATATTTATTGTAATAAAGTCAGTATCCATATTTTAAAATAATCGTTCCGTATATTTTTCTGTACAATAATAATTGATAACTCAAATAAGCTACTATAGCTTACTAAACAATAAATTTGTATTGAGTATGTCGCTATATAAGCACATTTAAACAAATTTACAATACGACTACATGTTTACAGATCTGTACTCTACACGTTTTTAATTTGTACCTACTGCACATGGGTCTTTAATTCGCTTATCACTCATCCCCCTCTAATAATTATCACATGATTGATTATAATAAATAAAGCTCATATTACCCTTAATTATTTCTTCGAACAGAAGAGTTCAGAATATAATGACCAATGTTATAGAAGTATAGGCATTATCTTAGCTGTAAATAACCATAGTCAATGTTTGATGCACATCTGTGTAACATATGTTTTAAGTTAAGACTTTTAACTGGATGATTATAAGTTAACTAATAAATTCTACCTGATCTATCTCAGTATTACCTGAAGGATGTATGTAAGTTTTCCTGAGTCTGTTATATCTTCGTGTATACATAATAAATTCCATCATTATAATTTAATGTTTATAATAATACAATAAGCTATTATTGAAGTCAACATATGAGTACTAACAAAATATTAGGTAACAAAAACATTGGTGAAATTGAAAATAAATTTTAATTTAATTTTCATAATTTGTATAATATGAATATTTAAATTGAAAAAAAATATTAAAACAACTCAGTAAAGTTAATACACCTATCTCCTTTAGGTAAACATATGTTGACTCGAGAAAGTTTACATATTTGTTTTGTACGGTTTATATAATATTGAACTGAGAGAGTTTATTATTGGAGATTTTACTAATTTTAAAAATCGGAAAATTTACCTTATAATAGGGAGAATTGACCATTACCTTTTAACCTGAATCTACACGTTTATAATATTTAAATTACAATAAAGTTGTCATACTTTAAGAAATAACGTTATATCTTCAACACTGCTACGAGTACATTGATATATTTAAGTAAATCTAAGTTTATAATGTATATTTATTTATGTATTACGTATCCAGGTTTCCATATGTGATATTAATGAAGAAGTTGGCGTCAAATTGGCCGACCTATTAGGTGCCAAATTTGGAAACGTCAAAGTAATATTTTGTCCATGCGACGTCACCGATTATCCACAGTTTCAAGGTAATAACTTACAATACAATTATGAGCAAAAAAAAAGCAATATATATGTTTAGATGTAGTGTCATTATTACGGCAATTTTGTTAAAGATGACTTAAATAAATACAAAAATTGTGTAGAATTTACATAACTACGTATAATATTGTAAATTTACTTATAATTATTGATTTAACCTTTTTTTATTATAGGATAACCTATACTAATCATTAGTCAAAATTTACTAAAATTAACGATAATGTAATTATTAAAGAACAATAATAATTAATAAAATATTATAATATTAAACGGAGAACCATTTAAAAAAAATAATTATAATTATTTTGGTTTGTATAAACTTACAAATTTTATTTCTATAAATTTTATTTATTCAAGAAAATATATTAAAAATGAATTATTGTTTTTTACAATATTCAAAAAATTTATATGAGAGTACATACAGATTGATCGAAGGTGGGATACAAGGAATAGCATCTCTCCACTATTTTAAATTTTAATTTTCCCTCCCACCACATCAAAAAACATAACATCTACCCTTAAAAAATGTATTTTTTAAAAGAATATGCTTTGTAGTATAGTTTTGATAAAAACGGCCATGTAATGTTGACTCTAGAAAAGTACTTTAATTTAATACGATACATTTTATATTTATTATTACAATCTAATTGTATCCATTATCAATTTGAAAGTATATTATTAATTTACTTATATTATTAGCAATTTTACAATATATTACACTTCTGATTTTTTTAATATTTTGAGGTATGAAAGTATTTTATTTTATCATTTTAATTTATTTTTTTAATCATAAACTTAAAAATTATTTTTTGTTATCAAATTTATGTATTTTGTAATTTAATTGCCTACCTTTGAACATTTTATTATTTAATTAATTATGTTAAAATATATTGTACTTTCACAATGCTGCAAACTTACTGTCTCAATTATTATATTAAAAAATATATTATATATCTATAGTTATAATTTATGCTTTTTTATAAAAATATGATAATATGATACATTATATTGAATAATAAAAGAGAGAAATATTTTGTCTGATTAGCTTTCATGTCTATTAGGAAGATATCTTAAGATAGACATGATTTTGATCTTGATTTAGAGGTTTTTTCGCCGATTTTACATTAACTTGATATTTATATTGCTATAGGTAGAGCCGTAAAAGATAGAGTAATCCCGCGTCGTTATGAAATTTTTTATTGTACACGCAAAGAGCCTTAAATCCAGTATCTCGGGAATTAATTTTGAAAAATTTGTGATTTTTTTTTTTTTGTGTAAGATTTAGTTGTCCATAGTTTTTTTTTTTTTTTTACTATTATTATTTACAATAAGATGTTCCTAGCTATTGTTATATATTTTTTACTTAACCTAAGAAAGTTAGTACATAAGTATAAATTTAAATCTAATTTTATATGTGACATATGCTTTATTATTTTCAGATGCGTTCCGAAAAACTATAGCAGCTTTTGGTGGACTTGACATAGTGGTTAATAACGCGGGTGTGTTCAACGACCGATTCTGGGAATTCGAAGTGGATGTGAACTTGGTAATACGGTATACCTTACTATTTTTATTAATATTATTATTATACATGTGGGAGTTCATAAATTATTTTTTTTATGCTTTAATATATTTATTGACTTTGGAACAGTTAGAACTATATATACCAAACATTAAAATTTAAAACTGTTAACTAATTATGATTTATGGTTAATGGTAATTATATTTAATTTAAATGCTAAGTTGATTAGCAGATATTAAAAACAAACTAAATGTAGATACAATTATATAAGATATAAATAAATTTTCTTAATTAAACATTAAATTATTATATACTTAATAAATAAATAATAAACGGTTTTAGCATAATATTATACTTAAGTACTTAACTAATGATTATTTTAAATGAATTTAAAAATCGTTTCATTTCAAATTTTATTTATTTAAAAAAAGAAACCTGAAAATATGTTTTAAACCACTATCTCAATACAACAATTAATTATTAGCTGTGAGATCGTGATAAATTTATAATATAAGTAATTATAACTAAACTATTCGTTAAAAATTTTGAATTAGACAGAACTTTAAAATTGTAGCACAAAGGAATAAATATAGTATATATTACATATGAAATAGTATAACTAATATTATAAATATTTAAAATTCTAGCAGTTTCGCAATACCACCCCTATTGACTACATTTACAATTTACAAAAATATGCGGGAAATGTTAAACATATACGATTATGCAGTCACGCACGTATTTTTTTGGGTTCGATGACCACCACGCCTTATTACACTTTTCTCATTTTTTTCTTAATTTGTAAAATTCGAAATAAATAACTGTTATTAGTTATTTATTAACTGCTAAAATCAAAATTGTTTTATTTCAAATAAAACATTTTTCTTTACTTTTTAAGGAAATAACATTTGACGCTTGACAGTGATACATTGAAAGCAATCAATAAGAATAACTATATAATTATGTATTATTGAGCTACCATTAATAACTACTTTTAAGCAGAAAAAAAGAGTTCTACTAATTTAAAACAACTAGTAAACTAGTCCAATACTTCAGAAATGTATTTGTTTACCCCTACATGTAAAAAATCATAATTCTTAAATTATCTATTTGCGCGTTTAGTTAATTTTTTACCCCTTCCCCACTCCAACTATGAAAAAACAAATAATTTTCAAACTTTGTTTTTTCTTATCATTAATGTGACAAATTCCTGACTCTTAACTAATCTCTTCGCGGATTTTTTTTTTTTTTTTTGTATGCACAAAAACATAAACAAACGAAAAATAATAATTTTTTTTTAATATATTGTAAACTTGTGGTTTTATAAAGAAAAAGATAAGATAATAAATTTAAATTTATTGTATATAACATAGAATGGTGTCATCAGAGGCACATTACTGGCCATGCAACTCATGGGCAAGGACAAAGGAGGTCGTGGTGGCACAGTGGTCGTAACTTCGTCTACAATGGGTTATAAACCATGTCCCAGCATGCCAATCTACACGGCGACCAAACATGCCCTAATTGGTTTCATTAGGTCATTTGGGGTGAGTTGTATAATATACATTATATGCACCTACCTATATAATACGAGTATATATAATATTATATTTTTTGTAAAATATACTATTACAAATATTTATTGGGTAATTTAAAATTGTAACCGCAATACATTGATTAATGGCATAAGGCAATAACTATAATTATATTTCCATTAAAATGTATCTTATTACATTAAACCAATTATGTTTCGAAAATTAAAATAGCTATTATAAATAAAATAATATTACCTTTTTGTTATAATTATATATCATAATAGTAATAGCACTAAGTATAAAAATAAAACTAATGTTCATTTTAGATTTTTTGTTAAATTATAGTATTAAATTTACTTTTTATGTACTGATTTTCATTATAAATTCGACTATATTTTAGTCATTAGTAACCTAGTTCACATTTAATTCACATTTTAAAACTAGTTTTAATATTAGTTAAAATTACCTATCAATTTGTACCTTAATATCACTAAATAGTACACAGTATTGTAGTGTATTTTATTCATGAAATTGTATTACTATAGATATTGACGATATTGTTCTTTCACTACTTAATACATTTTAGGATCCTTACCACACGAACTTAACAGGGATTCGAGTGATCGCTTTATGTCCAGGAATGACTCTGACTGATGCTATACCCGAGGATGTTAAACTGGCGTTATTATCACCCAATTTTATACATCTTTGGGATAAGGATGTTGCATCACAAGCACCCCAAGCGTATGTTAATCATCAACGAAGTATATAAACTGTTTAAGAAAATATTTACGATTTTTTTAGAGCCCAAAGTGTGGGACGTGCGCTAATTCACGTGTTACAGAAGGCTCAAAGTGGTTCGGTTTGGGTGGCTGAAAACAATAAATCAGCCAAAGAAGTTAAGTTCCCTAACTTTTAATTTTAAGCACCATCTGCCAATCGCTTTTTAAAATAATTGTTTTGTTTTTTAATGTTTAAACTATTATCCACTTGTGATGATGGGCAAAATTTTATTGATTATTTATAATTTATATAATTATATGTTTTTTGTATACTTGAATTCAAAATCAATAATTTACCGTTATTAATTATTATTGTTTAATTCGCGGAAATAATGCTTCAGTAGATTATTCATATAAGCAGGTATAATATTTCATTTTATAATCAATATTTAGCGTATCGGTTTTTCATCTTCAAATTATTTGGATAGTCAGATGAAAAATATATCCATGTTAACGACATTTCGATGGAAATATAAATTAATCAACGACATATACATCAAATATCATCATATCGAAGTATAAATAAAAACTATGTACTCGTACCCAATGCTCATATATTAATCGTATTATATATATAATATATATATATGTATGTATGTATATAGTTAGAAAAATCGGTAAAATATCGTTAAACGATTATCTCTGGTTTTAATATCTGACGGATTATATACATACATATATATTAAATATTTTTATGAATAGGGTTTTTTAATAATTTTTTACGCATTACACCAAAACTAATAATAATTAATTATTCAAATTTTGTATATTTTTAAAATAATCATCGGCTGTGAAACTATTTTGTTTTGTGATATGATATGCTATTTACTTAATTAGGTACCTATTATATTATTTTATTATACCTACCTATTTCAAATCCCCCAATACCTTAGGGATATTGTTCTATATGAAAAATCAAAATAAACGAAACTCACCTGGGACCATGTTACATTTAAAATAATAAAGACCAATAACAATACAATATTACTTTTTTACGGCATGTATTTTTTCCACATTATTATAACACGATATATAACATAACATCATAATATTATACGCATGTAACATTCAAAATGTTAAAACCTTATGTAGGTATGTTCTTCATAACTAATACTCTATATTTATCTGAGTTTTAATTCCAAATCAAAATACCTTGATTTAACAATGTAAATATCTCACACCAATGGTATCACCCGCAATCCAATAATCAAATTATATTTATCACGTAACTTCTTATTATAATAATGTTATATAACTATAACCGATTGTTATTTTTCAAAAATAAAAAATACATAAATATACATACATATTAAGCCAAAATAGTAGTAATAAAAATAAAAAACATTTGCAGAGAAAATTTACAACAAAACACAGATAATCCATTCATTTATGGGTCGATTTTACTCTAACATTGAAAATGCAATATAATGTCGATTATACCGAATGTAAATTTAATACGTTTTGCTACTTATATTATTTATGAGATGGGTATAATACATATGTAATCATTCGCTTTTAAAATTCAATAATTTTATCGAAATTATTTTAAATTATTCAACGCGTAGATAGCATATCAGACCACAGCCAATACATAATATTATTATATAATATGTAATATGTATCTATTATTTAGATATACGTTTTTATAATTCTAAATATTAATTACAATACTATTTAATATTAATTGATTTGATTCTTTTTTTACATACCTATAATATATTCCTGCATACCTATCATAATACGTATCTTAATAATTATGCATAAACATTATACCTAAATTACTAAATAACATTAAATATCTTACTACGACAAACAATGAATTCGTAAACAGTTAACACCATTAAGAATTAAGATTAAAAAAATAATAAGCTCCAGAACCGGGCAGAAGAAGAAAATCATAAATCTAAGGGTATGGTTTGGAAATAGTCCATCAGTCATGTTTAATGCCGTAACCGACAGAGAGCATTGCTGGAATAGTCATTACTCATCAACATTCAGAATCGGATAGGCATCTCAAGAAGTATGTATATATATTATGATTGTCTAACATTCCGTTTAAAATAAAATTATCTCATCTTAAAGCGTCATATTTTTTATTGTATTGACAAATTTTGAACGGTAAGCTTTTTATTTCGTTTTTATCTCATCATATCCAAATCATTATATACTTACTATGTGCGTAAAAGAAAAACAGACACACACACAAAAAAAAAAAAAAAATTCAAAACAATAATTAATGTATTTACTATGTTATAATTAGTTATTATTGAAATCAAAAGAATATATTTTATAAACATATACAAAATAATTTTTTGTGTTTTTGTCTAATAAGCGTCGTCGGCCGTCAAGTGACGAATAACGGCATAAAAAATAACGTAAAATTTCAACATTTTTATAAAAACGAGTGTTTTTTAGGCTTTAGTAGTTATAAGATAGTTTTGTAATATTGTAAAGAAGGCTCCAGGAATTTCAATTAAATGTTTAAAACCGTAAATAAAAATAGCTATCTATTTTTAATCATTTAAAATTGATTACACATGAAACAAATTATGTAGGAAAATACAAAAATTATCGAATAAACAAAAAATAAAAATAAAAACATTTAAAATACATAAAATATTGTTCTAATGAATTATTCAAAAAATAATTATTATAACTTAATAACTTATAAATATATATATATTACTTAAATATAATATAATATCATACAGAAATGTCGTATAATATATAGTTTAATTGAACCAATAATAAATTAAAACAAATCACATTTGATGCATTATACGACCTGTATCAATATAACAAAAAAAAATATATATAAATATATATATATATATCGCTTAACCGTCTTTTAGAACTGTATTTATCCATTTGTGATTCGACTTAACTCGATCGTAGAGCCTCGGTCTCATCATGCCATCTGCCGAACATGCAATACGCCAATTAGTAACGCCTACCAAGATCCAACTCTTCTTATTAGCTGATAGGCACATCATCGGACTTCCAGCAAATTCTTCCTCCGTACAATCGTTATGATCGTAAATCGAATCGTAGCACAACCCGTTCACCGTCGTGATGCTGATGTTGGTACAGCTGTCCATAGAACTTTCTTTAACCTCGATCCTCTGAAGGTTGTCTCCTATAAAATTAAAATGAGTTAATGCAATAACGTCGATAAATTCCAAAGATACAATTTAGTAAAATAATAAAATATTTAATTTATTTTACAATATCATGTGGAAAAAAATTTTGAAAATACTAACTATTTTTCGCCCAACCCAACGTTTGGCAGTGTAGATTCGGTACATCGCTCGACTGGTCGTCATTCAGGCACACCGGGCGAATATAATCCGAATAAGTGACGGGTGAACTTAATTTGACCAAAACTAACGTGCTTCCTTCCACGGGCGACTTGACCATTCCGACAATGTGACGCTCTTGTTGCCACGGCGATACAGCGTTCAACCTCACCGCTCCTAAACGCGCCACCCATTCGGCTTTGCTTTGCCTAAATAGCCACATACAAAAGTTTTATAATATACATACAAAACTATAATGTATTATAGAAATCTTTTTATTCATATATTATTATTTGTCTACGTATATTCGTGCCGCAGCAGCTGATAAGCCATGGGTAGTAATAATTTCCAAAACACAATTGATGTGATTGATTTCAATGTTCCATTTTACTTAAACAAATAATTTAATAATTACCCTTGAAAACACGAAGCGCTGGTGAGTAACCATTCGGAAGATATGAGACTACCGTCGCAAACGTGGGTTCCGCTTTTGTAGAGAATGGCATGCCATGGCCAGTCTCCGTGGGAAGCCATTTTATTTAAACCGTCGACACCATGTTTCTGCCTCCTGTTCGTCTGTACACCGCAAACTTTACAAGCGTAAACGGAAAAAAAAATTAAACACTCGCCGACGGAAGATTTCAAATTGGTATAAAAGAGAGTAAGTAGGCATATCATGTATATATAGGAATATTGCTTACCGGCATCGCTACATGCAACGCGCAGAACTTTTCTACTGGGACATGTGCCCAGGTTAAAAGTTATCTCGCTGGCGAATGGATCTACGACATGTGCATATCGCGAAAGACCGGACGTTGTTGTTAGCAGGTCTTCGTCGTCGACAATTTCGACACTTGTCAAATTCCTATAAGAATGGATGTTTATATATTATTATACGCCGACCGAGTTAATAAAATTATTGTACACGTTTGTGGTATAATCGGACAAAATGACGTTGTACATAAGTAATAAGTATATTAATAGTATAATAATATTATATCGTAAATCGCTATACCGTACTGCTATATAACAGTGGCGTTGACATAACTGTTACGTACACCACAAATATTGAGTAAACACGAGTAAGTGTATGCTGTAAAAGTAAATATTCGTGTATTGTGTTTCTTGGATTGGTACGATTAAATTCACGAAAGTGGAATATTTTTCAGAAGGGCCAAATTGTGCATTGTGATTTTTACATTTTGGCACCTCTGCTGCAGTGTGCAAGACGGTAATAACGAAGGTGTTTACTTACTGGTAATTTAGCGTGCGACAGAGTGATGTTGCGATTGTTTGGAGAGCTACGGACATCTTTTCGTTTGGAATGTCTGTTTGAAAGTTAGCTGCACACAACTTGCCCGACATTCCTTGTTCGACAAAAAACACGAAACCTTCAGTCGGGTACGAATCAATAGTGGCTAACGGCAGCATTTGATCTACAGATCTGCCAGTTGACGAAATCAGAACTAGATACAAAATAAAATATATTGGTATTTATCATAATACAATACGAGTATGTTCTAGAAATCATATAGAATAAATAATTTGAAGACCGTTCGCTATAAATATGTGTGTGTGAGGGTGTGTATGCGTTCATATTGTATCCACATGACCAAAACTATCATTTTTAAATATTTGACTCAATATAATTCTGCATTTGACCTATGTTTATTTCTCCATTCGTCTCGGTTTATTTATTCGGTGTATCGTACTATTATAATGTATAATATAGTATACTTAGGAGGTCGGTACTCACGACAATTGCGTTCGTCAACCTCGCCCGGACAGTCGACCACGCCGTCACACCGAGATCGGGCTGGGATGCATGTCCGGGATGTAATGCAGTGCAGATAACCAGCAGGACAATAGCCACAAGTCGTCTCGTCCGACATGTCGGGACAGTCTAAGACACCGTCGCACAGTCGGTTAGACAACCCGGTGGTCCGGAGCTTGTAATCGCAGCCGGGCTTGGACGCGCATGTCGAGCCGATGTTGCTGTATTCGGGCAATTTAGCGCAGTCAAAACTGGCCATCAGTTTCTCTGGTATCCGGTGACCACAACCCGCGGTGAATAGCCGGCAACTGTGCTTGCACGGCAACGTTATTTCGTCCCGGCCGAAATTGACGTCTGGTTTGCAAGCCGGTTGCAATAGTTGACAGATAAAGTCCAATGTTCTTTGGTAACATTCCGCGTCTACCAGATCCCTGTAGGAAGATCAATACATTATATGTAATATGTATGAAAAAATAAATTTGTGTAAACCGTTAGATAGGGAATCTACTGGAAATAATTTTAAAATGATATTCTAAATTCGTCTCAAAATAAAAATTATTTTTAAATTGCACAGCTCAAACATATACTGCATTTTCCGGATTAAATCACCATGAGATAAAGTGAATTACGTCCCAAAAATTAATTTTTTTAATTTTATAATATTATTTTCAATAATTTTGTCGATCAAAAATTGTAATATTCTTTTGTTTATCGACGATTACATTAAATTTGTTTTTTTTTTATCAATTCTTAAATGACATATTTACAAAATCGATTCTCAATGATTTGAATTTTCTGATATGATGCCCAATTAATGAAATTTTTTCTGGTTCATTGATCTAAGTTTTTTTTAAGTAGGTATTTTATAAAAAAATTATTGAATTGAAACTGTTTATCATCAAATTGATTTTTTTAAATATTCTAAAAAATATGACCGAATGAGGTTAATTAAATTACAAATTTAGATATTATCTACCATGAATATCAAATAAAACATTACGTAGGCACTGTTAAAGAATTAAAAAGGCATAATTTAAAAATTAGACGCACTGGGACTATGCTTTTTAATTATGCACGTATGTATGCAAATATAGTTTAAAATGTTTAAATAGTATATACCTATGTAATATATATACTTATTAGTTATTACGATTAAAAATTTTCAAAATATATGTTGTAACAATATAAAAACGTGTAGGTACTCTAAAATTCTTAAAAAAAAACATGCCTTCTATATATTTACTATACATATATAAATATGCGTATGTATTAATGATTATAAAAACAATAAACATCTTAAAATTTTAGGTAGGAATTCTTCATTTTATATTGTTTAATTACTTTTAATGTTCTCAGTAGTTTGCTTTAATGCGTTTATTCAACATCAAACCAATATTATAATACGTGTAACGCAGTTTTCACAATATTAATACTAACCTGAATGTAATCAAATCGTCGTGAATTTCATCCAAATTTTTATGTCCAAAATGATTAGGATAACTCGTCAAATTGTACTCTAAAACGGATTTACACAAATTCAGTCTTACAGGCGTGCATCGTCTCGGCGGTGGTGTGGTTGAATGAAATTCAACGGTTGATATTTCTGGAGCTATTGTCGACGGTTTTGTAGATAGCAAAGCATTGTTGGTAATATGTTTGATGTGCAAACTCCCCGGGATGATTTTCGTTGAAGGATATAAACGACGAAATGCCGATAATATCTCTTCTACTGTAACAGACGCTCTCCATCTAACTGGTTCAAATCTTAACCAGAAATTCACTTTCAAATTGCCCTCATCGCTGAAAATTAAAGGGCAAATTATGAATTTTACTCACTTTTATTATAATCAATGTTATGGTCTATTATTACTTATTAAAAATAGACGTATATCATATGATTAAATATTATAGTTCTTACGGTTCAAGAGAAATGATTTCAGCGTCGATGAATTTTTTTTGTATCGGACTACTGCTTATAATGTTTTTTATTAAATGTGTATAGTTCAAGACGAAACGTTGATAGTCTTGACTGTCTGGGTTGTCATAATCGATTAAATCTATTCCCTTTTCATCTGCTCTCAAATCACCTCTAAATATTTTTTCTTCGCCGTTATATGTACGTTGTAAATAATCATCTGAAAACCATATTAGTTAAGTTTAAAGTAAATTACTTTTATATTAAAAAATATATACAATCAACGGAACTAAAGTACCGTTTTTATATTAATAAATTGATTAGCTGATTGATTAAAATTTCACGGTTATACTGTATCATATAAGATATATTGAAGTTAATAATTGAATTTGTATTCATTATTTTATTACTTCTTTTTCTCTCTATAATTTTTAAATTTAATTATATGCCTAAAACGTATACTATTTTATGTTTATCTCAAATTATATGATCGATCTTAAAAATAATAATTTACATTCTAAAAAAATAAAAACCGAAAATAAGCATTCGATTTGAATAATTGTAATTACAATTCACAATTATTATTATATCGTATAAATGATGTTTAGCTATGTATTTTCAATGTAAATTTAATTTAATAATTTATTCCATCTTTATTTAATATATGTATATACATTTTTTTTGCATGTTTGTTGTGATCATATAACTTCCAAACGACTCTATTAATTGAGGTCATATTCCTACCGTGTATTTTAATTATTGAAATGATGGCCCATAGCTAATTTTTACTTTTAAAAATACTAACCCTTAACGTATAGACGTATTATCATAATATTAACATAGATCATCGACCTTAGTCTTCACGCGCATTCATGGTTTCATTGGTACCTATGTCATAAATGCGGTTCATTTATAAATATTATGTAGCTCTCTGTTGTAGATTTTAGTCACCCGTTCAATGAGGTCATACATTCGTGGCACAGTCAATTTGTAAATAAAAGTCCTTATAACTCGTATTCATTTTTTAATTTCACACAAAAAACTTCGTACGGGTTATTTACTATATCATTTTCATCAAATTAAAACATTTTTGAAACTCTGTTAAGAGTAAAATAGCCGGCCAATTATTAAACAACGTGTACATTTGTATTATTTTTTTTTTTTTATAAAGTATATTATGTATAGAAATATGCTAAAATAATATTTAAATAATATCGTAAATACGCCATAAAATATTATTCTACGTAGACTACATTATAAAATCAAAGACCTTAAACGGCCAAACAAATCCACAGTTTTCGATCAATGTTTATAAAATTTTTGACATCAGATTCAACAAGATCTGTAGCATCGTAGTCTACTTTTTATTACTTCTCTTTATTTTTCAACCAATAATAATAAATATAATTAATCACGAAAAACTACTATTTTTTAAGTTATATATACTTGTCATTAGTCACAGAAAATAAAATAGTTTTTATGGTTAGATATAATCTTAGAACTGCAATTTATATTTTATCAAAAAACTCAAATAATCGTGTTAAAAATGTGTGCAGTTTACATTCAACGAAGTTTTTTCTTAAACTTTAGAAAGGGTAAATCCACAGACATTTAATTTTTCATAGATAACACTGTTACAGGATTAACTTGACGTGTTAATATTATACTATAGTCAAATTGGAACTATGAAAATTATATAAAATTATTATAACTTATTAGATATAGCCAAATAGGTATATTATAAGCTATATTTTAAGTCTTAGTTATTTAATTATTTAATATGAAAACTAAGTTTAACTTAAATTATTTAGAAAAGTACTGCATCCGTCCTTACATCTTAATATATCTTTACATGAGCCCATAAACAAATTTTAGAAACAGCATGTATTTTTGAAGATTTCTGAAAAGATAATTTTTACGTATATTTAAAAATATATAAAAGAAGCACACTATGAAACGTTATAATTACTTACTATAATAAACAGTCAAATAATTATTTTATTTTTATAACTTGCTGAGACTTGTCTAATTTCAAATGCAACTAAACATAAACGAGTTATTGAACGAAAATTTAAATGCCAAATGTTTCATTAAAAAATATAAAATATAAAAAAAAACCCTTTATCAATAATTTAAAATTATACGTCATATTAATAAAAAATGGTATCTGGCAGACACCATGGGAATAACCAAATAAAACGTTTTACTAGATTAATTAATATAATTATTTATGAAAAACAAAAATTAATTTTGTACTAATCAATGACCAAGCTTCCAAGGCCAAGTCTCAATAAAATAATGATAATTGAATTTTTTTTGATAAAATATATGTTTTTACTGATAATGTGGTCCACGAGATATATTTTCTAAATAAATGCCCCACTGTTTAAAAAAGGCTGAAGAACCCTGATATAATCAAACCCAATTCAAGCATTTAATCACATCCAAACAAATCTTTATTTTTTTTATTTTATAATTTTATCTCAAATATTTGTACATGAGTTAAAATAATCATAAAATACCCCTCTAAGAATTTCACCCTAGGCGACGTCTGTCCCATCTGCCCTTTAATTGCCGGGTCAATAATTTTGTAAAGTTACAGTTATGATACGGTACAGCTAAACATAATTTATTAATATAATATTAAATTTAGCTAAATATATATTGCATAAATATGTAAATATGTAATGGTATTTTGCTCAGCCGTGCGTGTACTATGCGTGTAACTAAAATTTCATATCGATTGTTCGTTACATTTTTTATTCCTAAAAGCATAAATCGAATCACGATCACCTAATTGCAGCCCAAGACTCAAAATCAATTTCCTTTATTTATTTATGTATACACATATTTTTTATTGTTATTATTATATTTACGTTTTTTTAAGCGTTTCTGCCGAAGAACAAAATACATCGACTCATAGATGTGGACGTGTGTTGCATGAATAGAAAAATACAACACAATGGACACGGTCGATCATGGGTGAAAGGAAGCGCCGTTTTGTTACACTTTCAATCGACAAACAAATACTAAAACTACCATATATTACACGCAGTCTGTAACGAAATAATGTCTAATGACTGTATAATATATATATATACATCTGGTGGATATTGTACAAAAATCACTATTGCTTAAATAATAATTACGCGTTCTTAATAAAACTCGCTGTGTATAGATATAATCAATTTCAGAATGTAGAATATTTTTGGCCATAGATGGAAACTACAAGACGCGCCTGCATTCATCGTAGATATATGAGGTATTTAATGACTAAAAAATATAATATTGTGTCTGACGACTTTCCAATTTATTTATGGTGCCTGCGTCACAAAGGTTTAATTTCTATTCTTATACCTATGGTAGCTATTTGAAAGGTCATTTTCTACAGGAAACTATGAACAACATAATAAACATTTTTAAAATTATATAAGCATGTATTTTATACGCTTTTCACGCATATTTTCAACTGAAGATTTTAAGAAATGTATTTGATTATTAAGGTGATTATTCATATTAATAACTATAATACTTTTTCAAATTTATTATAAATTTTAAATTTCAATAATATATTAGTAATATCACTATATAAGTAGGTACTTATATATATATGTACATATTATATAGGCATTTATAAAAACAAATAAAAATAATGGTTTTAGTTGAAAATTTACTGGTTTTAGAGTACTATTATGAAGAAAACTTGTTTTTTCATCTATAATAGGAATATTTGAAAAATTTAATATACTTAATAAATAATTTAACTTAAATTTTTCGAAAAGCGTCAAAATTTAGTAATTATTATCATACCTATATTTTATAACTCTATAACTAGAATCAAATCTATAATTATTTTAACTTAAAAATCAGCGTCAGACTATAAAAATAAAAATAAAGTCAAGCACAATAGTGCTTTGGTGTGCGTTGAAACAGTTATCAATTATCAATTAACGTATACATAAGTAGTCTACACCAGTGGTTCTCAATCTTTTTAGAACCGCGACCCAAATTTTTTTTCCAAAAATCTATTGCGACCCCCATAGTTTTAAATTTACAGAATCAAAAAAGTAATTTTAAAAAACAAATTTTTTTATTACTTATTTACTACTTTATAATAATAATAATTGTAATAATATACTTATAATAATAATATAATACTACTTCTCACGACCCCCCCCCCCCCCAAAAATTGACTCGCGGCCACCCAGGAATTCGCGACCCACAGTTTGAAAAACGCTGGTCTACACTGTACAATAGGTATATTTTCATTATACATATGAAATCAAGTCAAAAGTATTACTACTGAGTAACTTCTTTTAATCAAGTCACTCACATCATCAATTAAAATATCAAACATGCTTATTGTAAAATAAAACTTACTGATTGTATGTTTTTCAATAAATAATAATAAAAAAAACAAATTATTTGTCTCACTTAAAAATTATCTAAATCAATCAATAATTGGTTATTAATTAATCAAATTACGAGTATTAATCTCATAAAAACATAAAATAGATATAGCAATTAGCAGGTATATTCTTTAATAAAGAAACTCCCGCCATCAAAGAACTAAGTGCTTGGACTATTTTTAAATTTATAATATGTTTATATGACCTTGTTAAAACTTTATTGAATAAGTATTTATTTATTAAATTCAAAAATTCTATTTAGATGATAATATAAGCAATAAATAAATAATCAAAACAATATTTTTATGACAAAGTTCTATAAAACTAATATACTTAATCCAAAACAAAGTGGGTACGATAAGTTTTTAGTCTTAAGATCAGACATTCCTAGAATTTGTTCAAGTGATATTTCTATTAATTAGCAGGTAGACGAACTTAATAATCATATAATAATAACTGTGTAATATATCTACAATTAATTTCAAGGATTACTTATATCAGTTATTATTTATTGCATTGCTTTTGAAAATAAATCAATAATTAATTAACATAAATACCTACTCAATCTATAATAAAATATCTAAATAATATAGGAAACGGAACATAAACAAGTAATATGGTCAATATAGTTCGAACTATAGCTAGGTTCCCTATTAGGAATTAAAAAGTACAATTATAGATAGTTTTATTTTGATAGTTGATAATAAAAAGATTTTAACGATTCAAGTAACTTGTGGAATAATGTATAGGTATTCAGATAAATCAATGAATTTTGTTGTATAACTATATTCTTAGTATATATAAACTGCAATTCTGATGTTTATTGAACCGAATAAACATTATAATCCAAATGAAATAAGACAAAACCTTCCACGAAATCACTTATCTACGTTCTTACTCACAATCCCATAAAATGTATTTTTACACGGTGTCAAAAAACGTTATTTCATTGAAAAGATAAAAAAAACTTATAGAAAATCCGTTAGCCAAATTCCTGCTTGAGATTTTATAATTTGTTTAATTGTATCTAGTAAAGACTATTCATCAACAAATGATCATTTTTAATCATTCAACAGTGCTATAGCTATTTAAATGAACGTTTTAATCGATTAATAACAAACCGATAACTTCATGGAAGAGTTGTCGATTAAAATAATTTTACAGCACTTAATAAAAATTAAATAATATGTTATCTATGTGGGAACCTGTTTACGTCAAATTTTTATGTAGATTTATTTAATTTGTAAAATTATTAATTATTTATATTATAAAGATGTATTTTTATTTTCGAATATTAATATTACAAGATGTAATATAATTTATAAAATATATATATATTATTGTAAGACGTCTTTTTTTAGTAATTTTTTTAAACTATACAATAAAATAACTAACACGCACACACATATATATTATATATATATACATTATTGTGAACAATTTCACTTAAATACACATATACACAATGAACTGTATCTATCTTCTATTCTATTATTCATATAATATTTATTACTGTTACATAATTTGTTAATAAAACTGTTCAGATACACGATTGATATAAATTGTAAAATACTATTAGGTACCCACATTAAAATATACTCAAATACATGACTTCAGTTAAAAATTATGATTTTACATAGAGTACATTATTATTAAACTTAATTTGACTTACTACAACTATACTTCGATAAAAATACATTTTAATCGTTTAAATCGTGGATCTAGATTAGATATTGTGTAAAATTTAAGAACAGGTATCTATTTCTTCCAATTAAATAATATCATATACATACATTATATAGGTTTATAAGAAATAACTATAAGATGTATGTGGTACTAACTATAATTACGTATTTACTTATAGGTAACCTATGTTCGATTATACGTATCTATACTTTGAATGCAATTTTATTTAATTAGAAGTGTAGGTTTTAGTTTAAATAATACAACCATTGGTTCTATAATTTACCTACATACCTATATTATAAAATAAATGATAGTTACAACTTAAGAACCTACTCATTTCAAAACAATAAGTATAAAACTACAGTGTGGGTTAACATTTGTAAACAACCTATAATATAGGTGTCGAATAATGAATCGTGATTTTCGCACAAAGATTCAACTATAGTAAAGGACAATATGATTAATTGATAAATACATTGCGGATTACCTATATATATAGAAATATAGAATAGAAACTTCGTATATTACTTAAAGAAACCAATCGTGTGATGTTGCGATGAATCCAATATATTAATACACCATTTTATACCGTGATTTATCGATCATATAGATGACCTGGTTGCTTGATGATAACATAATATACAATCGCAAATTTAATACAATAAGGAAAGTATATAATAATAAAACTGAATCAAAATACTTAAATAATTGTCATCGTAAAATCAATAACAATAAAAATAAAGTAGGCGCAAGTGGGTAACCGCTCTGCTATAGTAGTATCGAGTGTCACTGTAATTGATGTTTTATTCACTTATATTTGAATTCAATGATAAATCATTATAGACGAAAAAAGAATTTTAAGCAATAACAGCCTGTCCTATATCATTATAAGTATCTATATTTTATGATATATTCTTTGATATAACTATTAAAATCATTTATTTTACTATTAGTATTACAATTGGTTGATTTATTTTTTTCCGATAACATTGAATTTATTATATTATAATTTATTAGAATTAAACTATCAAAATATTTAAAATAATTTAATATTCATATAATATTACATAAATTGATTCTTTTATTAAACAAAATTCATTATTTTAATATCTATTGTTTTGAAAATATTTTTCGTTCATGATTTCAAATCGAGAATAAATAACATACTAATTATTATTATATATATTTTTTATTTTTTACTTTTTTGAATAACAACATATATTTTTAATTTTATATTTTGGAAAAGAATATATTTTAGAATAAATTTAATATTTATATTAAAAATTTATGAGTTATAAGTATTAAAATATAGATAAACGAAAAGAAATCCTACGGAAATACCCCCAAAATAGTAGTCACACTTACATAAAAAAGTAATGTGACTTTCCGGTTAACTTGACTAATAAAAAACTAATGAGGAATCTTGTATTACAATTTTAGATATTAGATATAAAAAGAACATTATTAATATAATCTATCTAATGTTCATTAAATAATGTTACAAAAAACTAATTATTATAAATTTTATATTTAAAATTATAGGTTGTTCATAGTGTTTAGCGAAATAAAATATATTATAATACATCATAAATAAAATTGAATACTTACATCCCGCGTATAAAGATAGTGAAAATATCAACATAAACACTAATATCGTTTCGATAATGCAACACCTCCATCGATATCTTTGGCTGAATTTTCTAGTGAATTTAAGTTCGCTGTCAGTCGTTGATGCATAGGAACCCGTTGCCCCACTAACAACTGATACCTAAAAATAAATCATAAAACTCATTAAAAAAACTTAAAAAGTACATATATACATATATATATGCAGTAATACTTTGTTATTATAGGCTATAGGTATGTAAACCAAAACAATATTTAAAATAATATAATAAAATATTTAACACTCAATATTTTCAACACATAAAAGTAGTTTTAATATAAATATATTATTTTACTAAATAAAAAATTGATAAAATGCGTCAGTTTGGGAAGTTTAATATATATGTATAAATAAATAAGTGAATTGGTTCTAAGTCGTCTTAATAACTAGATATAAGTATACGAGTTGAAAGGGAAGATTTTGTTTTTACAGTTAATAACAAATTATTGTGACTGTAAATTTTCGATATTTTTTAATTAAGAAATTAACAATTTACGAAGAGTTTTGTTTTAGATTTTCAAGTATTTTTATCTAGCAAATAATTTTTAATCGACAATAAATTATGAAAAAAAACTTAAAAAAAAATTGTGTCCCTATAAAGTATAAATAGCTAAAAAAAAAATAGTTAAAGTATTTTGAAAATTTTATTGCAAATAAAATATAATAAAATACACATTTGGTGAAAATTCCAAGTATCTGTGGCGGTTATCAAGTTACATAAAAAAAAAAAAAAAACAAAATCGATTTTTTCAAAAATTGGATTTATGTGAAAATTTCCATTTCACCTAAATTTTTTGTTGGTTTTCCCCAAACATAAGAATAATTTTTAGGAAATTAAAGTTTAACCTCTCTAAAATACAAACTATATCCAATTTAAAATCCCAAATCACCCCTATTTTGTGAATATTGAAGCATTTTATCGATAATTTATATCGTGCACTCATCCACGCAAAAAACAAAAACAAAACATCATTGCAAGATCGGTCGATTCATCGCTCTACTCAGAATCTAAAGTAAACCTATACTCCATAGGTATAAATATCAAATCACAAAACCTAATTTAAACGCTAAAAATGTTATTGATGGTTTCAGTTACATGGTTGTAGAGTACAATAATTTAACTGCGCTATGTTATGGTATTACGAAAGTTATGCAAGAGTACCTATTTTATTGCTCCGTGGTGCGTTGAAATACCGGTACGAGATACACTACGATAGCACAATGGAAGGTCGAAATCGTTGAACTAAATAATCGTGTATATATATATATATTTTATTCAGGATGATTTTAAATCACGGTCAATGCCGACACATTAGTCGTTTGATGAGCCCACGATGTTCTGACAAATGTTATTACCGTACGTATAAACGTTTAGCTATACACCTAAACACGGTATCGGTACGTATAAATACAAATTTAAAATAATTTCAAAGTAGGTCAGAGAACGCACGGAAAACGAGTAAAATAATATCATAGTTATATTAAAATATTTTAAAAGATATTATATTACGTCCTATTCAGACTATAGTACATTTGATAATATACAATATCTGAAGCTATATATTACATACAACCCAACATTGTAATAAAGTATAGAAAATAGATGCAGCATAAAACCGATCACTTTCAAAAGAAATTATTACTTTTTTGTACAATAAAATTTTCATTTCTTAAAATTTACTCATAATATATACATCATTATACTAAGTAAGTGCTGTAACATGGCATACAAACAATGAATTAAACTATTTAATTACAGCATTTAGGTGTAATAACTGTAATAGGTACTTATAGACTATAGTATTGCCTAATAGTTATAACACTTATAACTAATAAATTGAAATGGAAATGAATTAGTTAAAATTAAATTTGTTTTCACTTAATTAACTTAATTTACTATTAAAATTGTAAAAATTTAATTTTTACCCGTTAATTAAAAAAATAATTAATATTTTTCAGTCATTCTATAACATTATAATCCATGGTTTTAAACAAATTTAATAATAAAATTAATTTCTCATAATAGTTTGTTGACAAATTTTAAACCGTTAATAATTTTCACATTATTTACGAGTATGTATATTTATTGTGACTCTGACTCTCTATCAAGTTATTTTACTTATATCATATATGTACGTATAATCATAACTAAAAATAATTAAATGGCCTGTCAAAAATAAAATTATATATATGTATATTATTATTTTAAGTGACAAACAATATCATGACTAGTCAAAATTCAAACTATATTCAAAATAAAATTTAGGTCAAATATATAAGTATTATATTAATAATAAATCAACAAAACTCTTTAGAAATTAGAACAAACCTAAAGATTTCCATACACTTAATTTTAGATAAATAGTACAAAATGTATAAATTTCAACAATTATGTATAAAATTAAGTTAATTATAGTTAAGTACCTTAGAAAAATTATAAAAATAAATAGGAAACAATTATATCAATTTCTAAAAGCCTATGAATATGCATTCGCAGAGAGTTTGCTATTATATTAACAAAAATTTGATTGTTTTAATTAACAGTTAAATCTAATTTAAAATAAATCATATTTATTACTTTTTAGATTGAAAAAAAATATAATAATCAAATATTAAAAATATAGAGGTAATGTTTATCTTTTAAAACAAAACATTTACATAAACTCATATCGGCTTCATCTAGTATACATAACATATAAATGGTATATTATACACTGTCAAATATATAGGTAATAAAATTGTATTTACTGTTTTATTTTATGCAAATAGTCTTATCATTTTTAAAGTTAAATGGTTAATAGTTAGTTTAGTTAATTGGTTTTATTTATCATGGGTTAATAGCTTATTTACAGAAATAGATCATAAAAATTATTAATTCATCAATAATTAAGTCTAAAATTATTTTCAAATATTTACAGTGCCTTAACAATATACGAGTATAAGATACTAGTTAATAAAAAAGGTATAAAAATGCTTAAATTTTTCTTTAATTATTATTTAAAAGTATAAAAAAAAATGCTTGCCTAATACTTAATAGTAGTTATACCTAACCTAACCTATTTTGAGTCTTAATTTATTCAAAAAACTCTCTGCAGAAATCGAATCTATAATAAGACTATCCAATTACCGGTAAAAAAATAAACAAGCTGTAGCATCGGCTATATTATATTAATGAATTAATTTTCTTATTACTTTGCACGGTTTACCTACATGTTTATTTATCCGTGAGATTAAAAAATATCGTTTTCTCGCTGTTTTTTATTAATAAACAAGAGAGGGAACTGCACTATTTAGATGCATTACGTACATTACAGTTTTCAAGTGGGGAAGTAGGTAGCTGATATTAAATTATTATAGTACAAATAATAAGGCACTTTGATGGAGAGTTAATAACTGAACAAACCAATCAATACAGAAAGTAAACAGAATATCAAATCATATAGTTGTATATAATGCTTAGATATACATCTGCAGGAAATGACTGAAACTATCTCCGCGTTTAATTGTAATAATTACCTGCTCGAAAGTGTTGATTTAAATTATAAATTTTCAGAACCAACTGTGCCTGTAAATTGATACATTCATCTTGCATGTCTAGAAATATCTATGCATATATAGTATACAGAGGTAGTCAGCTCAATTGTCTAGTGCGATTTTTTTTCGTTTTTAAGTGAAACTTTTTTAACGAAATTAATATTCTATTGTCGAAATCTTATCACAGTAACACGATTAAATTTTCGTGGGAGTCATGTTTAATATAAGATTACCTGAGGAGGAAGCGTTGTGATAAATGAAATTGAAAACTTTTTCTTAAAAACTACAACATTAGTTCCCATGGAAAACACGCTAGGTATATAATATGTACCTACATTATAATTATTTATAATAAAAATACCTATATTTAATTTGAAAGTGTAACATTTTAAAAACAATTTGATTCCCATTAATAAAAAAATGAAGAAAGTACCTAACTATATTTTACTAACTACCAAACTTAGTATGTGAACAATTTGCTTATGTATGTACAATATGTATTATGTGTGTATTATGTGAAGGCATTTTTGTTTTAAATTTCTAAAATATACAACTTTTAGAAAATACAAAACTAACATTTTACAATAATTATTAACTGCATACATTTCTATGAAATAATTGTTATATTATATCTAGTTTGTATTATAGTGAAAAAAAACACGAATTAATTCTATAAATGTAAATAAAATACAGAAGAAATGTTATAATATATTTTAAATATATTAATGAAAATATAATAATTATTATAAATTTAAGTTGGGTCAATATTAATATAAGTAAACTTAGCAAATAAATACTTAATTTATTTTCGATCAATTTAGTTGTTGATGATCACACGTAAAACCTACATAATATATACATATTTAAACACAAAAAATTTTAAAAATTAGTTAAAGTTTATACCATATCCAAACATATTAATATTATTATTTTTCATTATAACGTTTTTTTTCGAAATTTACATAAGCCTATACTTATGAAACATATTTCTATGTTTTCTGTGTAATGAAAAAATTCCTCTTCGGGTTCTGTATATACTTATTATATATTTAAATTTTTAATTAATTTTACCCTTTGACTGCTCAACCACATGTATATGTGCGAAATTCGAGAGGATAATGTAATAAATGTATACTTGCACTTCAGTTGCACTTATAAAAGGTGATTAACGAAACAAAAACAAGCTCTCATTTAAAATTTTACAACTCCGTCATAGAAACTCCATTACTTGCAATTTGCTTCAAAATAGTTATTATAATTTTACGTTTAATTAATCTTCCTTTATATTATACATCTTAAACCATTAAAAAATTTAAATATTTAGATAGTTTTTAATATATGTATGTTATAATTGTACAAAGAAAGTATAAAGTATAAATCGTTGTTACAATCAAACATATCCAGTAACTGGGCAATAAAATAAAAACACGATACATCATGCATCAGAAATTTCGTCCGGATCGTCGTTAAATTTTTAAAATCTAATAAATATTAAACCAAAGTGAGTGTACAAATATTTTTAAGACCACTCCAATACTGTTATGAGTTATATGCCTATATACATTAGTACATTACACACACAAGTGTACATAATATCATACTATCTGCGGTGTTGGAATACAACTGTATAGTAGATACGCACATCGCTCTGACGCAACGGCCCATAATCTGCGCGCGTTTTACGTTTACAAAGCCGGAATTATGATTATAGCGTTGACCTAGTTGTGTGTTTTACCTGTACGGGAAATAATATAGTGTTTGTGTTTCACTCAGTTTCAGAAACGTCGTATAATAATGACTATAGTCGACCATACCGACTCGACGACATAAAAAAATAATAATAAAATATAATAATACTGCTTAATGAGTCTCGTCTCGTGTATCTGATAAATCGGACGGCGGCGTCGAAAATAACGGACGATCGTCAATACCTATAATATAGATATAATAGTACTGTTGTATCTAGGTATGGATAATATATTATATTAATAATAACAACAACAACACGCATAGACGGTTATACAGAGTGATTCACTAATCATGCTCGTCTGATTTTTGGAATTTTAAAGTGTAGATACTTGAAGACTGTATTTTAAAATTGTTCAAACTACTTATGAAGCGAATACAAACTTCTGTTAATCAAATAAGAATCCTTTTTTACGATAGGTAATTTATCAAGTGGATAATTTTTCCAAAACGTTGACATATCAAAATTAAAATTTAAACGAGTTTGGTAGATATGGAGTACCTAGTCTAAGGTAATTTGAAAATTATACTAATTTATATTAATTTATCAATATTTATAATTTATAAAAATAGTCCAAGCATAATAATTATAAAATATAACGCTGTATCTATTTTATATTTTGTAAAACAATTTTAATAACTGAAAAACTACTTGTTTGCATATTAAATTAGGTAGATAAAACAAAATTTTTGAAAAAATTATTCATTTAACAATTTACAGTAAAAAAGGATTCTTATTTGATAAACAGAAGTTTGTATTACCACAGGATACTCCTTAACAGTGGTACAAACGATCTCAAGACTTTGAAAACATGGTCTCTGGGCAGATATACTTAAACATTCCAAAACTCAGATTCTATATGACTGTATTGAAGAAAAAAGAAGGTGAGCATAATTGGTTTATCACCCTGTACATATTTATAGGTACGTTCTGTCTGCTGCACATATACAAATTACACTATTTAAGTACATTAGTATAATACTATAAATATACATTATATTACTACCTATTGTTATACGTATGGTTTCCATAATGGTTACCAGTTACGCGCTATAACAATAATGTGATCAATTTGTAATAATAGTACACAACATATTAAGTATCACTATCGTATATACACACGCCGGTGCTGTATTATAGCGGCAAGGTCTTGGGTTTGCAGAGCGAATTTTCATCGGTTTATCCATGTACTATACTCGTGATAATATATTATTGCTATAGGTTTAATATATATTCATACGATGTACCTATTATATTATTGTAATGCACATAATATGATGTTGGTACCTACTTCATTACATTACCTAGCCCGTCGTTTATTATTATTATATTATATATACTAATAAACCATATAGTGCGCCTATGTCGGCTATTTATTGTGATTATATGTTTCGATTGTTAGATGCACTTAAAATTATATCTAAAATACATGTTTCTTAGATGGTTTTGTCCAGATATATAACGGTTTTGTACCAACACATTACATTGTAGAATACACACTTATAAGTTAAAATAAAACGTGACATTGACAGACGGGCACGAGTACGGTATTAAATATTAATGTATTATTTGAGTAGTTTAAGACCTCAGTATTCATATGGAATCACTAAACTACTAACCCGTTATTTTCTAAACGTATTACTCCTTATAGTATCTTTGCCTAGGTTATGTAGGAAATTCATACTATGATTTGTTGGTTAACTGTGAGAATTTTGAATTTTTAAAATTTATACGAAACATATTAAACTACAAATTGACTTGGACATTCAAATATTTTACAGAAAAAAAAGACTGTTTCCGTTCAGCATTAATATGCGTGATTACAAAGGTATACAGTTTTAATATGTATTATTTTTAATAAGGGAGATCTTTTTTTTGGTACACAAATAAATTAATTTAGACATGAACAAAATTATTTTTATATAAACACTTATAGTTAATAATTTAACATTGACTTAATATAATATACGTCACTTGATAATTTATTACACCTTTTTTATTATACAGGAATAAAAAATAATTTGTATACTTCGAATAACAATAACATTTTGTATTCAACGAACATAAATTAAAATCAGGTGCGAGCTGTGTCAGAAGATACTTATAGTTAGGCACTTAGTTTGAATTTGAAATACTTACAAACAGTCGCATTTTCCACATGATGTTATGCCGTTATAAATCATGATACCTATCTACGTACAATATAATTACCATCGATATACCTAAGTATTGTCTAAACACTTTAAACAAATAATTTATATAGGTATAACTGATATGAGTGTATAACCATACAGGTATTATAGGTATTCTTTCAGAATAAATTAGAATTTTGTTTCCTTAAAAAGTTATTCGTTCGTGTAAACACGATACTTGCACTCTACAGCCCACAGTACTCTAATATGTGGCAGATATGTACGAACAAAACTACATTACTACATTAGTCACTGCAACGTGGTTTCTCTTGCTTTCACGTGGATCGCGAACAAAACGAATAATAAAAATGTACATGTATAAATGGATAGAATTGACGCGTGAAATTTTATATAATCTATACGCGCGTCCTTCCATATAACAGCGTTAACCAGCCAAAGACCGTTGCGGTTCAAAGTCACGAATTTTTTTTTTTTATTATATACGATTAAAACGTCTATCAATAGTTCGACTTCCTCGTACACTTGACGCATTACAATTGTAAGGAACTGTAACAAACTGTTTCACGTATTTGGAAAATAAGTGGAATAAAATAAATATTTACTTTTTTTTTGAAATGACACGGTTATTTATTTAAATTTAGTAGACGTAATGTTAATACGTATTTTATACAATAGTAATTGAACGATTAAATACGTAAAACAAAAGAAAAATAAATACGAACTGAATGCTGACTTCTAAAAATCTTAATTCAAAACTGAATTTAATTTAATATGTCTAGCCGTAGTTATTTAAATTAAATCACTCTGTGAGTGAATATACGATTAAATTACAATATGAATGTGCCTTCTATATTGGCTACAAGTTAAATCGACTTTATAATACCATAGAGATTAAATTCTGTTTTTAAAAGGATCAACATTGCTTTTATCTAATAAATTTATAGATTAATGTTCTAGAAAATCTAAAAACATTGCATGCTTTAGATACCTACATTTATTAAAACTTAATCAATATTAAAAGTTGATAAATTGCTTAAAACATATTTTATAATATAATTTTAAAACCATGGTTACTTTCATTTCACAAATATTTCAATGGAATTTAAATATATATATATTTTTAAATCATACTAAATAACTAAATATACTTATTCGAGTATTAATATATTTTTATCAACTAATAAAAAATTACGTTACGAATATTTTATATTGACTATAGTTTTCATATTTGTTTTATTCTCATGTATTGTTCTCACATTCGTATTTTTAATTCTTTTTTATACAGAATTTTCAGCACTAATTCCACGTGAATTGGATTATTTAAAATTATAAATTTAAGAACTGATAAGTGATTACCTATGTTCTATAATTATAAATAAATATTGAATCATAAATGAATAGCTAATCTTACTTATGTCATATTTTCATACAATAATACTATGTATTGTTCGATAAAATAATGCAGAGTTCCTCAAATAATGTAAAATTAAATATAATAATATAGCGCAAAAAACCATAACAATAAAAAAAGCTGTATTTATGAATAGGAAATAATGAAATACAAATTTAATATACTCGTACATTTGAATAAACGCAAGTCACATTTTAATTAATATCATTAGGTACCTATACCTACCCAGCACCCGCTATTATTATACTTAATACTTAAAGTATTTTTCGTTACACAGTAGTTAAACAAATTTAAATTCTGATCTATAGACTATAAAATATTGTTTAGTTTAATTATATAAATTAATCAATTTTATAATGTAATACAGTTGTAAAATTTAATATTTATTATATACTTGAAAAACATTCAATTATTTATTTTACTATTTTTGAAGAAAATATACGACCTTATAATTTGTATTGTTTTTTTTTTTTTTTAATGTAATTAAACATTAAATATCCATTAATAAACAAAACTTACACATTTATTTTATATTTTCAATCATTATACCTAAGAATACATAACAAATAACAAATTATACTACTCAAAGTTATAACATACTCTTAATTAAAATAATGCACATAATCCATTAATTAATAAATACTCAATTGTCGTTGAACAAACAAAAATAAACAGGAAATAACTTTTCTAAACTATTTTTTTTTGTAAATTGTTTGTTTTTAATCTATAACATATATTACTTATACACAATTTATGAAGACTAATTATTATAGCAATCAAAAAAAATAAAATATATATTTTATTTTTATGCCTATCAACTATAATATTTATATTTATTTATTAATGATAATGTTTATTTCATAAATTAACTGATAAAATTAAAACAAAAATAGATATGGTTATGAATTAGTACTACAATATTTCCTTCTGTAATTAATTATAATACAAGTAAAATATATTATGTTAAAACTAAAAATTCCAGTACTCCATTTAAAATGAGATAGGTATCATAGTACCTATACCTAGTCTATATCAATAATCAAATTAAATAATAATTAATCTAACCTTGTTTTGACACATATAATTAATAGTTATGGTGTTTTGATATGATTAATTAAATACAAACCATTACATTTTTAAAATAAGTTGCTACGTAAAATTAACTAAATTATTATGTCTACCTACATACCTAAGTAAGTATCTATGTATAAGTATTATGCTAGGTACTGCGTGTAATGAATTATTTCAAATTACTTACCTTTGTATCCCAAGGATTTTTTCCAGTCATATTAATATAATGATCCTTTACATCTTTTGACAAACAATTTAAATTGTATTATTTATAACATAAATGTACCTACAAATAATACTATAGTAGGTTTATCATGTACTATTTAATTTACACAAGTTCAAAAAACTCATACACTTATGAAAACGTACAATAAACAAAAAGAAGAAGAACGATATGTTAATTTGTGTTCATAACCGGAAATAATAATTTTCGTAAAAACGTAAATATACTAAACAGTAAACACGCATTATAGTATTAAACTCTTTTAAGAAACGTCTTCGTGAAGAGACTGTTTGCACATGTACTAAAAGTACAGATAGTCGTCTTAGACTCAGCCGTATCCGTTTGTTAACGAAGTGGTCGGGGAGATCACTTTCTCCAACATTTCCCCCCGTTCCAGTTTTTTCTACAGTTCGACGTTACAAGTATACGTTTTATTTTAGAAATCCATTAGTTAAATAGCCCGACTTCAAATATACCTATATAAATTTATATTTTGTTAAGATTTCACAAAATTGTAAAATAATAATGTATCTTTAATTATAAACGCATTATAACTATAATAAAGATATAATATTATATTACTATATTTCATGTAGAAAACTTTTTAAAATCTTATTCAAATTCGTATATAGGGCATAATAGATAGGTTCTTATATACGTCTAGGTAAATAGGTACTATATATTTATCCGTGCAATATTATTTATAAATATATCACTGAATAGGGAAGCCTAAAAGTTAGAATAAAATGACAATTGACTATTTTAATATAAAATCATCTTTAAATTATAATTATTCATTACTTATTTTGAAATATCCGTACCCAGTGAATGTATCATTACAAAGTCCAAATTTATATTACTTAAAAATAAATAACTTGAAATTCTTAATAGGTAGTCAAAATAAATATAATATAATATAATTACATTTTCTTTATAAAAAAATATGTCTATATTAACTATGATTACTTTTAAATGATTAGGAATACAAATGTATTTTCCTTACCTACATGATAATTTTATGTTATATAAGAATTAATTATTAAATAGTGTGGTTTTAAAGTTTTATTTAACAAGTTCATAATTTAATATAATTAAAAACGAATACTTGCAGATACTTGAAATTTTTACCAAATGGTTATATCATCATTTTCTACGATTGGTAAAATTTTCAAAATATTTTGACTCTTTTTATACTCGTACAATTTATGGACATTAGGAATTTTTGTTTTTTTTTTTTAGTTTTTCTATAAATATCGACAAAAGTATACAATGGATCAAAATTCTTAAAAATATAATACCGAGCATCTCACAAAAATTATTTTTATATCTGTATGAAATGATTAGAAATATATAGACACAATTTTTTTAATGCATTTTAACTTCAGATTTTGAAGTTTTTTTTTAATTTAACATAGTAAAAATTACAAACTATGGGAACTTTGTATAGTAAAAAAATTTTAAAACCTTCTATTTTTATAGCAAAGGTTTTAACATTTCATAAATAGTTCATACTGGAACTAAAAAAACTAAAAAATATTCAAACACGATTATTTTTTGTAGACAATTAAAGAAGTTCAAATTTGTACGAAATCATGTATTTCAAAGATGAATAACCATCAAAAATATTATTTGAAGAGTCTGTGAATTTACAATTTATGTAGGTAAATTATATTATTATGAATTTTTCTACATGCAATGGCATTTTGACATGTTTATTTATTTTTATATATTATCTGTTTATATTATAAACCTATTCATTCTGTATTACAGTATTTACAGTAAAATTAAATTTTAATTTAAAAACAATATTATAATATGGTATATATAAATCTATATACAAGGTTCCTCATTGGTTATTCTTATATCATTAAAAAAATATCAAACATTATATTATTATAATCACAATAATTTTTTGTAAGTGCTTAAATTAAAAATTTTGATGAATTTTGTAAAACAGGACAGGTTAGGTTACTAGGTAAAACAGGTATCTAGGTGTTGAATATTTTTAAATTATCTTGTAGTAAGAAATTCATGAACATTTTTCTTTTTATATCTAAGATTTAAAAATGTCATACAAGATATCTCATAAATTTTTTTATCTATAAATGTCGATAAAAATGTTACTCGATTATAAAGTTTGAAAATTAAATACAAGATCTTGTATAAGTTTTTCTTAGAACTTAGAAATGTATCAAAATAATTGAAATATGTAGAAATGATTTATTTTTATTAGTATTTGAAGTTAAAATATACACAAAATTCATCAAAATCACGAAAATATGAAAATTTGAAAACTGGTTTGCAATTATAAATGTACAAAATGTGCAATTTTAAAGTTAAGGCTTGAAATTTTTATTAAAATGTCCTCATAAATAGAAAATACTAAAACCAAAAAATCAAAAATATATAACAATAGTACTCATCCGACGTCTACCACAGTAACCTTTTCTATATCTATACCTATTGGGCTATACTTCCTGTACAGTAAAGTGATAGAAATCCACTTTTTTTGAAAATTAAATAAATTTTCAAAAAGAAAGTAAAATTATTTTCTCTATAGTTTAATTTTATATATTGAATAGATTTAAAATGTTTGTTATTATAAGTATTTTTAATTTAACAACATAATAATATGATATATTAATTTGTGATTTATTGATTTCATTAGGATTTTATTTTAAACTGAATAAAACAATAAAATAAACAAATTTATTTGAGTGTTATTTTGAATTATAAAAATTACTTTGTAAAATTAACTTTTACATTTCAGAGAATATTAGAGGCTTTATTAACCATCTTTTAATACAAAAAAATACACTTAAATTACTTGAATGTTTTGGAAATTTATCATTAGAAGTATTCCCTTGTATATTTACATAAATAAAAATATACTAGACCATTTCTGTAACTAATTGTTTAACTAAGATAGCAGTTTTGAAATTAAGTGTAAATAAATATAAACCAATATAGAACTAATTAAATACAGGAAAACTTGAATGAACAAATGGTTTTATATTCAAAGAATGATTTGCTTAAATTACTAGATATAAATGAAAAATGTTGAAAGTTAGCATCAGATAAAGCTAGAAAAAATTTTTGCTTAAAAAATTATTTTGTTTTTTTTCATATATACTACTAATTATGTATTTTAAATAATTTATAATTATATATTCAGTTTGTGATAAATATTCGATTTTTTTTACAAGCGCTGTGACTTATTTATTTTAAAATAGTAAAAAGAAAAAATATTGTAAGAATTCGCATTAATTTATATTTTTTGCGAGCGGCTTTGTAGAGCGTCTAAAATGTTTTATTAAAGGAGTCCATTTGAAATTACAGGGTCCAATAGGTTTTTATTCAACCTTAAATAGTTATATCTTATATTAAAAGTTAAATCACACATTTTTAGAAAAAAAACCTAACTATAGAGTATAGAATATATTTTCGAAAATTAGATCATGAAATAGTAGATACTTATAGATTTATAAAAAAATTAATAACATTGTTTATATTCTTTGATTTTAATTTGTATTTCAACGATCCGTTATAGTATTACTTACAGGTGTACAATTTTATATAAATAAACCGCAGATATAAAATATCAAAATAACTTTGATCACGAACTCATTACATCTACGTGCCACCTTTGTGGTTTGTGGGTAGAACATGATATACCTAGCTTTAATGCGGTTTTTATTGTCAATTATTATAATAATTTGGATCACCTCCAAAATACATGTCAATAGTGTTAATTACTATAAAAAATTATTATAATAAAGAAATATGAAACATTTGTTACGTTTTCATCTACGTTGGTTGAAGTTACTGTAGTGTAAACTGTATATAGGTAGTATGGGTATTAGGTAGGTAGTGACTTGATACGAATTACGAACCACTCTTACAGGTACCGTAAACCAAATGAAACGAAACACTAAGTAATTATATATACTTACATGTTTATACATTATTTATAATTATGGATAGTCAGTCCATAATCCAGCCTTTGGATATCAATCTTGGCATCTAGCTAAGACAAACACTTAATCTGATTTAATCGTACCTATCAATAGACAATAGGTTTATTCTATACCAGCATTTTTCTATGACTAACCAATGTAAAAATTTTAAGGCTTTTTATTTTCTTAAAAATATTTGATGGCTAATAAATATTTTATTGACGTCAGCCATGGCAACGCCGTCTTGTACTAAACTATATTTTCGGCTTTGAGAGTGCGTTAAGTGCTGCGCAATACAACGGCATTCAGCTGGTGAAAAACCTTATATACTACGTATATTAGCGAACCTTATTACTCACTGTCCAACAAAATGTGTTGCCTATTTTCTGAGGGTTGGAAAATCAAGTCCACAAAAGAAATTTCTATTACATTTTATTTTTTTTTTACCAGCATGCATTTTAAAATTATTATCTACATTAAACTAATACACATTAATAATTATTTATTATTTAGATTGGTAAAAACAAAAACAATTTTGATTTAAGATTAAAATACAATACTATACAAGTGGGTTAGGGTTAGAACCCAGAATCTTCCCTTCCAATTTGTCACACACTACCAGTATATAATAACATTAATAACTAATTAACAAATATACAAATTTTTTTGGTACCTAATGATTGAGTTGAAAAATTAAATATTCCATAAAAAGTTAATTAATTCTACGTAGTATCTTCTTCTCCAAAACGTTAAATAGATGCTTGAAATGATCAAATAAATTTATCTTTTAAAAATTAATGCATTTATCCAAATAAATTTTTTCTTCTTATTCATTTAATCGTTCTTCAGGAGCCATTGTGGCTCTAACATAATCCGTCCACAATTCCCTACCTTAAATGTACTCTCCCAGGTCTGCCTTTTGGATTTAGATTCCAATTGTTACCTTTATTTTTCTGTATTTTATCTCTGCATTGCATTACATAACATTAAATTTTTCGGTTTTTTTTTGCATAGTTTGTAATCCATGGTGGTATCTCAGTTTACTCTCTCAATTCTATCACACACTTTTATTCTCTGTTTCTTAACATATTGAAGATAGAACCATATACTTTACTGATTATCTTGTATTCAAATATTATCAATCTACAATATGTATACAATTTTTTTTATTTTGTTTACTTCCAAAGCAACTTTGATTTAAAATATTTTAACAGGACATAATATGTTGTTTTGCTTTCTGTATTTTACTATTAGTTTTTATATTTCAACCTCTTCATTGGTTTAAATCACTCTAGGGCTTATAAATTTGTCTACTTTTTTAAAGGTGTAATTGCTACTTTTAAGAGACCTTTATTCGCTTTCTAAAAGTTCCATAACTATTTTTTCCTCATTTACTTTTAACATATCTGCATCTTTAATTAAGCTCTCTATGCTTCCTTTGATACTTTTTATGTCATTGCCCAGAATGTATAGACTATCAGTAAAACTTAATACTTTTATACTCATGGAATCAAACATCTAACATCTAAAGTTTTTTGTTTATAAACTCTTAAATGTATATATAAAACCATTATCAAAATTGTCACTTTGAGAAAATACAGATTTTTATAGAAAGTCTAGTTTGATGATTAAACCCGTCAATCTTTTGTTTATCTTGGATAAACTATAAACATTACCAAAAAATTAGTACTTAGGGTTTGAAAAAAAATACAATTTAATGAATATAAAGTATAATATCAAATTTATTTATATAGATATTTTGATAAAAAAAAAAATGCATTTAATAAAATTCAAAATATATAATGTTGGTACATAATAAGTATAATAAATAATATTAAATATAATATAAAATGAAAATATTTAAATAATTTATCGAGTTATATGTTAACACAAAAATAAACGACAATGAAATTAATATGTTGTTAAAAATAAAATAATAAACTCAGTAAATTTGTGATTAGTTTTAATAAAAAATTCACTTAGTTTACATACCTAATTATTTCATAAAAAATAAATCACTGTAAACAAAAACATGAAGAATAACAGAGATCAATAACTTTCAACTACTACAAGAAACATTAAGAACTTTTTTAACTTAAGGTTTCAGCAGGCCTGGGAAAATAATAATAAATTATGCTAATTTAAAGAAAGCTAATATACACTATTATAAATGTAAGGATAGTACATACATTACATATAACAAATGATAATATGTTAATAATTCAAAATAGTGCTAGAGGTGAAATAATTATGATGTTGTTAGCTGGTTTATAGTTTATTTTATTCAAATGGTCCTGATATATTTATTTTTAAACTATATCAACATCACTAGTTATTTGTAACCTCTTAGCTTATTTCCGCCAAAAACCTGATTTATGTTATTTGGATCATTTTACAACCCAAGATTATCTATAAATTGAATGAATATTTGTTTATATCCAAATAACTAAAGTGATTTTCAATTTATTTACAATATAAAAAATTTAATCTATTTTATACTTAATACTTATTAGGTTAAATTTTCATTTCAATTAAATTTATAAGTCAGTATCATACCAAGCAGCTACTTGATTGTTGTCTTGAGGAGGTTCAGGTAAATCTCCTAGACGACCAAAATCAATATCATTAGGTGTTACTACGTCCATTGGACTACAGTTAGATTCTTGTTGAGAACATATTTCTAAACCTTGCATAGAGTCTATTGGTAACGTGTCATACCCTTAAAAATATGAAAACAATTGTTCGTTAATTATATGAATTAAATAGTTAAATGTTAGTATATTAGATTAATAATACCAAAATAATCTAAAACCAATTTGTTAAAAATTATATTTTAATATAATCGAAGAACTAACTTCAATTAT
Organism: Melanaphis sacchari; assembly: GCF_002803265.2. NCBI lineage: Eukaryota > Metazoa > Arthropoda > Insecta > Hemiptera > Aphididae > Melanaphis > Melanaphis sacchari. The sequence continues at coordinate 223,784 of NW_020271525.1, read as the reverse complement.
ATATTTAAAATGCATTTATTAAGAGTTTGATAGCAGTTAGGTATATTAATGTATTAAAATTACTTAAATAATAGTTAGTTAGGTATTTGAAATAATTTATCAGCTTATAAATAACCCATCATATTGTTTTATATACTGAAGTGTAATATACTTAATTTGTCTTTAATAATATTTAATAAATAATTATTACCATTTTGTTAATACATATTATGAATTTTTTGATTAAAAATTTTGAAACATCTATACATGCCTCTCTCTGATAATTGACTCACGAAAATTTTATAATAATTTATATAAATGGTTACCACTGGTTGCAGACAACTATTAAAATTGTTAAAAATATAAAATATTTTTTAAATTGATAATATTTATAAAAATTTAAGTTATTGAGTGTTAATAGATTTTCAAAATCAAGATTTAGTTAACAAAATTATATAATGGTGATAATAGTATGTTGTTTTATTTTTAACTGCTTAATAGATTTATAACAGTCAATGGTCCAGTAATTGACCTGTTTTGTAACTAGAGAAAAATGATTCCATTGATCTTGTTAGATTCTGTTCTAGAGAGCAACCTGTACAGTAATGGGACTTGACATCACTACCACTTAAACGATCCAATGTATACATTAATGGTATGTAAATCAAACATATTCAGTACTTATTTTTTTTTGATAAAATAATTTATAAATATTAAATATTTTTAATGAGAAATTTATTTACTTTTTACTTACTGTTAATGTAGAATTGCATGCAAAACAAGCGCAAAATAATTAGTATGATTAAGCAAATTCAGCCACTAGATCTAAAACATGTGTGTACCTGACTGTTGATGGTAGTTGTTACGTCTCATTGGGCCCATTCCATTGTGAACGCTACCAAGTCCATGACTATACAAATCATATGCATCCTGTTTACAAAATATAAAAAAAAACTCTAACTACCGTATAAAACAATAATAAAATAAATAATATTCCATGCTAAAACTGTCTAGGTATACAAAACAGAGTTAACACCATGCATAAAATTAAAAATTAAAAATTAATATATTTTTTACATAAAAATCAACAATGACATTGTACTGTTATTCCAAAACATACCTCAACAAGCGATGTATGCCTCTGGCTAATAGAAACATTTTATATTAAAAAAAAGACTTAAAAAAAGAAGTCTCAATGTTTTAAATTACCTGAAGATCAGGCCCCATTCCAAGATCATTAGGTGGCCATGTATTTTGATCTTCACGGCATAGTGAATTACTTAATTCTGCCGATAACCGTTTTTTATAATCATTTGGTTTATCTTCTGACATCCGGAATAAAACTGCTGCTGCATACGTTGCTTAAAACAAAATTATAAAAATAACATTATACAAATATTTCAGTTAATTTCATAAAAAAATAAAATACACTTACCAACTCCTTCGTTACGAGAATGTAATAGTTCAGTTAATGGTGCAGTTGCACCTTCTGCTTCGATCATATCGGCTCCATCTTTATCAATGGCTAACTCGCATAAAGCACCAGCAGCTACTCGTTGAACATTTTCAATATCATTAAATAATAATTGAACTAATACTGCAATCAATCCTTGTTGAGAACGCATAAGTACTCTATTGTGTGATTCCCTAGCAAGAATATGCAATGCACCAGTAGTGCCTTCAACAATTTCTTCCATGCGCACTCCATCAGCATATACACCACCAGATTGTGATCTACCTGATCCAGCTACACTACTATTTGTAGATGTCTATACAGTTAAATTAAAAAATATATAAATTCTCATATAGATATATTACAATTTTATGAAATAAATATATTGAGTAACATATTACATACCCTTTGAATATCTTGAAACGCTCTCATCAATAAACGTATTAAATGGTGAATTGCACCATGTTCTCTTAATGGCACATGATTACCTTGACACTGCGCTACATTTCGAATTAGTCCAATAGCAGCTTTAACAAGTGGCCAACGAGAAGGAGGTTGTAACAATTTTACTATAACTTGAATACCTCCAATATGGCGTATAGCATTTTGAGCACTATCTGATTCAACATGTCTGGATGTCAAATGTCTCAAAGCACATACCTGAAATATATTTTTAAATTCAAACTAATAATACAATTTTATTAAAATATTTTAAACAATTAAACTTACAGCAGGTTCAGTAATTTCTTCACGATCCCCGGCATTCATTATTGTCTGTACTAGTGCTTCAACACCGCCTACTTGAACCACAGTAACTTTATTACGTTGATTATTACAAGTCAAATTTGATAAAATTCCAGCAGCACAGGTTACTACATTCACATCTGAATGATTTAAAGCAATTACTAATGATTGCAATAACTGTTCTAACCCATCAACCTTAAAAATAAAAATTATATATTATTAAATAGATTAATATATGATATAAGTAACAATTCCGATATAATATATGATATAAGTAACAATTCCAAAACACAATTTTATTTGAATAAAAAATACCTTAGTTCCAGCGTCAGACAAGTTACGCAACGTCCATAAAGCATTTTGGACTAAACGTTGACTCCCATGTTGTAAATGCATTGCAAGAGCTTGCATGCCACCAGCTTCCACAATTGCTGGTTTATTACTTGAACACACAGACAAAACTAAAAACAACATTTGTATTTAAATTACAAAATAATAATAATAAAATAAAAATATTATATTATTTAATTAAATACCTTTCAAAACTCTAGATGTTGTCCACAAAAGCTTTTCATAGTCATATGAACGCATAATACGTACAAGTTCAATGGGCCCTTGTGATGCAAGTATAATTAATTTACTTTCTTGATTACCATATGCTAATATTTGTAAACAATCAGTTATGATTGTCAAAAATTTAACATTGTTACGTTGCAAAAGTGCTACCATTTTTTGTAGACCTCCAGCAAGGCGAACTGCCATTTTTGAACCCTCTTGATGTAGCAATAAATTATGTAAAGTTGTTATAGCATAATATAGTATAGATTCAACAGGAGAACTAAAAATATAGATGTATATTATTAAATAAATTAAATAATTAATGAATTACTAATTACCTGAGTAGTTTAACCAGAGCTGGTATTCCTCCACTTTTAAATATAGCTAAAAGCCCTTGTCGATGATGTGACAAGTTGTGTAAAGTACCAACTGCACCTTTAGTCATTTCTAAATCATTACTATTTGACAATGCTTTCACCAAAGCAGCAACCATCTATACATTATTAATTGATCAATAAAATATGAACTTAAAAAAAACTTTGAAAAAAAATTTAAAAATTAAATTTACCTGTGGACTATTCATAATTGCATGCCTCGATGCTTCTTTTTTTGATAATTGGTGAACCATCATGGCAGCTTGAGATACAACAACTTGATCTTCATCATTTAATAACTTTATGAGTTCTGGGATAGCTCTAGTTGCTAAATCAGCATCATCCTAAAATATAAAAATTAATATTAAATTTTACCTATAATTTATTATCAAATACTACAAAAATATTTTTAACACTCGAACAGGATTTATTTAGTATTTACCTGATAATTTATCAAATTAACCACAGCATGTTTAAGCATTTGACTGGGCTCAGCTAGCCGTTGGACAGCTGTCAACTGTCCTTGATTAAATTGTGTAGAAGGGATCTCAATTCCTTCTTCCAGCGTTTCTGGGAACATTGCTGCTCGTACTCTTTGGGTACGAGACTGACTCAATTGTTGATTCATTTCTAAAGTTTAATTTAATTATAGACATATATCTTATTAAAGTTATAATATATATACCATCAACTTGATCTTGAGTAAATCCGTGTGAAAATCCTTGATTAAGTTCATAGATCAATTGATCTCGTTCTAAATCATCTTCTTTATCAGTAATAGAATGCGCTTGGGTGGTTCCCCCAGAGTGGATACCAGACTCTGGCAAGTACTGGCCACCTTGTTGCCACATCATAGCTGTATCCTTTGAGTAACCTGTGTTACTCGGCACTAGACAAAAATAACACATTAAATTATTATGATTTATAATCAATGAAATAATTATATATACTTGTTTGTTTAGTGGTATACTTACATACTCGTGATTGATACATTCTGTTAGAACTGCTGCAACAAAAATTAATAAAAGAGAGTACTGATTAATCTAATACAGATGTAAGTTTGACTTAGGTCTAAATCAAATAATTGTTTTATAATATAATGTCACAATGGTATTCATAAAATAATCTATGACTCATAGAAGTGGTTTAGTCATGCATTGTTTCCCAAGTATGTGATAATAAAATGTGTATGGTAGGTAGTAGGTACCTCCTATGATTCAATTAATTAGGTACAATGATTTGTTTATAAAAAAAAAAATAATAGATATCAATAACTCTACAAAACTTGAGTTCTTCTTAACAAGTTCGATCTGTACGGAACAAGAAGCAAGCAATATCTCTCTCGATTGATTAGCAATGGATATGCAAGATATGACATTATATTGAGTGAGACAACTACGTCACATTAAGGGCACTTACTTTTGAACGATACTCGGGGTATTGCAGCGACACTCCGACGGAAAAGAGGAAACGGTCAGTAGAAAAAAAATAAAAATATTATGTATCACATAAACATCACTATATCACGACGATCGGTAATATGACTGTTATGGATCGCGACGATCGCGTAATATCGGGACGCTATCAGTTTTATAATTCTTTCACTGGAATCACTGAGTCACCGACTCACGAGAGGCAATGGTACATGGACAGAGAAAAAAATATGGCCGAGTAGGCGTACAAATGTACAATCACAGTAATAATAATAATAATAATAATAATACGAAATACGAGAAGAGAGGAATGGATTGTGGAATGCGCGAGAGCGGTGGGGTTGGCGAACGTGAGCACTGTACTCCAAACAGGATATGCTTACATAGCAGACGAATCGGCGATTGCATTACCATTTACTACGAAAATACTACGCCACTCGTTAGGCGGCGGATGGGTCGATACGAATATTTTCCTCGCCCGCATAGTTTGTGTCAGTGTGACCGCCGACGCGACATTACCGGGCACAAAAAGCGGGAGAAGTAAAATTAATAACAATAGCACAATTATTATTATTATTATTATTATTATTAATAATGTGTACCTACTTATAACTTTATTTACATTGTATAATTGTTTATTATATAACAATAATATTGTGCTGTGAATTTGTGGCTGGTGTAGTTGTGCGTGTGTGTACACCGTCGGCCGACATTAACCTCCGTTGTAGACTCTATAATAGTGTGTATGCACTTTGTATTACGCGGTCCAGACGTGATTTGTGCACTTGTTCATATGTGTGTATGTGTATATACATATATGTATATTCTGAGCAGGTAGAGAGTAGAGACAGTGTACAACCGTCAGGCTGCCACGGTCCACGGAGGATCTTTCTCACACCCCCGATTGCATAGTTGTACTCTTGTAGTTTGTACTACTCGTTGTGCTCAGTATACGGTACACACCCGGGACAGGACAAACGATAAAGCCTTCCCAACGCCATTTTGACGCGATTCGACTCCATTTGTGTGTACGATTTACGGCGGTTGTCCGTACGAAACGATTGCATCTGACAGCAGAGTGAAAGAATAAATTTATAGATCGACGACCGCGATAACAACAATAACAACAAGCACTTTGGTATCAGTGTCGTTTTCGGCGGCCAGTCGAGTGCAACGTCCAGAAAAACTTCGCGCGTCAGCGAGTAAGTTTCAATTAATTTATTGAACTGCGAGCACCTATAGTGTGTCCTACACGGTCGCAATTCCTGCCGACAATCATGAGCTACCAACCCAGAGGAAGTACGTAATTTTTTTTTGTGACTGCATTTCAATTATTATTTTTTATTTACATATTTATATTATTAATGTGTACTTAATAGTGTCTGGTAACATGGTGAATCCGATCAACGAGACCATGGACATCAAAGATCCTTCGTTAGTATGGCAACAGAGTAGTCAGTATTTACCGGACTCTGGAATTCAATCCGGAGGTAGCACTCAGACACATTCTATAACTACCAAAGAAGATGACATGGAGAGGGACCGACTTTTGTTTGATCTTGATCAAGGGTTTCCGCAATCTTTTCCACATGACCAAGTTGATGGTATGAAAGTTAAATATTTTTATCATGCAAGAATTGAGATATTTACATATTTAATGTTTTCAGGCATGAATCAACATTTAGGCCAAACGTGTAGTGAAAATTTAGAAGATGAAGTGGAAATGCCCACCCAATTCAATGTCAATAGTGCTGCAAATGTACAAAATATGACTGGACCAAGCCAAATGTTGAAATATGCTGTTGTGAATTTGATCAACTACCAAGATAATGCCGAACTTGCAACCTGGGCTATTCCAGAATTAATAAAGTTGTTGAATGATGAAGATCAAGTTGTTGTATCACAAGCTGCTGTTATGGTTTATCAGTTGTCTAATAGAGAAGCTGCTTTACATGCAATTATTAACAGCCCACAAGTATATACATATTTTCCTTTTAAACAATTTATGAATTATTTGTTTTAAAATAAGATAAATTTTTATAGATGATTGGTACATTAGTTAAATCTATATCAAACAGCAATGATCTGGAAACCACAATTGGTGCAGTTGGAACATTACGAAATTTGTCTAATCATCGTCAAGGCTTATTAGCAATTTTCAAAAGTGGAGGAATACCAGCTTTGGTTAAACTAATGAGGTGATTTAAAATTGTCTAATAAATATAATTCATTATATATGACATAACATATTCATGATTTGATTTTATCTTGAATCTGTTTTAACAGTTCTCCAGTTGTAACCATTTTACGAGATGCTGTGATAACTATTCATAATTTATTATTGCATCAAGATGGTTCTAAAATGGCTGTTCGTGTAGCTGGTGGTTTACAAAAAATGATATCTTTGTTAACATTCAAGTCTAATAGCCACTCGATTACTGTTAAGTTTTTAACTATCATAACAGATTGTTTACACATTTTGGCTTGTGGAAATCAAGAAAGTAAATTGATAATACTTGCTGCACAAGGACATGTTGAACTTGTGCGTATTATGCGCTCATATAACTATGAGAAACTATTATGGCTTACTTGTCGTGTTCTTAAAGGTATTACCTAATGATACTAGATATTTATCTATATTATAGTATTCATTCTATATTTAAATGTTTTATATATTTTTAGTTCTTTCGGTATGCTCACGAAACAAACCAGCTATTGTGGAAGCAGGTGGAATGCAAGCTTTGGCAATGCATCTTCAGCATGACAGTCAGCAACTGGTGTATAATGTTTTATGGACTTTAAGAAACTTATCAGATGCAGGAACTAAGGTAACTCATGCAATATATTTATTAACTGTTTAATCTTTGTTATAAATGTAGACATTTCTGATGGTCTTTATTAACACTAACTTCCGTCTTCTATTTATTAGCTTTTTTCATACATTAATTATTATTTGATTTTGGTGGTTTCTAAAATCCATAATTTCCCAACAATATATAGAATCTTAACTTTATTAAAATTATTTTTTTTAACTCTAAAAAATACTTTGGATGTGTTAGCTGATCTATTATAATAATTTTTTCAATATCTACATAAGTCTTAAATTATATTGTTCAAATGTTTAGGTTGATGGATTAGAACAACTATTGCAATCACTGGTTGCAGCATTGGGTCATACCAATATTAATATTGTAACTTGTGCTGCTGGGATATTATCAAATTTGACTTGTAATAACCAGAGAAATAAGTTGACTGTATGTCAGTTTGGAGGTGTTGAAGCTCTTGTGCGTGCAATTATGAATGCTGGAGACAATGAAGAAATAACTAAACCTGCTGTAAAGTTTTTTTTTTTTATTTTCACGTTTTTAATTATTTATAAATTATTATATTTTTTTTTAGGTTTGTGCTTTAAGACATATAACATCTGGACATGCTGAGGTAGAAAACGCTCAAAATGCCGTTTGTCGTTCAGGTGGTGCTCAAGTTGTGGCAAAGCTATTACAACCATCATCTCATTGGCCTCTTATAAAAGCTGTAATTGGTTTAATAAAAAATTTATCACAATGTAAAGCTACACATGGATTACTTCGTGAACACAGTGCCATACATAATTTGGTTGGACTTTTAATGCGTGCTTTCCAAGATCTTCAGAATGTAATTGTTTTTATTTTTTTTTATTTTTTTATTTTGTTAAAATAATAGTTTAATATTGATTATACGTATTACAGCATTCAAACACTAGTGTAAAACCAGAAGGAGTTAGAATGGAAGAGGTTATTGAATGTGTTATTGGAACTTTACACATATTAGCTAAAGAATCACTAAGTCGATCAATAATGCGTTCTCACCCAGGATTTATGGCTATATTAATACAATTATTGTTTAACAACTTTGAAAATATACAGCGTTTAGCTGCTGATACATTAAACGAGTTAGCTGCTGATAAAGAAGGTGCCGATATGATTGAAGCCGAAGGAGGAACTGCCTCACTTAGTGAATTGTTACATTGTGGAAATGAAGCTCTTGGTTAATATTTATTTTTAATTTTTTAAATGGTATATTAAAATTATTTTTTAATCCTTTGTTTATTTTTTTAGCTACATGTGCAGCTGCAATTTTATCCAGGGTTTCTGAACATAAATTACAAAAATGTCTGTCCATGGAACTCAGTAACTCATTATTTAGTGAAGATCAAAATTTATGGCCATCTGGTGATCTTGGTATAGCACCAGATCTTCAGGTATATAATAATAGATAAATTTGTTAATAGTGTGCAAATATTTGATTAAACATTAAAGCGTAAGATATACATCTTCATTATATTTATCTATGAACATTCTGTATTGGTAAGTCCAGTAATTAAATTATTTATGTGTGTTACAATTTGACCTGCAGTCTAGTTTTATTAGATTACAGTATAATTCCTGCACATTATTCAATACTCTCTAATTGATACAGTTTAGCTTGACACCATATTTTGTATTTCTATTATAGTATTATTAGTACCCAAGTATGATTGTATGAAGTTGTTTATGGTTTTTAATTAGGCATTATTATATATTAGAAAATTTGCACACTTGTACATTGTTTGAGCTTTTGTGTGTTTTTCAACCAACAGGACATGATAGGTGCGAACGAGTATGATATGTATGGTCAAGGATTGAGCACTGTCTACAGCGGTGTAGGGTCACCCAAACATAGTGCTTCAGGTACACTTAAAATCAAAAAAAAAAAAACTGCTTGAATGTATTTTTTATAGTATATAACATATTGCTTTAGCTCATTTTTTTTTTATTTCGTCGCGTTGCTTGAGGATTTGGTAAGTTATAGTACTACTAACAAAAATAACTAATAATTTTTTATTTCATATTTTCTAAGTAATTATTATGATAATTATAGATGGTTTAAACTCTTAGTGTTAATAAATTCAATATAATGTTAAAAATTTAATTATAGCACATTTTAAAATAAAATGTTAATAATGCTTATACTTATACTAATAATAATCATATTCAAACTTGATTATGCTTTAACTATTTGAGATATAAACTTGAATTTCTTCTTTAATTACCTTAACTTCAAGGTGTTAAAATAATTAAAAAGCTGTATTACTCATCCCTAATTATAATGTATAATAATATAACTTGCATATCATATGTATAAATATAAAAGACATGAGATGAATGCCAATCAATTAACATGTTTAAAAAAATTTTAGATTTTTAATTGTAATTTTTAATATTTTAAACATATTTGATATTTCAGTGTATTTATAAATCATTATATCTAACTTCTGTTTTCTGTTTTTATACATTTTTTTTTTAAACTGATAAGAAATGTTCTACGTTATTTCTTATTGTTTGTAGTACTTGGTATTTACTTTTGAATACTGTTAAGTATAATTTCATCCAATTTAAAATTTCTTAAATAAGTCAATGTAATGTCAAATAATTTATGTGTGATGGCCGATGAGTAATAAGGAATTAATAAATACTAACATATCTTTTAATGAATACTGTGCTTTAAACTGACTGCATACTACCTGTATATTCTAATAAATTCCAAAACTTAAATAAATCTCTATCAATATTTTAACATAGTGTAATTTTTGTATAGACCATTTAATACTAAATGTATATTTAATTTCAAAATTCTTATGTTAATTGACATCTTAATATTAATTTACTAACAATTGAAATGATTATAATAATATGGTATATTTTATTTAATATTTACATATTTTTCAGGGTATGACACGCTACCCTTAGATTCAATGGAAGGATTAGAAATTTGTCCTCGACAAGATTCCAGTTACGGTTCAATGGATGTCGATTTTGTTATTCAAAATGACATGACTTCTTCTTTGCCACTCTAACAATGAGATGAACTATGGCATGTATTTGAAATTTATTTTCAAAATGTATACGTTAATTTTAAATTATTTGAATTACTGATTTATGTAATAAGTTTAGTTTTTATAAATGCCATAAGTTAAGTTTAAATATCAATGACTATGGAAATGTACTTACAGATGGCTATATATAATTAAATGTTTTAAGTTTAAATCAATTATTGACTGTTTAATATTTAATCGCTAAATCCCAGCAATAGTAAGACAAAAAGTAAGTTAAGTTAAATGAACTTCTTATACTAGTGTTTTAATTATTATTGAGACTTATTTAAAATAATTTTTTATGTATACTGTGTAGTATGTAATTATACATTATTATTAAATTTGAATATTTAATGCTTCAATTGTTGTGGTTTATTTAATCTTTATTTTAATTAATTAATTTTTTAAGTATTATAAAATTATATCAAAAACTGTTTACTAGGTTTTTTCAAAATACTATAATTCATTTAATTTTTAATAATAACTAATATTTGGTAGTATAAGACTAGTTTTATATATGAACTGACAAACTTGAGTATATTTATTATTTTGTGGGTTCATTACTGTTATACAAGACTAATGCTATTTTTATGACTGACACAATGTTAATGATGTCCACGTGTTGTGTTTGTATCCCAATTTACAGTTATTTATATATTATAAGTTTTTGTAATATTTTACAAAAATGTATAAAATATTTAAATAATCTGTAGTTTTAAAACCAATCAAAATTCAATTTTCAGTTTAGGACAAAAATTGGCGCAGCTTATTTAGATACCTATCAGATATTCTATTTTCCTTATCCATTATGAAAGAAATATTGAGTACTCTGGATCAGACAACCTGCGTTCCTTCAGGACATTTTTCTGTAATGTTGTTTAAAATTTTAATTTTATGTCTTAAATTAAATAAAATTGAATTGTTATTAGGTATAATACTTTAAAAAAAATAAGCCATGTGCTTATCTCAAATTGCTCTGAAGTCCTCGCAAAATATTATCTTCAATGAACATGATATTACATAATGTATCTAGTACTAGCTGAATTACCCAGCTAGCCCGTTAGTGTTTTGTGCTTTCTCAAAATGAAATTCTTAAATCAACACACATTGTTATTTTAAAGAAGAAAATAATTTATTTTACTTAATGTTATCAAGTACTAAATAGTAGAAGTAGATGAATTGTTAATATTATTAAACGATTATTACTGTAATGACGAATAAAATTAAATTGTGAATAATAGATCACTCGTACAAGAGTATTTGGTATAACCTTGAACCTTGTGAAAAAAATGTTAGTGTTGTCACACACCGAGAACATAAAAAAGGCCTGTTCTTATATATATATATACAAAAATACATTAGATACGATTAAATTACGACAAATTCCTATCTGGTAATGGTTTTAATTTTCTAAATTTAAAATAAACTACAATAGTTTATTATTTAATTAATTTTAAAATTAAATATATAAATAGGTTCATTCGTATCCATAGTTTATATTTAATAAGTAAAAAGCGCCGCGCCCGTATATCCCATTCCCCAATTTTCTCGTATCGTGAAACCAATAAACACTAATTTGTGTTCCTATAGCAAACATTGATAGAATTATCAGATATACCCGAGTGACTAGAATAAAATTACCAATTGTACATTTGTACACACTACACAATGAACGCAAAAACGCGCCCAAATAAGCTTCTAGTATCTAAAGTATTTAAAAATCAGAATCGCGACTCGTAAGATAGGATACAAATACGTCCACGGTCCACCGCCTGAGTATAAATATTATAATAAATAGTGGCAGATTTAGTGGGCGGAGGTGCATTGGAACGGAAACACCCACCGTTCCGCATATTTTTACTAAAAATTACTAATAATTCACTGAGAGGTGAATTTTTGGTACGGTTTGCCATAATAAAGAATTACATTACTTATATTACATAGTATTTTTATGTACCTAATTAATTATTAAAAAATAATGTATGTTAAATTGTTTAAAATGTTTATATTGCTTAATTATGTAATAAATACAAAATGCAGAATGTAAAACTGGGTTTCTTCAATGTTAAGTACCGAATTATTAATTCCCCCCCCCCTAAATTATACATAATAAGTAATTAAGAACTATTATTAACAAAATAGCACCCACCATAAAAATATCATAGATTCACCACTGATTATAGGCAATTAATTTTTACCTTAATGTATCTATGAACTAAATATATATATAAACATATATGTATATATTTAACTGCAGTTATTTAGTTAATAATTTCATAAGTTAACCATTGTATACTTTTGTAAATTTAATTAAACAGACTTTTTGTATTTTTTATAAAATTAAGGCAGCCTTACCAAATATTGAATTATTTTAAGGACATAAATGGAATACATTAAACAAAGCAGTTATATTAAAATTTAAAACGTATGACAAACAGATATTTAAGATTTGTATAATATAATATATAAATATATATATATCAAATAACTAACAACTGCTAAGTATACAATCTTATTATAAAAGTAAATATATAATTTTCATAAGTTAAAAACTAAATAAAATTTTATCACAGAAAAAATATTAAATACATCAGATATTTAATTACACACAGTTTTATAAATTTATAAATTAAACTAAATATCATGATACTATTCTAATACAGGATCATAAGTGTTAGTCAATTCTGTTGTTAACTGATATAATTCATCAAAAAAGGCATCATTTTGGAGTAATTGTTTGTAATACATTTGTAATGTGTAAAATGATCGATAGAATTCTTTATTGCCATGCAATTTAACTTTACATAGTTTTTGCATTGCTAATAATGATTTACCAGAAGCTTCAACCATTTCATGTTTTTCTTCATCTAGTGGTAATTGGTTAGACAGCATAATTAACTCATTTCCCAAAATGTTGCACCTATTTAAAAAAAATAACATGCGAATATACAACTAAATTGGCATGTATAGTTCTACAAACATACCACCCATTTTCAACAAGTTTGTTTTTTAAGTGCACATCATTATATTGACGAACTCTTTCAGCAGCTTCGATGCTGAGCTGTTTATTAGTTTCTTCTTCGTATGTTAATTTAGCATCCTCAATTTCTATAGTTAAGTCTTCTAATAGTTGAGTAATTTTTAACTAATATAAAAATTGAAACACGTTGTAGAATAATATAAATAAATTAAATAAATTAAATAATTTTAACCTTAAGTTTAGAATTGAATTCAGATACAGGCATTTTAAACACAGACATGAAAATTTGAATACCATTATTATCTATTAATTGTTTTTGTGCTAAGGGAAATCGTCGAGTAACAGATGATAAAGCATAGATACAATTCTTTTGAACCTAGACAAAAATTTAATAAAAATTAAGATTAATTAAGTAAAATAAAATAAATATTAATAAATTTAAATAATCAAACGTATGTACTTACAGAAAATGTAAATTCATTATCAATATGCTTTAATAAAAGTGGTAAAATATCACTTTCTAAAGAAGCAATTTGAACTTTTTGATTATTAGAAGCAGCAGAACCAAGGAGTAATGCTCCTAGTGCTTTTAAAGAATTTGAATTACTATTAATACAAGGAATTATTATTAATTGTATCCTGAAAAAAAATTACTTAAATTAAATGGTTAAACTAGTAATATAATTTAAAAAGTTAAAGTGAATAATAAACATAGAACATAACTAAACATAAAATTTTGGCTGTAACTGGAGTAAAATTTAACAAAATTCCCTACAAATCAAATAAAAGTAATACAAACCCTTTATTTTTTACAAAAACTTCAGCTGTATCAACTTGATGTAGGAGATATTCAAGATCAGTTAAAATATTCTGAAGACTTTTATCACTTTCTTCATACAATTTCAATTGCTCTTTAAATCTATTAGAAAGTTCATCCATTATATCCATATCACTTTTTATAGTCATATTCAAATCTTTAAGATCATCTTTAAGTTCTTCATAAGATCTAAATTTGTGTGAATTATCAGGTAGACTATTTGGATCTTTCTGTTAATTAATTAAAAACATTTTAATACTAACTAGTAAAATATGATTTATTTTTCAAGTATAATTCATGAATTACTTACAAAATTCTCTGGTATATGGGAGTCTGTAATGGCCAAACTATTTGTTTTATTATTTCCATTGTCCTCCATTAATTTAGCCTTTTTTTCGCCTGTCTGGAGATCAATTTGTACATGCAATCCGGGAGGAATAGGTTGACCTAAAAATAAGTATAAATATTGTTACTGATTTATAAACTTTATATTGTTTAGCAAAAATTTCAATGATGAAATAGTTTATTTGGCCTATGATAATAATAAATAGGTAATTCAATTGATCAGCTCAAAAAAATATGATACTGTACCTAATAAGCAATCATATTTGGGTTTCTATATTTTTGAACCGTAACCAAAACCAAGAAAATAGATGTTTATTATTAGAAAATATAATTTAAATATCCAATACAGATTGCAGTTTACTTTTTAAATATTACATAATTCTACTACCTACATTTTAAAGAACAAAAAATGTAGATATTTATCACTCAAAGTATAACAGGTAATTATTTACTTAAACAAACATTTTTTAAAAGACCAGGGGATAAAATATAAAACATATGTAAGGAATATAACAGTATATAATAAAAATATATAAGACAACATTTTCTCAATAATACAAAACTTAATTGTATACCTTCGTCAATTATTTGCCATTCATTTGTTGGTACAAAATCTTTGGGCTTATTGAAAGTTGTGACATTTTTGGAAGATTCTGGCACTGTTTCAACAATTATTTCTTCAGGCTGTGGCAACACTCGGTCCCAGTGATAAAATGCTGTGTCTAGGTACCATAAGACACCCAACGACGTTGCTAAAAGAATAATTAAAAATAATCTGACTAACGGCATTTCAAACATTTTTTTCACGTTAATAATATGTAATCTTGGTAAGCTGCAGATAAATAAAAACAAGTATGAACCGATCGAGAGAAGACGTGTCACGAAAAGAACAAATTTATGAGTTTAAATAAATGCTTATGCAAATATTGAAACGCAATCGAAAAAATATCATCACTCATCAATAGAAATGTTGACTGTGTTGTCATTACAAACAATACAAACTTATTGAGTACGGTAACTAATTCAGTGTTAAAATATTGTATGATTATATTTTTAGTGATTTTAGTTTTTATTTTTACTTTGATCAGAAAACCAAAAACCGAACCGAGTGCAGATAACGCGGCAATTATGACACCCAATGAGAATCGAACAGATAAGACGAAAACGACGTCCGACAAGTGCACCAAGCATTCGGCCTCAACTACTTTTATTCTCTTAGTCATGGCCCCACTGAACCGGCATGGCGTCTGTAGGTAGCGCCACATATGGTTGTGCGGAAGGGGCAAACAACGGATTTTGTTTACCGGCAACGACGACAGCGACAACGTCGAAAACCGCTGTCGGCCATTATTGTTACAGTTGTCGTAACGTACACATTGTGCGCAATTGTTTCAATTTCACAACTACTCATTTTTTCCAACGCGTTTTTACTACAAACGCGACAGCACGAACGTTTAATACATTTTCACGTTAATAAACGATCGAAACATCAGAATGACCGAAGACTACTTTTGGGGTAAGTATGATGGCCGCGCGAAAACTTCGCACAACGCGTGTCGTTATTAATATGGTTACGTACTCCACACGTTGATGATTTTTTTTCGCTCCCTCACGTTAATCGATGACGTACTTCAACATTTTGCATGTTATCTTTTCTTGCGTGGTTAACACGTTTTTAAAAATTTATTGACGGCCATTTATACCGTACGATTTTTATCCCTAGGAGTGGCCCCCGGCAACTGAAAACTAAAAGTCACATGGTCCGCGTATCCGTTCCATGTATGAATACTTATTCCCGGCGTTAAAAAATACTATTATTGTCGCTGTTCAACACTTTAAATGGTTAAACCATCGTTTGTCCATTTCTTAATTTTACTTTTTCTAAACTCGTTCGTGGCTGTTAAAATACATTTCGGTTTTCCCCGTTAGACGAGAAAGCGTGTTGCCAATTATTTTTTTCAACAATTTTACTACGGAGTGTATAATATAATAGAGCTCGGTCTACTGAATATGTACTTATCTTTATACCAAGCGCTCGCACTTTTACTCCTTCCATGTACCTCGTGTTCCTGTAAAATTTTGTTAAATCTAATATAGTATAAAAATGCTATCGTTTCAAGGTAAAAAAAGTGACCTCCAATGTTTTATTTCCACTCGTGCATACTCTTCTGATTTTTAATTTTTACTATATAGCATGGCTGTATTATTATTTCAATTGATAATTTAATATTGTTAATCAATTATTCAGTGATTTTTTGCTCTTTGTACAAATTGAGTTGTTGTTCTCATATTTAACTATTTATCAACTAACTATTAATTTAAGTGAAATAAAAAAAGTTCATCGTATATTACAATTTTTTTAGTACTTTATATTATCTTCAATAATAAATGTGTACAACATTTTAGGAGTTACTTTGGATAAGACAAAGGTTACTGAAGTGTGGGATCCTGATGTAAAACCTGATGCCAATGATAGTTCTCACGTCTTCAGGGGTGAACATACTTTGCTTGTCAAACAGGTAAATTTCAGTTTAACCTTTTTTAACAGACAATTAGCACAAATAAATTTGTTTTTTAGGCTGTTCTAGGACCAGAAGTACCAGATGGTGAAGTTAATGTAATTGAAGTTGAAGCAATGGGTTACAAATCTGATATTAAGTTCCCTGTTGTTGTGTTGAAAGGAGGTACTGGTCATAGTCAATGTGTACTTGATCTTTTGTTCCCAGACCCTCCAGTTACCTTTAAACTTGTAAAAGGCAACGGCCCCATCCATCTATTGGGAAATCATTCCGTTGGTAGTAAGTATTCATTAATATTAGTTATATTTTTATTGCAATGATGAATCATTATTTGGGTAATTTGCGTCTGATAAGATTGTGATGAACCTTTTGTAGTTTCTGAGCTAAATAATGTATTATTAATTTTGATTGTATATTTTGATGTATATTTAAAATAAAAAATTTTACTTGGAGTAGCTGGTGAAGGAATGGCTGACGAAGAGGATGATGATGAGATTGATGAAGAATTTGAAGAAGAAGAAGAAGAGGTAATTGAAGAAGAAAAAAATAGTGTATGTAAAAGTCATATCAAATTTTTTAATTTTAACTAATATTATATTATCTATTATTTTAGGTAGATGAAAAGAAACGTAAAATAGCAGCTAATTCAAATTCAAAGGGCGGTAAAGCAGCTAAGAGGCCTAAAATTGATAACGAAGTACTTATATTTTTGTAGTTAAATTTTTTTAAGTTAGATAATCAAAAGATGGTATTAATACATTCACGTCCACATCAAATTCAGAGGTTGAGCGCATCCAGCCGCATAAATATTGATAAAATTACACTCGTAATGTTATCATATTAATAACACGTTTTATAAGCATAAAAATGCTGGGAAACCGAAACCAGCTGTTTGTTGTTGTTCAAATACTTATATTGAATGGCCAAGCTAAATATAATAATTGTTCGCCATCAGCCGACGATTTTATAAGACACAGAAATAATTGTGATATGACGACTGTGGGTCGACATCTTATGATGACTACGTGTCATCACCGGCATTAAACGTGTTAATTTACCAAAAATATCATTTTTTGAATATTATAATTCTTACATTTTTATATCTCCAATGAAGAGTGCCATAACTTACTTTTTTTTTCATTTTAAGTTAGTATTGCTATCTGTTAACGCATTTTTTTTTAATTAACCCTGAAAACAATACTTAATTACAGCCAAAGAGATTTTCAATCGGTATTTTGTATGAATACCCTAATGATAATTTTCCATTAAAAAGGTTATAACTTGGGTTACTATAAAATTTAAACAAGATAATCAACAAAAACTATTGCTAGTGTATAATTGAAACATTTTCTTAAACGAGTCTCATGGATTTAACTTCATTTTTTCGTATTATAGAATAATTGAATAATCTTTCTTATCAGGAGAATTGAAAAATTACTCAAAGTATGAATAAACTTATAATTAATAATTATTGATTACATTTTGCTTTTTTTTTTTTCTTGTAATATTAGTTAAAAAGATTTAAAATTCTAGGATGTATTGATACTGCATTATTAGTGTTTTAAATAAAAAATCGAATTTTTATTTAATAATTAATTTTTAAATTAATCAGTTGATCTTAGGTTCTAAGATACTGTAAGTTCTTGATTATGAGAAATCTTACTTTTTTTATATATTTCAAATGAAACATTATAATTTTATTACAAACATGTATTGCTATTAGTTATCAAATCCAGCAAATGTTGATAATGCATTTTAAGTTTTAGATAAAATTTATTAAATATCCTCCAAATTAAACATAAAATAATAGCTATCTAATTAAGAAACTATATAATAGATCGTAGTAGTTAATATATGAATAATTAATATTTAATGAACAAAAAAATTTTTAAACATTTCAATTACTATTTAAAGATAATAAAATCAAAAAGAAAGTTTTGGGGTTAGCCAATTTCTATATGTATATTTTTTAGATTATAAATATTAAATCAATTACCAGATAATAATTCAAAATTTAATTACATAACTCATAATAGAACTTGCTCGATTACTAATTTATTTTACTCTTAATTGAAAAAGTTTGATTGTTTTTATTCTAATTGAAATATCTCGATATAACTGTCATATAAAACATCAAGTATTGTAACCGAAAATAATACTCATGTTGGTTAAGAGAAAGGTTTCAAGAACGTTGTGGTTGTGTACCGTTAGAACCTAAAATGGAAAATTATCAGTTTATAAAATATTAATCAATAATTTATTATCATTGTGTAACATAGGCTTTAATACCGTTTTGTTATTGTATTTTTTATAAATCCTTAAGAGCATATCATACCCATTTGTGTTTCTTTTTAATTTCCATTCACCAGTTTCAATAGTATGCAAGTACCTCAAAGATTAAGAAAATAATTTTGAAAACCAGAATTAGAATGTTTTTTTGAATGTTAATATTGTTTTTTCTTATGATTTTTAGTGAGTTACGACACTCTTCGTTGGGGATGTCATTTTATTAATTTGGTAATATTTAAAGGTTTTTGTGATTGATATTGATTTTTCCATACCAATAATCTATCATTTTAAAGGATGCCATTCCATTATTATTTTTTATATTTTATAAGTATCCATGATAGTTTTAAAAAATTATATTTTTTGGTATAACTAATATGTGAAGATTTATAATGAATATCAGTGGGCATTCTAATTAATTTATATATTAGGTTATCTAATATTTAACTTATATACTTAGTTAATTTATTACCATAATACATAGGTCTCTGTTCCTAAATTTTGGGCAGTATTAATTTGTAATATGATACATACTCATGTTTGCTTCAAAATTAGAATATCATAAATGCCGATGCTTAAGCACAGATTATGTTCTTACCTTGGTTAAAATGAGTTGTTCACTCATATTAATACTAATACTAACCAGCTGTAGATTCTGCTGAGCCCAAATTTATTGTATGTTGATGATTTTCTATTGGGCTCAATTATAGTATGACAAATTTATGTTTAATCAAATAGCTAATTTTTTTTTATTTTTATTTAGAATTTAATTACCTCTTCAACCCAACTTATTACAACATTAGAGTTTTTTTATTTTAAATTATTCTAAAGATTAACCAGATAGACATTGTCGGTTAGTTTTACTTCTGGTTAACCTAATCAACGATTCTATCTGTTCTGAATTAGTCTATTATACAAGTTATTGTTTTATATCGAACATGGGTTCAGCGTTAGAAGCATAATAGTCTGTATTCATCATCATTATACCAAAAAATGTAGGTCAAATTACTTGTGTGCATTAAGTAAGGACATATTTTTCATTATCTACATTTTTATTTCTTAATCTAACTTGGCTTATAAATTAAGCAAAGGTAAAATGCATTTTATTTAAATCTCATTTTACTTAAAACTTAGGAATTAGTGTCTTATCTTTTTTTTTTGTATGTAATATATTGTCAACTTTTGTCCATATTACATTTAATTTACTAACAATTTTTTTTTTTTTTTTTCAGAGTAATTAAACTGAAACATCTGGCTTTAATGTTCCTGGATGTGTAAATTCCAAATGAAACAAGAGACACTGTCCTCTGGTGTTAATTTATTTAACAATTAAGGTTTTTTAATTTCAAATTTGTTTTTTTTTTAGTCTGACCTTCTATATGTAATAGTTAGGCATTTTAACTTAAGATAAGGAATCCTGTTATCTGCATATAGAAACATCCAGAATATTGAAATTACTAAAATTATATATTCATAATATCTGATGTATTTTTTTTTATTATTATTATTTAAGCCCTCCACTTATACAGTATAAATACAATGTCTTGTTTTAAATTCAAATTTTTTACCACATTTAAATTTATTTGTTTTTTTTTTTTAAAATAAAATTACATATCCTACAACTGGTTTAATGCATAACATGTTATGTATGGTGAATCATATGCTGTAGTACAAAATTTTGATCCATTTCTAGTTATAAATTGACATCCCACAAACAAAGTATCTTCTTTCATGTAGCAATATAACAATGTAATGGTCTGCAATGATAAAATGTAGCTAATAATTACAAAACATACTGGGAGTTGGTTATTACTTTTGAACTGATTTTCCATACTCTAATCCACGAGTCCTCGGATACGCTCAATAATAGATCTGCATCTTTAGCTGCTGACATGGATGTAACACATCTAGCATGTGCAGACACCTGAACTATCATTGGAAGCTGATCTTCTGCATCTTCTTCTACGAGTTTGATTGTTGGGTCAAATAAACGAATTGTTCCACATCCATAGCCTATGGCCATTAGTCCAATTCTAGTTATTTCTGATGTAGTGCATGGATGTCTAAAACAAATCGTTTGATGTTTGTATCACCACAATAGTTCTTTCAAATGTGTAAATTGTGAAACATGAATGGCAATTAACTACAGTGTGCTATAATAACCTTGAATGTTAACCAACCCTCCAAACACTTTAGTTCTTGCAATGATCATCAATTCTCCACAATCAATTTGTGAGAGTACAGTACATCCTGACTCATCACAAGACACCAAATTATATTTGTAAGACGATATGTCCGCAATAGGAGCCCCATGTAACAGCTTCCTATCCAAAAATACGACTTGTCCGTCTTCATCTGGTCCAAACACTCTTATTGATCCATTACTATTGCCTAAACATGTAAATAATTGCTATAGTCTTGTAAAAATAAAACTAAATTCACTTACCAACACATAGATAAGTACATTCAAATGTAGCTATCCCTTTAGCGTATTTCTCCTTCATATTTTTGTCCTCGCAATTGTGTGTGTAAATACGTTTAAACTGTTGATCACAGTCATATATGATCAGTCCTTCTGAACATGTGACTACTAGACAATTTATATAACCAAGTGTACACCAAAGTATCTAAATATACGAAAATAACCATGATGCTGATTTCAGAATTTTACTTATTAGATATTTGGAAATATTTGCATGTCTTGTTTTTATAAACAACGGATGTTTAATTTAAAATGTCAATTTTTTTATTTATAATTGTTTTTTCTCAAATTTTAAGTATTATATATAAAAAAAATTAATTTGAAGAATATAAATTTATATTTAGTCTTCAAATATATTTAGGCATGTAAGTGATAGTGACAGTAATGCGAGTTGAAATATTGTCTTTTTTTTTTTAATTATAAATATCAATTAGATTAATAAGTCTAGACCATAATTACTCCAGTTATAGACCTGTAGAAGACAAATTTAATTGTTTGCAGAGTGAAGGAATAGGGATAGTCATTACTCGTTATGTGGAAGGTTTGATCACTAACATTCTATGGAAACTTAATAATTAGTTGGATGGTAATTTGAATACAGTTTTTCAGTTAATTTAAAGCTATAAAAAATATCTTCCCAGTTCCAAAATTTATAAAACTACTAATTATTATGCATTTATGCAAGTAATTTGTAATAATTTTACTTGGGTGACGTCCGTCTTCGTGTCGAGACAATATTGCGGAACATCGGTTGTGCCATCCACCGAGTTGTCTGTACCCAATATGTGGACTGTTTGCCGGTCAATAACGGCAAAATCGTGCAACGTCTTTTGATACTTTGATACGTTCACGGCAATGTTGTTCGTGACCGCCGATACGGTACCTTTAATGAAAATTTGTTTTTCCTTTGAGTATAACATCCGTCGTCCGTGGATGCCAGTTATTTTCAACTCAAATAAAAGATTTTAACAAGTTATTTTATTACTAACGTGAAATCGGTATAAAAAGATTTACATAAAATTCAACTATAGGTACGTACTGACCGCGATAATATTTAAAAAAAAAGTGTAGTTATTACGATTATTGTTACCTATAATAAGTATTAGTTAAACAGAACCAAATCATACGTAAACAAAGACGAATAGGGGTTGAACTAATGGTTCATTGTTGGTAGATATTCAAAACTCTTGCAATCGATTCGCTAATCGTTAAGTTTGAGAATAAACTCAATAAACTTTATTATTATGTAGTCCATTATTAATAGCAGGTACGCTCAAAAGATATTAGGTATCGATTTGTCATTATATTGACTATTTTTATAATTTATGCTTTCATTATTTACTCATTGTTCTTAGTTCCCTAATGTTCTACCATTTAAATTACTTATTCATATTTTACTGATTTTAGTCATTTTAATTTTTAGGTACTTATTTGACTACCCAAGATACCGCGCCGGCGCAAATCAGATTATGTAGTCAATAATAATTATATAATATTATCATAATATTTTTTTTTTATAGTCACACCACACCACAACATTTTTCGTTCACAAGGTCGACAAAGACTTTCGATATTATCACGTGCGGTCACACTGTACGCTATTTCTTTTACACTTATTATGTTCATACTCCTTGACTTGCTATTGTGAATACAGAATAGTGATTTCGATAATACCGAATTCGGTCTTCACAACTCGTATTGTTGATCACAACACGTTTTTTCGTACATAACCTCGAGGTCGAGACGTTTGTCGTAGTTTATTGAATTTTTTTTCAACGCAACAGATTTAAGTGAGTATTTCAAGACTTCGAGTCTTCGACACATACTTATTAAATAGTTAACTATTCAAAAGCGAACCGATTTTCATAGGAGCGAACGTGTGTTTTATTACAGGAAACATGCCGGAATTAACGGAAATCGATGCGACAAAAAAGGTAAGCTTCGAAGAGCCCAAGAAAGATGCTGCAGACAGTGACAGCGATTCCAGCGGCGTAGATGTTGCTGCCGGCAAGGGTGGTGAAGGAGCGAGTGTTGTCACCGCTGAAGACTTGTCCAACAAGGCTAGACAGTCAAGAGGCGAGAAAAAAGCTAGAAAAATCATATCCAAACTTGGTCTTAAGCAGGTGTGTGGTAGAAGTATATTGTTTTGATTATTTTGCATGCCGTTTATCGATCCTCAAATTTTTTTTATTGGTTTTTTTAGATTCATGGAGTTAATCGAGTGACTATTCGCAAGTCCAAAAATATTCTGTTTGTTATTAACAATCCTGATGTCTTC
Source organism: Melanaphis sacchari (assembly GCF_002803265.2). Taxonomy (NCBI): domain Eukaryota; kingdom Metazoa; phylum Arthropoda; class Insecta; order Hemiptera; family Aphididae; genus Melanaphis; species Melanaphis sacchari. The sequence continues at coordinate 199,643 of NW_020271525.1, read as the reverse complement.
AAGAACCCGGCATCTGACACTTACATTGTGTTTGGTGAGGCTAAAATCGAAGATTTAAGCCAGCAAGCACAAGTTGCAGCTGCTGAGAAATTCAAGTCGGCTGATATGATGCCGAGTGTATTGGACAAAGATAGTGCATCTAGGCCAATGGTCAGTCAACCTATCCAAGAAGAAGAGGAAGAAGAAGGCAAGATTGATTATAAGGGAGTAGAAGAAAAGGACGTAGACCTAGTCTGTGCGCAAGCAGGAGTAACTAAGCGCAAGGCTATTGATGCATTACTAAGAAACAACAACGATATTGTCAATGCTATTATGGACTTGACAATGTAAAACTAGGATATTTATATAACGTTTTAAGGGAGAAAATTATCATTGTTTATTCTTTAGACTGATGATAAGATCCAATAATAAATAAGCACATTTACTACATGATCTTCTGTAAAATTGATTACTTCCTTTACGTTATTTGTATATACTATTTTTCGGTTCAATACAAAACTTTCTCTGGCTACATATTGAGTTACTTTATTTTTATAGAAACCTTAAAAATAAACATTGATTTATCTTATCTCAGTTATATATTAATGCCTCTTAAAATTAAGTAAATAATAAATCAATTTTTTAATGTTATTGAATTTCCTTTTAAAATAACATTTAAATAATATATTTATTGTTAAATGGACAATATATAATGCAATAATTTTGGTTTTAAGTTATCCTATTAAAAAATGTTACAAATAATATTAATAAAAAAATTTAAAAAAAAAAAGTTAACATAATCTTGTTTGAAATTATTGCTAGGTATGTAGTTATTGGAGCAACAAAATTACAAACATTTAAATGAAGAAAAAAATTAACAATCCTAGTAATATTTACAAAAATTTAATTACTATAAAACAGTGGTTATAAATACATTGTTCCTACGACCTTGAAGTTAAACAATTTAGCTATGAAGATATCTAACAAGTATTTTATATTGTAAGGTAATCCTTAGCTCTATGTGCACAATATATTTCATACTTTTTTTACCTAATATGTTTTCACATTGACAATTATTAAAATTTAATTACTATTTGTACACTCAATGTATCATTATTATAGTCTACTGAAGTTAGGTATTTGTCAAATGATCCATGCCTAATATTAAATATGAAATTTTCATGTTAACAACATTTATAGATATGTAAAAGATACCACTCTAGAACAAAAGCTCTAAAGTTTTCTGACAGTATGGTCATAATAAGCGTGTGCAGACTTCAATTTCTGGTCGAGTCTTGAACAATTATGCTCAATACTTAATCAGTGCCCCTATTATTTTTTTTTAGCTCATTAATGTACATTCTAATTGTAAATTAAAAACTGTATAAATAGAATCAAGTTGTATGTATACACAACATTAATGTGTTTATTTCTAGACATATATTTTTGAAGTTACTAAAGTTTAAAAAAAAAACATGGTTTAGTGAACAATAAATTGTTTATACACAATATTTTATTACACAAACTTAATTATATAATAATTTTTTTTTAAATAATTATAAATGAATTATATTTCCTTTACTATTTTGAATTTGTCAACATCAATACTAGATGTTAATTTTGGTTCAGTAAACATCAATAACTAACTATTAAGTTGGTTTTACTGTATAATACTCCTTAATTTATTTTTTACTGTTATTAATTTAGAAAAAACCTGTTCACAGAAACGACTTGTTACTGGTATTACACTGAATAATTTCAGTACAATGAATAATAATTATTTGCTACTATATAATTAGCAATGAATGTATTGATTTAGTGGTTGAAATTGTATTATGCTTCTAAAAAGATTATGGTCGAACCAGAGCTCAACCGCCCACCCCATGTGCACACCTATGATGGTCATTCAATGGAAATAAATTAATACAGTTAACTCAAGTTTTCACCAGATTCTCATCAAACATTTGCAAACCTGTCTATACTCCATACCATGTGACTTGTGACGACCTAGTTGTTACAATTGTATTTTTATCAATATTAAAGTAAGAAAGCATTATGTAAGATATCAAAATACCTTAAATGTGTTATTATAAGTGTCAAAATCTCAATATTATATATTTTAAACATAATAATTTTTAGTATTCATAATAATTCATAACACAGCAGTTATGAAAAATGTATTATAATATTTATACTTTGAATAGATTGATTCAGTAAATTATTGTAGTTTATGTACAGACTACAGACATTGGACATTGCCTATTCCTTTTTATAATTGTATAAGTAATAACTTTTAATTTCTTGTAAATTATAATTTAATTATCTTAAATCTTAATGGAAATGGATTGAGAGTGTGAAATAGTCAATAGATTCATTTTTATGTATAATATATAATATAAGTTATTTTAGAAATACATCTATAAGAATTTTTTTTAAACTAAACTCAATTTCTCAAAAAGTCAAAATCTTTCAAGATTGCTTTACCTCTTCTAAGTTCTGACATATTTAATATATCTATTTTTAATTATTTTACTAGAAAACAGTAAAAAATATATATATATAACTGTTGTAGTTATTTATATTATATACACGGTGTAAATCTATCATAGTAGGTATCTATATACATTAAACATTAAATTATACTATCGAAAACAGTTTAACATTATTTAGCATCTATTAACATCACTACAGTCTACATTCATTTTATACTTCAGTTCATTTTCTATTAGATTGTATAGATACCATAGTACGTATTGTAATCCAACAGTACAAAACATTTTTTTTTTTTTTTTGAACATATTCAGTATTGATAGGTTTATGGTTTATTGAAGTACATAAAGTACCTACGTATTTACAGTGATCAAATTTTACTCATCGCTCATTAATCATTTGGTAATCGGTTTCCATTAATAAATATATAGTCTAAACTAAATATGCAAGGTTAAAACACTTGGGTAATCTAATGTAGGTAAACATCAATAAAAGAGATGAATTGACTTTCAGAATTCAAACTTAAATATCTATTGTTATCTTCATGTATAGGTATCGATTATGTAAATATTTATATCACCTGTAAAAACCGTCGTTATCACATTTCTTAATTTATTAGAATCATAAATTACTTTTAGCAAAGAATTCATAAAGTTATCACTATCAGATACGGGTAACCTAAATATTATATAGGTATATATATTGTATATTAGAGCGGTCCTAAAATTTGAAGTTCAAAAATTTTTTCATCTCATCGCCCAAAACAGTGTTTATATATACAAAAATTAACCATAAAAAATATGGGATCGATCGGCTAGAGTTAACCCGTGCCTATTTGAACTTTCAAATTTTTTCAAAATTTTTGTTCTTATGTTGTAAATAATGTAAATCGTTGGTCAAATTGAAATTTACTATGAATACTAAATTAAATTAAACTACATTTACAACAATAATTTTCGTTCTATTATTGTTTTAATATCTTCTACTGTTGGTGAGATATATTAAGTATTAACCTTAGTGTTTAAAAAGCCGTCTGTACGACTTTTTTCAATATTACCTATAACGTATATTACAATTTGTATTCTTTATTTATTTATAACTATATCTAATTTTTTTCATATCTTCAAGAGTTATTTTTATAAATCAAAGCAACTTATATGGGTATTATTTGGTATTTAAGACTTATGAGTTTAAGTGGTCGGAGTGGTCCGTAGAATTTAGAGTTATGGATTTAATGGTCTGTGAAATCCAAAATATTGACGATCGCTGATATGGTTAACCCATATCATATTATAAATATTATAACAGCGCGAAATCGAGATAATTTATACTGTGTTCGATAGCGCGAACAAGGTCAGTTATTTAATGATATTCACATTGCCTTTCACTGCCGGACTAGGGGGTGCGATAAGTGCTTATGCACCGGGCGCAAAAATCTTTTTATAATCTAAGTAATATTACTAATAGATGAAAATTAACCCTATTAATTTATATTTTTTAACGGTTTCATCAATATAATAATATAATCCTGATCGGCGGTGTCGATTCATTATTTCGACTGGCGATGAGATAACGTTTTGAAATGTATTGTAGGCAATTATGTAAAAATACCTATTCGTGTATGGATATAATTATTATAATTGGTTTTTATTTTTATCCCGAAATAACGACGTCGTTGATCGTCAATAACAATAATATGCCATAAATTATTATGTATACTGCATTATTGTTCTTTAATATAATTATTAATTTAATAACAGAATTTTGACTGGAACAAGTTGTACGATTTTGTTTTGAATCTATCTATGATAAATGATAATGTTCACATCACTCATTGCAGAAATAGGTACAAAATTATTTTTTATTAGCATTTATTTGAAGATAAGTTATTTTTTATGCAATCGAACAAATTTGATTCGTAAATAAATGATACCGGTTTAGTATGATAAGTAGGTACCTATCTATCAATATTTTTTTATTCTACGTATACAGTTTAAATATTATATTACTAATCTATTAAGTTAGAAATGTGCAAAAAATGGTAAATCTAACCAATTTCTCTCCCCTATTCTTAGGTTATCTCTTTATAGGTATAAACATACATGGCAGAGGGGATAAGGGCACTAAAATTAATTTTTGGCACCGGGTACTAATAATGCTAGAAACAACACTACGTCACTGCTGCCTTTAAACATTACCATTTTGTTGTAAATAAAAATTAATAATTTAAATAAATGAAATTTTATTTTTTTACAAGAAAATATATATACGTATTTTTTTCTAATTTTAGGCGTTTTAGCATGATTTAAATAAATTTCAAGCTTAGTATAAAAATAAAAACAAGAGTAATTTACTATTTTATTTTTTTTTATAGTACACACAACACGCATGCAACAATTATGATTGTTCACCACTGTAAAATATAATCGGTAAACATTAATGTCTCGTTACAATAATATATACGTGTATTAAAGGTGTTATTGAATTGGTAGGTATATCTTATTAATTCTATAAGCATGCGACCGTGAATTTTCTTTTGAGTCTTGGACCTTGGTTGTGCTAAATATTATAACGCAGTAGAGCTTTATTTTTGAATTGTGTCACTTCCCGAACAACACCTTTTGAATTTTAAGAACTTTCGAATACTGCGATACAGAAAGTATTACTTATTCTTTTTTTTTTTACTGTTGTTTGAATGTTTTAGATATTCTTTCAGAACATGGTTTCAAATCTTATATAAACATATAGACCAGAACACATATTGGTCATAATACTCATAACTCATAAACATTCATGTAAAGATCATAAATTTGTTAAAGAACCTAATAATCAATAACTTATTATAGAAGCTGGGGTCATTTAAATTAGTATAACTGACCATTTTTCAACTATTCTCGCTGTTGAACAAGATAATAATAATAAAATAATAGAACATCATTTTTTCTAAATAACTAATTGTATATGTAGAATTATTAGATCATATCAAAAATATTTGCTGGGTTGAGATCTATACAATTTTTGATGTTGACGTAGTAAATATCTTTCAAAATAAAATAAATAATGTAATTAATGCTTTAATTACATACAAAAAAATTAAACACTAAAAGTAAACTACTTAATGTTTTTTTAATATTTTTTATAAGTGATAGTTGAGTAAAAAATGTATCAAGTACCTATGTCTTATAACATAATGGTCATAATGTATATACTATATGTATAGTGTATGTTAACATGGTTTGGATAAACCATGTACAGGGAGTACAGTCAAGTCGGATATTCATTAGCTTGTCATTGGTACACAAACACCGAAGATGATTTGTTAATTTCCCACTCAATTTGAGAACCACTACATTTTACTGACTTCATGATGTTGTTCATTACACATTTACACAACAGAGGGGTTACTTAATTCCTCCTTTTTTAGTAATTAAAATTCTGCAATGAGTAGTAATGAATTGATAAATAATATTTATGTATCAAAAATATTTATTTCGACTACTTACTTAAAAATATTATAAGATCAATGATAGTTAGGTAAAAAAGAAACATTTATCACAATATTTAAAAAGGTATTGTAGATACAATATAGTACAAAAGTTGAATATTGATCGTTGTTAAATAAGATGACAAATCATTTAAAAAACCAAATTAATTGATAAAAATTAAATATTTCCAAAATTATCTGCTTATTGTTTCTTGTATATCCTCTTTAGGATCACATAGTCTTCTAAACTCTTGCCCCACTTCATGTAACCATTTATTACACACTAGGAAAAAAAATAAAATATAATCATCAATACAAAATGCATTTAAATTGTTTTAAATAAAATACCCCATTTTGAGCCTTGAAGTACAGGACATGCAGCGTGTCTAGTTCTAAGATCCCCATTTCCGCTTGGATACAAATTAAACCATACAGCAGCTGTTCCTTTCACAGGTTGTAGTGCTACGCCTAGCCAAGGAAATACAGTAGCACCTCCTTGAGCTACATCACTCATCTATAATTAAATGGTAATTAAATTAACATTCATATAAATATATATTTATATTATAGTTCTTAATGTAAATTCCTTACATAAAATAAAACAGTAGCAATTCTATTTCCGGTTCCTAAGGACTTGAATGCATTGGTCTCTTCAGACTAAATAAATAAAATGTATTTTTATTTATAATTGAAACTACATATCATTATAAATTAATAATTAATAATAATCATTGTAGGTACATACTCTAGCAAAATCATAATGCGGATCATAATGTCCGCCAACTCCATAGTTAACCACTTGAAGTTCCTCAGCTGTCTCTGTTGTAAGACCTGTCATCACTTCAACTCTTTTGGCAACATTTTCTACTACAACATCTTCGTGTTCTTTTAACCAAGCCGATTTGCTTATTCGATAATCAGCGAATTCTAATTCACCGGTTTTATAATTTTGAACAGTAGCTCGTTTAAGCTATAATATAAATTTAAATTAATACTTTAAATTTAAAGTAAAAAAAAAAACTTACTCGGGGCTGGGCCATACGTTTAATAACTTCTATTTCATTGTCATACAGAACATCTCGATAAAGAATTATTCGAGGACTGAGATAAGCTTCTTCTTCTTTGAGTGGAGCGATTAATAAACGAGGATTCCTATTATTATTTGTGTAACGACATCGAAGTTGAGAACTAATTTGGACTGACATTAAGTTTTCATTTCTACACAGCATATGATAACGTTCTCGTTCTTCAGGATCTAACGTTGAAGAAACAGCTTTTTGAGATTGATCACTTTTATCGATTTCAGTTGTTCCATTTTTTATTGCAGCTTCGTAATATGCTAGATTGCCCAATGCACGTTCGTGATTTGGAAGTATTGATAATAATTCAATAGTTAAATCTAATGCTTTTTTCAAATTTCCTGCAATAAATTAAATAATTAAAATTGTATACACATATATTACAATAAAATAATTTATTATTTACCTTGCATAAAACTAGAATATGCAAGATACTCCAAGATTTCCCAACGAACTGTTACATTAGATCTCTCTTGTTCGTGCCTTGTTAAAGCTTCATTCATCCATAATTCTGTATGATAAAAATCATAGCTATTATACGACTGGCGGCCGAGTTCAAAACAGTCACCAGCTAAAAAAAAACATTGATGAATGTTATTTAAATATATACTTATAAATTTTATTTGAGAGATCTAGTAGATAATTTACCTGATAATTGAGTGCTGTATTGAATGCCGTTCAATTCTCCCCTAGCAACCGATGCCGTGTCGAGTTTATACGTGTCTTGTAATCTAATAAGTGCAGTTGCCGCACCGGTTAAATCTTCATCTGTAGGGAACTTAAGGAGTTCACGATATTGAGTCAGATTTTTCATAGCAGCTAAAAGTGTACAGTTTAAAAAATATAAAATTGTATATTTTTAATGTTTACACTTTATAATCATATATTCTTAGTATATACTCATGAACTTACTTTCATAGTATGGATCTTGCATCAATTTTTCTGTTTTATGCCAGTCGCTAGTTAATCGTTTTACTAATAAATAATCATTGATCGGATTTGATAAATAATTAGTTACGTCTCTGGCTGCAATTGAATGTTCTTTTTCGTAATCCACAGCATGTCTAGGAACAAGAAATTATTAAGAAAAATTATTTGTAATTAATTTTACTTTTGAAATTTCACTATCGACTTAATTAAGGATAATTTTCAATACTTTTTTAATACTGCTATTCTATGTTCTTGATCGGAAATGTATTGGTGCAGCGTTTTTAAAAGAACAGATTCGGTATCCAACAACTCTTCCAATTCGGAGAGTGCTGTGTACACTTCGCCTTGTAGAGGTGTACATAGAGCCAAACATAATGGCAATGCCACCCATATAGGGGGCATTCCTAAAAAAAATAAAATAACATTTTAACAACACACATTTATTGGAATTTAACTAAACAGTTTAAATAATTTAAATGTAAAAATATAATCTATCAAAAAAAAAAAAAAAAATAAATAAATAAAAAAAATAAAAAAAATTGTTCTAGAACTAATACAATGAATACGCTGTAATTGGTAAACGTCATAAGTACGTATAGTCGTATATAGGTTGGATAACCGAATCCAATATCAGTGAGGATCCAAAGGTGTCTGTTGACGCGTGTATTATATATCATTTATGTAATTATTATTATTATTATTATTATTACGTTTATCTGTATTGTTATATTATCTTATTCTCGCCGATATTTGTTTGATAGACCTTCAATTATTATATTACTTATTTTAGTGTGTGTTGAACCGTGTACCCATGTGCATATACGTGTCATCGTGTCCGTCTCCGCAAAATAAATAAATTATTAAGCTATATAAAAAAGGTGTCAGCTTAATATATTAATAAAAAACTTATACAGCCCACTAAAACCGACGGCAACAGTGTCCCTAGAGCTTAAAATATAAATTATAATATAATTTTTTTTATGCGTTAAATAATTAAATGAACCGGTTAGAAATTGAATTTGTATCTATATAAAATAACCAAAAATATATTATTAAAAATTTTAATAATTTTATTAAGTATATTATATAAGGAGAAATGTACTTTCAATATTTGGTCGAATTTAGAACTAAAGCCATATAAACAGAATGACTTTTTAACGAACGACAATCACTTTATCATGTTAATGTTTTCGTAAATAACAAACTGTATAATTTTGTATGGGTACTTAATCTTTTTTTAGTGAAAATAATTTATCAAATTTCATTAACTTATTTAAATAATTAAATGTATACTTTAAAATTAGGAATATATTATTGTTTATTGATTATACAATTACAATGAAGTTTTTTGCTTTTGCATTTTTTTTTTTTTTTTTTTTTTTTTTTTTTCCAATTTTAAAAAAAAATCTGTGAATTAATATAATAATTATTGTGATAATATACAAGTTATAATATGAATAGTGATACCTGACTATCACATTCTCATACTAAGATTATAATATTTATAATGGTCATTCGTCATCATATTCACAAATATCAACTGATTGGATATGTAATGTTATTATAAATAAAATAAAATTGTTCATGTAAAAATAATTGATAATGATTATTAAGATAAAAATAAACCGGTCATTTGGGAGAGTTATCTATAAATTATGGCTAAATGTTTTAAACCATAGGTACTTTATATTTCATGTTATAATATGATATAATTATGGGAACCATTTAAATATACGGAAACTAGTGAATCGGTCAGTTAAATTCATCATCACAGTCATTAATTCTATTTCTATTGTTAATTGAATTAAAAAAAATAAAAAATAAATGTATAACACTTATTAAAAATAGGGGCAATGGTTGAAAGGATGTAGTATTACTTCCTAGTTCCTATAGATAAAACACATGTGTAGAGAGTGAAAGATAAACGTTTTACATAACATCAGCATTATATTAAAATTAACATTTTGTAGACGAACACGTAAAAATAATTAATATATATATACTCGCAAAGATAAGAAAAAAACATATACATAAATTGTTTAATCTTATCTCGTGAATATTTATTACTGATATATGAAGATAAATATTGTTATAACATCCGATGATTATAATAAAAAATAATTAATATTTCTAGATACAATAAATAGTTATTAATATTAGTTATTTTACTTTCTAAACAAATGTTTATTGATAGCCTATGTATAATCGTATAGACGAGTAGTGAACACATGTACATTTAAATAAATAGTAAATACTAATAATATATTAAACAATATATTATATAGTATAGGTATACCAACACCGTGCAGCAATTCATAATTGCGGACCGCATGTAGCCGATCGAGTACAGATATAGACATAGTTAATAGATTTATGTAAATACTAATACAATAATACATAATAATTATTTCTTCCAAAGTATGGAAATCAATATTTCCCTTAAACTTATTTCAACTAATTAACTACTGCCTACCCAATATCTCATATTATAAAACGTGAATTTGATATTAAAAGCAATAGTTAATTTTAAATTAAATAAAAATTCAATTTTCAAACTTTAACTATAAAGAAAATTAGATTGAATTAAATATAATAACTATCTACTTTTAAATAATATTTTAAAATCTTGCTATGTAATGGAAACGTCATTAAATAAAAAATGAACAGGAGCAACGTTAGAGCTAAAGTGCAGCTTATCTTAATTAACGTCCATAAATCAAAAGAACAAGTCCATAAACAATAATGTTAAAAGTTATAACGCATAGCTGTATAGGTACATTATAATAACTATGATATCAATAAAGGTAGATTTTAAATTTCTCCGTATTTTCACAGCCTCCGGATATATTTGAACTCCTTCTGGATGGATTAACTACATATTATACAAGCCGTGAAAAAGATAAAAAATTTCTTTGAATGTTCCGGTTGACAAAAAAATTTGAATTAATTATGGGTACTATTTAAATTTACATTTTAAGTAATTTATTTTAAAAATGAAATACTATCGTAGAACAATAACTTTATAAAAAATAATACTAAACCATTATTACTTATTCACGAACCACTATAAGGATAGGTAATAATAATATCACGTTGAGAACTTGTTAGCATACGCCATACCACATTGTTATTAACCTAACCTCATGCAATACCTGGATGACCTTACATTGCGATCGTGACATCTTGTGCCTGTGGCTATAATAGAGATTATATTTTCACTTTTTACACGTTAGTAAACTATTACTTATATTATTCACTGAATTAATTCAGTAAACGATAATTAAGAAAGATGATAGTACAAAAAAAGTTAGTTTATTCTTAAAAAAATCAATATCCAAAGGAAAAAAAAAAGTAAATAAATACAAAACTTCTATCCCTAAACTACCAGTAGATTTATATATTACAACTTTATAAGTTAAAATATATTTTTGTATAATATTAATATACGAGAAGATAAATCATATTCAATTATTTGTTCGCTGGATATATTTTATTGTCCTCACAACTTTTTTTTTTTTTCATTAGAAAGAATTAGAAATACTTATGTCTTCAGTTGATAACTTCAACAAAATTATTTTATGATAAAAATATTAAGTTACACTAATTTTATAACTATATTTTACTGCCTAAATATACTTTCAAAAACATTTGTACTTTTGCACATTACTTATACAATGGCTATAAAATGTACATTTATATTGGAAAATTATAATAGTAATATTATATGTAATTTTGATAATATTTATTAAAGTTGGAATATTAAATGTATATAAATTAATGTTACTGTCATTGATGGAAATCAGTTATTGAAGACATAATATTAATTAATTGTTGTTAACAATGCATAATTTTTTCAGACAATTATTAAATTATATAATTTATTATTATCATTAACAATACTTGACCTTAGCAGACAAAGTTATAAAAATCATTTTAATTATTAAGTTTAGATAGACATATTACTAAATAAATGTTTTTAGGTAATATCAAAATTATTAAGAGCATATCTATGGTAATCAGATAATAATTTTTCAACCTTCAGCTTCTTAACTCCTTGAAGTCTGAAATATTCATCTTGAATTAAAATGTCGTCATTTTACTTTTTTTTTTTTTGTGACATATTTTTCCTTCAAATAATACACTAAATTTTTATAGCTCGTTATATTCATTAATATTTTATAAAAATAATACAATAATATTAAATGTTCATTACATTACATTTAATGCTCACAATTCTATATATTAATATTATTTATGACTATAAAATACGTCAATGTTAAAAAATTACACAATTTTCAACAATGGCTGCCAATGTGAAACTTTATCAACAACAGCTAATCAATATCATAATTTTCTTTATTTTTAAGATAACTGGGTCAGAATTAAGGTGTGAGCACTGAAGATTAAGCCTATTGAACCGCGGGTTTAATGGCACCTTTTATTTTTTAATTCTTTTTTTTTGATTGATCACTTACAACAGTTTATGGTGATAATAGATTAAATTCTATCCTAAGCTAAAGCAGTTCAATTGTCGTATTTTTATTTCATTGAAATTGTTTATATACATGAATACGTCGAACTAAAGCATGGCAGTGGGTATGGTTTTCAGCTTATTATGACGTACGTATTTAAAATAAAATAAATCCTTTGTAATTTTATTTCATTTTTATTGTTTAGTAAAACAATAAAAAATATAGACATTAAATTTACAATATTCCAAGTCTTAATTCATGAATAAAAATAACATATATACCGCAAGGAATAAGCATGAATAAAATTATTATTTCATTATGATTTATTTTTATATCTTATAATTTACTTCATTTTTTTATACTTTTAAATAAACTACAAATATGTAAAATATCTTAATAATTTAAGTCTGCTCGGTAAGCATAATACAAGCATAAATAAATATATCATGATTCATTTTTTATTTTTTTAACTTTTTACTTAAATTGTTTTTCTTTACTTCTAAATAGTATACAAATAGGATAAGCATTTAAATAATTAAATTTTTTAAAAAAATTTAAATAATTTAGGAATATAAGGAATATTATGTGCTATTATTCTGTCTTACATAACATGATGTGTACCTATAATCTATTATTATCTGATATTCTATTTTTTCATTATCATACATTAAATACATTAAATTTAATGTAAGAACTAGTTTATTGTTCATTAATTTACAACATGTGTATTTAATCTACAATCAAATTAACCATAATGAGGATCCACACATTTGAGAACCAATGAGTTCAGAAAATTTAATATTTATATACGCCAAAGAATCCATCTGCTAAAGGTCCCACCCATGTCAATTAACATAATATACAGTACTGTTCTGGCCAATTGCCACTGGTTAAAAAAATAATCACTGGCAGTTGACGACATGTACATACTATTTACTATTATCACATTGTGAATATATTTTGTACTTAAACTTTGTTATATTATCATTCGTACAGAGTGTTTTAAAAATCTAGTGTTTCACACGTCAAACAAAATCGATTAAAAAAAAAAAGTAAAATTTGTTATGTATAAATATTAATGTTTATGCATTCTATATTTGTGTTTATTTGGTAAGTTAGTTAACTGAAGTTTTAAAATAATTTCCATAAAATTCTTAAATATATAAAAAACGTAAACGTAAAATTTAAAGTTTGATAAAATATTAATTATGTATTATATACATTTCACCACTTCTAACATTCATTCAAAGATAGTATTCATAATTTTAAGTTTAATAATAGGTCAATTATACTTAAATATTAAATTTTAATGTATAGGTAATGCATGAGTCGGAGAGAGAAAAAACGAATAGTGCACTATCATTATCTTAAGTCTTGTAAAAGCAATATTTTATATCTTAGTTTTTTAAAAGATTTATTTTTAAGAAAGTGTAGGCAGGTACATTATTTATTTATTCTAGGATAGGTATAATAATTTTTTTTCTAAATCTTATATTGATTATATTAAAACTTATCTACATTAATAGTTAATAGTTAAGTATATGTAAATACAACATGTGCGTACAAGTTATACCATAAGCCTATCACATTCATATTAAGTAACTCCGAATTGGCATTTATAAAATATTATACACAAGTTGACCATGAAAAAACATCATCTTGTATGAGTTACATAGGGAAAACCGGTACGTCACGCAGTGAACTGGAATGTGTACTTTTTACTCGTGAGTTCATAACCCCTGAAATTTGAAAGTATGTGACTTCATCCCTCAGACAATTAAATAATACTATATTAATTAGCAGAAAACACAGTGACTATATATTCATTATCTTAAAATGTTACTTATCAACAAATAGGTAGGTACTAACTATAAGTAACTAATCATATTATTATTACAGACAAATAATTGTTAAATCGTAATAAAATAGGTACATATTAAAATGTGTATAATTGATACCTGCAGTTTTAGATAGGTTAGGTTGGGTTAGTATTTTTAAACCTTTATGTATATATCTCATACAATGGTGTAGACGTATCTAAAATATCATTATTTATTACAATACAATTGTAAAAACGAAATTTATTGTGAATCATAATACATAATTATTTCGACAATTCAAACATCATTTTAGAACGAATATAAGTTGCGTGCATCATATTATAATGTATCCATTTATTTGTATTCATATTTTTAGGGTGTCGACTTTTGATATATTGGTATTACAATAATGTAATATATTATTGTATACCTACTGTTACAAGAGAAAGTATATTGTACCACGATAATATATATATATATACATGATAATATGATATATTATGTTGTTATTAATATCAATGATAATATGTAGTTACTCATCCGAAGTCAGCATTTTTTCGTGTTTACTATTCGACACAATGGATATGAATTTAAAAATGAGCAAAACAATACAGAACTAACAGAAGCCTTGTCCCACATATAACACTATAAAAGATATATAAGCGCCAAATGAAAGTAATTCCTCTAAACAGCACGGCAATTGAACGGTATTGGAATAATTATACTCTTAAGATGGTACATTAACGAATATTAATGTGATAATGAACCAAAGTACCGCTACTATACAACATTGTGACATGAATACAAAATTATCGATTTCAATTTAATGAAGATCAAATCGAATTAATTTAAATGCCGATCAGCATTAATAAAACTCACCAATCATCAAGACTGCCACAGTACCATCAATTCAATCTTGAATGCATACCATGGTAAAATAAATATGATTTTGTTGCAATAAAAACTTTTTTATTTTACGTATCGTTGAATACGATTTTTAATACATTTTCAAATACATATCAACACAAATAATTCCTAAAAATAAATTCGGGATAAAATATTTTCATTCAATATACAATATACATATATTTTGGAATTATGCAATTAATTTTTTTACGGGAACGAGAAGAGCAAAACGTCCTATTACGATCCCGTGCGATGTGAAATTCGCGACACACGATAACCGTGTTAGCAACCAAATGCCTTTCTATAATTATAATAAAAAACCTATCATTTTTCAGAATATTCTCTTTAGTTATCTAAGATACGGTGGTTGGTGATCACGATTCTTTTGAAAACTTATTTTTAATGTTTAGTTTTCCTGATTATATACAGTTTAACCTATCGTTCAGCACGTTTTTCAAATTTCCAACATACTTTCATTACTTTATAAATTTAAAAACAATATGTTTTTTGCAACATTAACGTCACTACTTGAGGATAAATAATATTATACAAAATAAAATAAGTAAGAATTTATTATTTTCGAAACAAGCTATAACTTACAAAATTATGTTTTGCTTCATGATTAATTAAAACTCAGATTACCTATACCTATTTTATTATATTTTGATATATTTGTCCATATCAACTTATAACTATTACTGTTAGTTTTTAAGAACCATTTTTTTTTTCGTCATTCAGTGGTAAATGAGGAAGTTTCTTATAATTTGCCTAAAAAAACATGCGGTAATCGTTGAAATACTATATTCATTTTAAAAATAACAGAAAACAGACTAAAAATCTTGTGATACTGTATTATGACAATATTGTATAATATATTAATCATTACTTCAAAATTTTAAATATTTTTACAATTCTATACTTGAAAATTTTTTAAGTATAATTAACCAATAAATAATTTGTAATATATATATTTACTTATTTATTCCTATGTATTTTTAATCTTCTTTATGACTGGAGAGTCAAACGGAGAATAGTTATTTAATTAATGAATTAATATAAGAATTTAAATTTGTATGAAAATTAGATTTTAGATCTTTATGAAGATTTTTTGTGTTAAAGTTCCAAGAAGAGAGGGTGTTATTTATTATAAGTAGATAGATCGAAACTCTTAAAGCATTTTAGTAAGATTGTAAGAGATAATTTTCAGAACCTCATAGCTAAATTCATACGTCCATATGACTCATATTATTGACTAATATAATAGTAAGTTTATTGGATAAAGAGTTGACTGTTTTTATATGTTTGTCCCAGGTTAAGCATTTATCCAGAGTTATAGACCAAGATATTTAATTTTTCGTTGTAATTATTTGATTATTAAACTTACATGTACCTAATGAATTAAGATTTCTTATAGTAAAAACTAAAAAGGTTACATTATGGATAGATATTGATTCGTTTATTTTGACTATTTTGCACCTGTTATTCCAAAAGCTAATCATACTTCAATAATTTTAGATCATTAACCGGCTGTTATGGGAATTTTGTAATATTTCAAATATTAATATTTGTGATTTAAAGACTTTTTAAATTTCGAGAAATGATTACGAAACTATAATAATAACATAGTGTTTCATTGCAGTAAATTTTATTTCTTTTAAAGATATTTCAGGCAATTTATAATTTTTTTTATATTCGCTATTAATCAAATTATATTAACTGGTTTCTTAAGTATATGATCATTATACCTATTACAATGATATGTTCCAGTTTTATACGTCGATTAATCTGAAATAATAGTTGGTTAGAACTGTTAGGGTATATGACTAATGAGATAAATGAGTATCATTGTACATTTGTACAGGTGCATTATGTACCTATTGTGTGTTTGTGGTTTGGGTATTTATTTTAAAATTTAATTTACAAAATGGTATTGTAGTCTATATGGACCTAATCATATTTTATCTTCTTGGAATGCCACTACAGATCATACAATTTAATAATATGATGTATGTTTATTTTACATAAAAACAGATTATGTTTTAAACTTCTAAATAATCTATAAACAAAATAATGTAGGTATAAATAAATTGTCATTATATTATAATGTATTTCACTTAATTAAATAATCTCTCAATTAAAATATATGAACACAAGAAGGTATATTCAAAAGAATCGAGTAAATTTAGATAAATTGTATTAATTTAGCATATTTTTTTGTGGAGATAATGTTTAGTAGACTATATAACTATAAAATTATATATTGCTAAATACGAATCTCGTATTTATAAGTTGTAGGATCGATCTTTATTTAACACAGCAATAAAATTATATTGCAGTCTGCAGAGTGGACGTGTCACATTATTTAAACAGATTAAACAGTCAAATTCTAATTCAAGCTACATCGTACCGCATAAACCCCGTGTTTAAATTTGTCTATGAACATTGAACATATGGGGAGAGAAGTGTAGTTCATACAATAACACTGCACAGTGTCATGTCGCGTCGTTTAACAAAGTTACAATAATTTATTTAATTATTTAGAACTGAAAGGATGCTATTAAGTATTTGTTTGTTAGTAACATAACATATTACTTACCTATTATAGAATTAGATACTATACTTATATAGTCATACACATAGTAAACTGTGCACGTTTTATGGGACTCATCACCATCTAAAGTTGCCGAAAAACAGTTATATTTAGACATTGTAATATGCAAATCCATATATAAATACATGGATGAGATTATGAGAATATTAATAACACTATAATGGAAACACTCCAATAAATGTGGTATTTTATATTTGTTAATAATATATAAGCTTGTTTTTTGTAATGTTTTTAAGAAAATAAGTTTCAACCCTCCTCGATAGCTATTGTCAATTTGCGCCTAAATTTCCCTTAGCCTATTTTTCTCCATTTACCATCACACATTCCACATTCAAACTAATTTAGTTCATTGGAATAAATCACAATTTTATATTAATGACGATGAATAACAGTAGGGCTTGCGCTAATGTGTAGTACAACACAAATTGTATATAGTTCTAAAATAAAATGTGCAGTTCTAAAACGCTAATTGTGCAGTGCCTACTGCTACCTATTTTAGCGTTGTAAAAAATAACTAATTCACTATAATACTATACCAAAAAAAAATTATATTAAAGTTATAATTCATAATAATTAAATTATATTATCATATTAGAATACAACCATAAATCAATGTGGATTATAATAAGTTTTCTATGACATGGATTGATCTATAATAATAATAATAATAAAATGTCTATACAAACTAAGTCCAAATACCTATACTTGTGCAGTTTTAAAATTTTCTTAGCGCAAACCCTGGATAACAGTCAAGAAGTCTGGATATTTTAGTCTGACAATAATTAATCAAAAAACAATTGAAATTCACTAGTAAAGTAACAATCAAATAGAAAAACTTAGATTAGAAAAAAAATGTAAAATCACAACATTTAGAAACAAAAATAAAAATAAGTAATAATTAGATGATGATAGAAGAATTTTAAATAGTTATGGCAATTGTTAAATATTTATATCTATTATTTTTATTTTTATTTTTTGAATTTGACTATTTTTTTTTAAAAAATTTTATAGAACAATAATTTTATTTATTATTTTTGATATAATAGGAATAAAAACTGAATATAATACAGCATCAAAAAATTAAATATACATTTTAATTATGTTTTTAAATTTAAATTTTATGAATCAAATAGTTTAAATTTTTGGACTTTTTGTCAAATTCAAATAATGTATCCGGAGTCCAGACTTTTTCAAATCGAACTTTTCATCTGGAATTCATAAATCTGACTGAAAGTAACTACATAGAATTTAAAGTTATAATAGAAAGTATAGATAAAGTATTAGATTTAAGGCAAAATATATTGAAAATATTTAGTTTAACACGCATTTTTTATAACAATTTATAAATTCTGAGCAAAAAGATGAAATATGAATGTATTAATGCAGCGATTCTTAACCTTTTGTAGAGCACGAACCCTTGTTCAAAGATTTTTAGAAATCTTGGACCTCTTTACCAATTTTTTTTTGAACACCTTTCTTTTACAACACGTTACGTATTATATTATATGTTAAGACTGCCACGGTCCCCCATGGTGCCGCGGACCACAAGTTAAGAACCGCTGTATAAATGTATTGATTTTACATTGATGTGGTTTTTTTTTTAATGGGTATGTATGTTGTGTATACGATTGATAAGTAAGTTTTTAACTTTAAGAGTAGTTTCGGATAGCAAAACGGACCTAATTTCTAAATTTTTCTCAAAAAAAAATTTTAAAAAAATACTAACTCGAAAATAAATAACCATAGATACTTGAAAATTTAAATTTAACCAAATATTTTATGAGACCATTTTTTATACATGATATAATTTTTTTTAATTTTGATTATTTTTAAACTAAATAGTTGAAATTTTTAATTTTTAGTTTTTTTTTACAAATTATCACAACATTTTTTTCACCTTGATAATAAGCAAGACAATTTAATATAAAGTTTTTCATAAGTAGTTCATATTGAAACCAAAAAATATACAAGCATACTGTTTTTTATAAACATTTTAAGTTCATGTTTGCAAAAAATTACATAATTAAATTGTAAATAATAATAATATTTCGTTAAAGGTCAATAATATTATTTGTGAAGACATAAAACGTTTAGGGATATTTTGATATTTATTATAATTTATACGACATACACACTGTAGTATTTTCAAATGTAATAATAGAATACACTAAAGTCAATGCTAATAGTAAAAAATTACTTTACCCAATAACAATATAAAAAAATTTAATATGAAATATACTTAGTGATATTGACTATAAGAAGTATAAGATCATTGCCATTCAGAATCGTTTTTCGTAAACAATGATAGATTACCAAATTCAAATTTACATAATATCCATTGAGTGAGGACTCAATATCTAGTGAACAGAGTACAATCGAGCGGCACCCATTTGCCCACCTTTATTTATCAAAAAATGTTACTATAGCATTTTTTTAAATAAAATGCTTTAATATTTTCAATAATTAAGAGATAAACAGAAAATAGACAATTACTTATAATTTTAAAATTTTAAATACGTATAACAAAAAATAATATTAAATTCTTAAAACAGTATCTATACATTTATAAAATAATTTGGATAAAAAATTTTAGTGTTTTTAAATTAAATTAAATATTCTCATTAATAATAAACTATAGAAGGAATCACTGAATGTATATTTTGATAACATAAACAGTACACATACAACTTTATTGGCAGTATGAATATATGTAAATTAATATTAAATTTATTTGTGTACTAAATAAAATAAAATAAATTTTATTTAAATATAAAAAAAACCAAATAATATTTTACTACGCAGGTAAACAACGTAACAATTTTTTTTTACAGCGTAAATTTTTTTTCAATATCGCATTTTACAGCGCATTTTAATATGAAAAATAGTATAGGTACCTATTTTAAAGTATATATCCTGGCACGCGAGAAACATATGAGTAAAAAACATTATAATTGGTGGCTCTGAACTTTCGTAAAAAGTATAATATGCTCTGGGAAATGCACCGTAGTATATCGTACAACTGTACCTATCAGCCCATAGAAATGATCTTAACAGAACTTAAATGGAGTCAGTCGCAGGCGTTTTACTAGGAGAGCAATCGGCTCGACCATACACGAGTGCGATTTATTTTAAGCGTGCTTACCGCAAAGACGTGACGTTGAACTTTCAGACAGCGGAAATATGCAGAAAAGCTTCTGGTTACAGCGGAGCGGGTGAGCGTGTGCCGGACGCGATCCAGGACTAAACTGAGTGGCGATGCACTGGACTCTGGAGTCTGTGGCCGGATGTCGAAGGAGGAGAACAACCGAATCGGAAATGATATACGTCGACGGGGGAAATAACGTTAGGAAAAGACCGAGTAATCAACACCAGACTGTGACAACGACTGACCAATTTTACGGTCGTTACTCGTTAGTGGTTATCGCCGAATGTGTATTATTATTATTATTATTTTTTAGGTGAGAACATAATATTGTCGTCGATACCACAAATTATCGATCGATACGGGGAAGAAGATTGATGTTTTCGTAGTCCGGTGATATCCGAGACAAACGCACGAAATAATGCATCAATCATTGTTCGGCTCAATGTTTATCGCAATGATTTGTTATTTTGTTAATATTTCCTACTCGTAAATCAAAAGTGACAATAATATTAACGTATAATTTTATAAGCTGATATTTTTAAACGAAAAACTATCGCGACCGATAGTATATTTTGTGATCCAAGCATGATTCGTTATCACGAAAAAGATAAAATACCGTGATAATATTTAAAAAGAAAGCAACACGTTCTCGTCTCCTGGAATTCGACTATAAATACTTAAATAATAATTAATATTGTTTTATGTTGCTTAATGCTTTATTTCATTTATAAAACTTTAAATTATAATGAATTGTAATTATTTTATTCGTCATTAATCGTCAACCAACTACTAATGTTTCCATACTAGCCGTGGTGACAGAATTGTGTTGTTCGTTATTTTTATACTTCAATTTTAGAGTCGTTCACATGAAGCATGTTCAATACTTACTTTGGTTCGCTCATGAGCACGTATCTTTCCGTTTACACGTAAGTTTTTTAAGATATCACCAACAACCACAACAAAATATAAATTTTTTGTAAGTTTTAATTTTTAAATAGGTAAATATAATTTGTAACTGGTTACTTATAGGAAATTGAATCTATTGCTTCTGTGCTGAAAATACCAATAAAATGGCTTGAACCTCCATCTGATAAAGTAAGAGCAACTCGTCATAATTTACCAACTAACCTATTTGATTATCAATTGACATTTTTATTTTCAATTTTAAAAATATTTAACTATAGTTAATATTAAGTAAGGTTCTAAAACTATTTTTTCTTTTCATAATTAGCCATGGTATTTGGTTGAGCTACCATCAGAAGAGGCTGTACAAAAATTGTCTGCTCGTTCTGTTACTATGAGACGTGCTATACAGTTATGGGCTGATGAACCATCTATACCAAGACTTCATGCATCACTAAAAGAAAAATGTTTAAATGGTTTACTTGAACCATATAAATTAAAATCATTCAAAGTAGACGTAGACTTATTTTGTAATTCACAAACGCAGGAAGAAAAACTTGAACGTATAGAAGTAAACCGATATAAATATTGCACATTTAATCTAGGTGGTTTGATGATGTTATATTGTTCCACTAGTCGTTCAGTTATATGCCATTTCAAGGACACGTGGATCTTAAAAATCCAGATGTTACATTTCAATTTATTGAGTACTATGGTTTAGACCCGAAAATTATACCAGAAAATCCTATACGTACTTTTTTTGGCCGAGTAGTAAGTATATTATAGTATGTTTTTATTAAATTTTTAAAATTGATTTATATTTTTATTATAGATATCAGAAAGTGGACGTCCATTAATCCATGAGTTGTCATTAAAAAAGCGTAAATTTATTGGGAATACTAGTATGGATCCACAGCTTTCTTTATTGATGGCAAATTTAGGAAAAGTTACTAATGGTGATTTAGTATTGGATCCATTTGTTGGAAGTGGTACGTGTCTTAACATTTAGTTAAATTTAAGTTTATTAATATATACTGTTAGATTATTTAATAAAAAATTACTATTTTATATTTTGTTCATAAAATAATTATTTATAGTTGATGGTTATTATCTAAAATGTCTTCTATGTATATAATACACGTATTTATATGATTTATTAGTATTACAATCATGAATTCATTTTGTTTGTAATATAAATATTTTCATCAATGAGTTCATTTTGAAAAGTAATTACAAACTTTTTTTATTATTAGTTAATGACAATGTATATTAAAACATTGAATAATAATAAATAAGTTAATATTGTACTTGCACCAATGTAAATATTTTGTTAAATCACATATTTCATTAAACAACTGATTATGTATTACATATTACGCTTGTTTCACACAAATGTAAGAATAATATTAAAATGTATTTATTTTATTTGAAATACATATTTAATTGTTTTTTAAAGGTTCATTGTTAGTTGCTGCTGCAAAATTTGGCGGCCATGTAATTGGAACAGATATTGACTTTTTAATGCTTCATGGACGTACAAGACCTACAAGAAAGCAGACACGAGTAATAAATATTTAGTCTTATATATTTTTTATATTTTTTAATTAGATTTTATGAGTTAAGTATTATTATATAATCATATGTTTCTTGTGAAAAATGTATCTTTTCTTTTTTTGCAATATGGCTAGAACTATCTATATCATTAATGTATACTTTTATCTATATTTTGAAATGGGATCTCTAACTTTTCAAATTATCAATATGTTCAAAATTTAACAAAAATGTAAGTTTTAATTATTAAACTTAAACTGTTCAAGTATGACAACAGATTCAATTTTTTTTAATATTGTTTTACTTCTATCATATTCTAAAATTTGTTATGGTTATATTTTTAAAAGTTTGAAAGTTCAAATAGCGTAAAAAAAAAATTAAGACTTGACTCATCCATATTAATATGGTATTAAATTTACACTAATATTTACAAATATAATATTTTTACTTATTTTGTATTTTTATTTTCAGCATATAGCTAGAAAAGATGAAAGTATTGAAGCCAATATGGCGCAATATTCTTGTCTTGATAAATATATTGATGTAATTGTTGCTGATTCAGCTTTACCAATTTGGCGCAGTGACATAGAATTTGACTGTATCTTAGCAGATCGTAATATAAAATTAATTATTAATTAATGATTAACAATAAAATAAAAATAATACATTTTTTTTTATCTATAGCTCCATATGGTATTAGAGAACCAACTGAAAGAATAGGCTGTAAAGAATCTTTACCTGTTCTTAAAAAGGAAGGATCTCCTGTACATTTCCCATCCAAAGTAGAATATGGATTAAATGAGATTATCAAAGATCTTATGTGGTTTTCTTCGAAACATCTTAAGTTACATGGAAGATTGTTATTTTGGGTACCAATATTTCGACAAGATTACAGTGATGCTCAAATGGCTAGACATAGTTGTTTTAAATTAATAGGAAACTGTGAGCAGGTGTTGACTACATTCACAGCTAGGCGGCTTTTGATTTATGAAAAAATTAAAATACCTCAAGTAAAATCAACATACTAAATACAAATAAATAAATATTTATTTTATTTTTATTCCAGGATACTGATGAATGTAGTTCTGCAATACCATCTGCTAGTGCTTTTAGAGAAAAATATTTTAATGGAGATGAAAGTCGTCAAACACGTAAACAAAAAAAAGCAGAGGCAGCAAAGAATAAAGAAATTTGGTTTGCAAAATTAAATAATGTTAAATTGAAATAAGATCAAATTGTAAGTTTAATGAACAGTAAATAAACAGTAACATATGGATAATACTTTGTATTAGTTATTATTATTTATTTATTAATATTTTAAAACTTAACTTACAATGATTGATACTCGACTAATATATATTAAGATAGCTATCACTATATTTTATTTTGATCAACCAGATTATTTTTTTTATCAAAAATCTAAAAAAAATACTATTATTATATAAAGTAATATTTTATTACACATAAATAATATTTTTCTCATATTTAAAATAAGTATGGTTCCACATAATTTAATCCTACAAATCAACCTGAACTAAATATTATAAACAGTTTATAAAATATAACTCAATATTTCTTTTAAGATTATTTTCTTTGTAAACTTGAGTTACATATAATGAATAAATTAAATTACTTAATTCATGTATTATAATAAAATAGAAAATAATTTACAAGCTATCTTCAATAAAAAACCCTTTACAAATGTATGATATTAATGTCATATTTAGTTGTTTTTACATTTTGCATACACTGGATGCTCACCCCATTTTTTTTATTTTTCTAAAATTTTAATAAGGAATTTATTTAAATTTTTGACATTTTTTTGTAATACTTTAAATAAGTCCAGTGACACAAACTTCTGCATTTCAAATGAAAACCCTCCTTTTTTACTGTAAGTAATTTAGTGAATAATTTTATTTTGAAAATTTCAATGTACCTGATTCAAAATTTAATTGAGTAGTTTTCTGTTATTAAAACGTTTGTATTAAAGGATAATAGTCATTTAAAATGGTTTAAGTAAAATTTTAAATTGATGTAATATTGAATCTTATATTTATTATAATCTGACTGTTTTCATTAACCATATATTTTAAGATAAACATTAATTTCTCAATTGTTCAAATACCAAAGCACACACTAAGTCAAATAACTCAAATATTACTCATTAAAATTTTTCAGTAGAAATTTTCAAGTTTATGTTGTCTATAATTTATATTACATGACCAAATCATTTTATTATTTCGAATTTATATCTTTGTTCAAACCATTTTTATTATTTTTGGTTTAACTGAAATTTTAATACATTATAATATATTATTACCAGTTTTATGCCATGGAAAATTTTAATATTGGATATTTGGTCATGGATCACTTGCTGCAATTGATTATTTACCGGATCAAAGGACATATCACCACAATTATTTATTTAAATTAACCAAAACCAATTGATTAAAATCTGACCAACCATCATATAACCATAATATATACACGTTTAATTTGTATAAATATAGTACACTAGTACCTATTATACTGTCATAGTATAGTTGGTAGGTATTTGTCATTTGAGTTTGGATATTCAAACCTCAAGGATGAAAAAAACGTACAAGTTTGTAGTAACAGCTAAAAAGTACTTAAAATATATTCGGTGTCACACTAGGTCAAGAAGGTGCCAGTTTATTGTAATAGTTTTATACGACCAACTCAAAATATAATCTTTAAATAATTAATTTGGTAGGTATGAAAAAAAACGCTGAACATTTAAGTTTATACTATATGTTAATTAACTAAATGATAATATGGCATATTAAAAAACAAGTCGATTTAACAACTTTAAAAGATGCATTGTATCCCAAAAACCTCTAATTATTATAGCACTGAACCATTTATAATATATCTACATAAATAAAATATGTAACAGTATTGTATATTCTATCTCAGTCCAAAGTTAATAAGTAAACAAAAAATTATTTTTATTTTGAAGTTTGAATTGTATGTTTAATTCTAAAAACAATGATACAAGAATTAGGTTTATTTCTATTCATGCTGTTTGTTGAAATAAGGATGAATTATAATAAGCCACAGAAGTATGCGACATCATTGGTCCGAACACAGTACAATTGCATATCTTGTAATACTTTTGCATACTTAATTGTCACAAAGATTTACCTATTTTAAAATTATATTACCAATTAGCAACTTGTTTTTTTATTTTTCTGTCTTATGTAGTATGTGTATATTTATGTGCTTAAAATACCATTAATTATAATATTTATAACTATCATAAGAGTATTTTTTGTTAAAACATCCAATTGCTTTAAATTTTCCAAAACTAATATTATTTTATTTTTATTATATCATTTTTAACTTTGTTTTTCATAATTTGAAGAACAAATTGAGTTGTGCACTCCTTTAAAATGAAATTTTGGGTGGGCTTTAAATAAATAAAAATACAAAGATTAATTTAACTATCTTGTATTTACTTATTTAAATTAAATTATAAAAAAAATTTAAGGATAGTAATGTAAATCAACAAGATATTAATTTGAGTGCATATAAAATAACATAATAAGAACAATTTTATAAAAGAATATATTATAAAAAATTAAATAGTGAGGTTATTTCATGACAAGTTAGTAATTGATCTTGATCATTTTTCAATTAGATTCTTACATGACAATAAAACTATTTGGTTTAAGTGCTATAAATTATTAAATTTTATAAACAATGTGATAAATTATTTAAAAACAATATTTTAGGAACAAAAAAATAGTTAATATACATTAGTAATAATAATTTAATAAAAATAATATTTTAACACGGTCCAAATCCTTAAATAATTTCATTTCTTTTTGCTAATTTATAAATCAAATCAACTAAACTGGTACGTTTATTTTGCAGATCGTCGACATCCACTGGATCTACTTCACGTATGTCTAAATTTGCGCAGACATATTGTGCAACATTTTCTGCGTTGCATATCAGGTGTATTCCACAGTCATAACTATTGTGTTGCTGTCTAGTAGCCAATGGAGTGATGATGTCTACAATGTCTTTAAAATAAAATTTCAGCTTTAATGCTAATTTTCTTGCTTGTTTTTCATTGGAATCAAATATTGAATCCATGTGAAAGAGACGTTTGTCTTGGGCCCCATACACTACCAGTGACCAATGCGTACCACCGACAGTTTGCAATTGTTCCTGATCGTTTAGCGGGAAGAAAATGTATGAATAGTTTTTGTCTTTGACTAGTGGATCAAGAAATACAGCAATGTCATCTACATTGCACTCCTTTATGCATTGTACAATTTCGGGGCTAATGAAATACACCTTGGAATTGTTCTTAAACACTTCGGTATTCAGGTATTCCATGTAGAAACCTATGACAGAATCATTTAGCCATTGGTCGTCGATGAGCAGACGAACATCGGATTCGTGTAGTAGAAAATTCTCATAACTCAACACTACTGGATCTTTTTCTTTAAGCGATGTGCGGTTGTTACTCATGGTGGATGTAGTTTTTCGTGAAAACCAAAATTGTTTAAAAAAATATATATATTGGAGAATGGTAGGTATTTTATACACGCTACACACAGTTTGCTATAATGACCAAATATAATTTACATTTTCTTACTTTTTTATTCGCGTAAATAACTAAGTATACGCACGGAATCGGAAACGAACAATAATAACGACGTTAAAAGTTAAAATATTAAATTATTATTATTTTTTATTAGTATTACATTTTAAAACAATAAATGGATAATGATAAATTGATTTTATGATAAACGCAGAATAAAGAGTAAACAAGAAAAAGTAACAGTGTGTCCGGACTAGAGAATGAAAATTATGTTTAAAGTCTAAACCATTAAAAATTTAGAAATTTTTCTATAAAATATTTTTATGTTCGCTAAAGGTGAAACCATTGATTATAAGATAGATTTATTCCAAATTTTTTTTAGATAAGCTTTATTTCATAGGATTATCATGCGTCATTTGTGCTTAATTTGCAATTTTGCATAGTCTACATAAGCGTCGAATTTTATTGATTAGTGTAACACGAAAATTAGTTATAATGGAAAAAAAAAATAATAAATAATAAATTATATTTTTCATTAATTTCTATGTAAAGTTGCCTATATTATAAACTATTATTTTTTAATTATACAATAAGGTTAATGTTAATAAAATGTATCATTACATTTTTTTTTGTAAAATAATTCCAAATCATGGGTACTATTCACATCCATCGTTAATTGAACACTTTTTAAGTCACTGTTATTAAATATCACTTTATTCACTTTCAACGCGAACTTGATTAGTAGGAGGTACTCGTGAACAAAAGAAGCTGTAACAATTATTGAAATGCACTGAAAATTAAAATAATATAAATAAAAATAGATTCAAACATTTTATAATCGTGCTTATTTGGGTTTATGGAGTTAATTTACCGTATTAGATTTTAATAACATATCCAACAGAAGTCAAATATATTATAGATACAAAAGAACTTAAGACCATTGGTTATTTTATTTTTAATCAATGTTTATAAAATTAAAAAATAAATAGTATGTATGTCATATTGGATAATTATTTAAACATTTTCTATTTTCATGTAATTACCATCACAATTTTATAATTTTAGTAATTAAGCCCGTCTAAGCCCCGTAGATAAGACGTTATTATATTTTCTATAATTTATTCGTTAAAAATGTAGCTACGTTTATTTAATTACCTATCCTAAGTGCCGTGTAATCATCACGAATTGTATTAATATAAATTATTATACATCACACCAATAATTGTTTAAAATTTTTAATTGTTGTAGTATTGTCACAGAATAGATTAAATTGTATAGTATTCATATTGAATAATATTTAACTTGACATTATTATCAAAATTCTCATACAGAATTTCGTATCAAAAGTGAAAAGAACAGTGTACATTTTTATTTTCACGAACCACAAGATTATATTGTTAATTGTTATAGCCTATATTGTGTACAATAATAATTAATTATCCATAATGTTATCTAAAAATCTAATTTATTAGAAAAAATATAAAAATGATTCAAACGAATCGATAATAAATTTAAAGAAAAATTTTCATAACGTAGTGGGGATCAGTGGTGCAGTGGCCAATGGCTTTTCTGTCATTTGCCGGATTTTATCAATTTCACCGATGATGTGTTGATAACGTTTTGAATGTTTTGATAACCACTGCGACTGCTGTAACTGGGTGTCTGGGTAGGACGTCCTTCGAGGTTATTTGAAGTTCATTTTTGCCTTTTAGGCGCTAATTTTACTGTCACTTTTTAACGTACAATTTCATTACCAATTTAGTCTATAAACATAGAATATGTCTGGATCCAACACCATCATGAACAACGTGCGTCTGTTACGGAACTTAAACAGGAATACAGTGAAAACCGTTACTACTAAATGCCCCATCAAAGTTATTCAAGCATATAGGTAATTAATTGATTATATAACTTAAGGGTACTGAAGTGGATAATTTTTTTTTTTTTTTTTTGGGGGGGACTATTTAGGTGTCAAAGTTCCGTTCACTGGCGCACTGGGAGACGTCCGTCCGTGAAAAATGTTGGCTATCGTTTCTATGCCACAGATTTTCCAAGCCATATTAAAGTTTCTCTCCCAGCTTTGTCTCCTACAATGGAAAGTGGCACCATTGTTAATTGGTCTAAAAAAGAAGGTAAACTCTATTAAAACTTTTAAAAAAATATCAAACTTTTCACGAGTATTTTGTAGGTGAAAGATTGAACGAAGGAGACAAACTAGCTGAAATTGAAACAGACAAAGCCATTATGGATTTTGAAACTCCCGAAGAAGGATATCTTGCCAAGATCATGGTACCTGCTGGTCAAAAAGATGTTTCAGTTGGAAAGGTTTATTATTTTTTAGATATTTTATGTTTCTATTAATTATGCAATAGGGATACAGTAAAAATTGTGACCTTGCATTGGGGTCAATGATATTATTAATTGATTAAATAAACTGCAAATTTATTTTTATTACTTATCAAACTTAAAAACTTCAAGAGTGTTTTATTTTTAATAAAATATTTATTAATTACTTTAATTTAAATTTACAGCATATTTAAAATTGAATATCAATAACTCAAAGGTTAAATATTAAATAATATAAGGTTTTTTAAATGTATGACATAATATTTAATGATGTACTTCAAAAATTTAAAAATGTTGATATTTTGATTTCAGCTCGTATGTATTATTGTAGAAAATGAATCTGATGTTGCTGCTTTTAAAGACTTTGTGGATAATACTCCAGCAGGTGCTTCTGCCCCTACAGTACCACCACCCAAACCATCTACTTCTGCACCTGTTCCATCACCACCTCCCACACCTGTGGCTCCAAAAGCTTCAGCTTCATCAGTACCGATTCCAATTGGATCTCGTATACTTGCTAGTCCTTTAGCCAAACGTTTAGCTTCTGAGAAAGGATTGGATTTAAGTGTAAGAATTACTGCATATATATATCCAATTATATGAAAAAATTAATATAATTAGTAAATATATAACTATAAAGTATTTAAATTTTAGACAATCACTCAAGGTTCCGGGTTGTTTGGTTCAATAAAATCTACAGATTTAGATAAAGCTTCTATAGCCAGTAGTAAGAAAACTGCTGTTGATGACGGAATTCGTGGTGAAGGATTTGTTGATAAGCCTGTAACAAATGTTCGAAAGGTTATAGCAAAACGTCTGCTCGAGTCAAAACAAGTAATATAAAAGTTACTCATTTGTCTATCACCAACACAACTCATATTTTATATTTATTTACAGACTATACCCCATTATTATCTCACTGTTGATTTGGGCCTAGATAATATTGTTTCATTAAGAAAACGTATGAATGAACTTTTGGAGAAGGAAGGAGTTAAATTATCTATTAATGATTTCATTATAAAAGCTGCAGCTTTAGCTTGTAAAAAAGTTCCAGAAGCCAATTCATCTTGGATGGATAGTTTCATTAGACAGTAAATTAAATTGAAAACTATTTTAGCTTACATAAAAAATTAAATACAAATATTGTTAATTATAGATATGATGCAGTTGATGTAAGTGTGGCTGTGAGTACTGAAACTGGACTGATAACACCAATTGTATTCAATGCAGATACTAAAGGCTTAATAGCAATAAGCACTGATGTTAAAGAACTTGCAGCTAAAGCCCGTCAAGGAAAATTACAACCTCAAGAATATCAGGTATTTATTATTTCTTGGTGAATTTCAGATTTTTAAATTATCTTGTATCATAAATGTTATTCAAACTTTTCTAATACAGGGAGGTACATTTAGTGTTTCAAATTTGGGAATGTTTGGTGTTAAGAGTGTATCTTCGATAATTAATCCTCCACAATCATGCATACTTGGCATTGGTGCTATGACTCAACGGCTAGTACCAGATAAGACAAATGGAACTCGTGCACAAGATACACTTCAAGTTACATTAAGTTGTGATCACAGAGTTGTAGATGGTGCTGTGGGAGCACAATGGTTACAAGCATTTAGGCGATATGTAGAAGAACCACATAATATGCTTCTTTAATACCGACTCATTTGTCTTAAGAACAATTCAGTCATAAAATGCTTTCCGTAATATTTTTTTTCGTTTCTATTTTTTTTTTTTTTTTTTTATGTTATTTGTTATAAATAGTTTAAATGTTAAATTTATCAGTATATACTCTATCTGATTTTTAAGCATACTCTTAGTTGTTTAAATTCAACAAGGGTATATTAACATAGGTAGACATAGCTCTAGTGAATTATAAAAGCTAAAAACACATATAAAAAGAAAAAAAGTATTTTAATGATGTTTCTTAAATGTACTACTTTTATTAGTTTGCAAATGTTCACAGAGTAGTGCCAAATGGTATTTGTCTCCAATTCATTTGACCTGAAAAAAAATAACACAATATAATATAAAAAAATTGAAAAATTATTAATTTTTCTATTCTTAATAATTAATGTTCAAAAAATTGTGTACAGAAAACAACTTGAATCCTAATTACATGAGTAATTTATTGAATTGTAGACAACAGCTTATTTTTGTGTCTATGACCAAAAAAAAAAACTTATGAGTACTATTGCCTGTTGTGTCTTAAGTTATACAATAAAAGAACTATTAATTGTAAGACCTTATAAAAACATTCCATGTTATGCGTAAGTTTACATAACTTTCTAGTTTCAAGGAATGTTAATGAAAATAAATAATTTGTTTGAAAAAAAAAATGAATTTATAAATGAGAAGTTTTTTATTTTCATAAAAAATGCTTAGTAAAACCTAATATTTTATTAAAAGGATGTCATACTCACATGGATTGTCTCCATCTTACAAACATATAACAGCAAATTTGCATTCAGCAGTATCCATTTTATGTCGTTAGGTTTAATACTAGAGCAAATTTATTTAATATCAAACTCAAAGGTAAAAATATTATCTAGGGATTCTCATAAGTTTTTATTTATATTATTTTAAATTGAGTCATGGATATGTAAAATATTAGAGCTTTAAAATGCTCACGACTCACTTTAAAATGATAATATCAATTAAATCCAATGAAATATCCAAGATTATATTCTTATAACCTTTAAGTTTAGTAATGAGTAAATTTACACTTAGCATAAAATAAATTCTGCTGAACACAAATTTGTTGTATATTTGTAAGACCAAAATTATTTAAAAATAAAATCTTTCTAAAAACAAAATGATAGTATACTACACTTAATTTATATATTTGTAAATATTAGATAGATTCAATTCTTAAGAAAACATTTTGAAAACAAAAAATTAATGAAGTTATTTTTGAAATGTAATGAACAATAATAAAATCAAATAACATGACTGTCTAAACCAAATTAAGTACCTAACATAAGTATTAAATTATGGAAATTATTATATTCAGACATAAGCACTGAATTTCAGTCTAATAAAAATACTCTAATAAGAACTCAAGAAAAAACAAATTAATTATTTAAATACCAACTTACCAATAACTCTTGACCATTGTGATTGACTATCAGTTACATCTTTACTGATCAAATCATCAACTGTAAATACATTATGATCAATATTTTTAGAGCTAACCTTAACTGTGCCTGTATACAATGATACTAATTTGATAATGTTGTACCGTTGTTTTACTGTTAATGGATTCAATTGTATTTGTAACAACCTAAAATGCAGTAAACATGTTAGCAAGTTACTAAAAGCAAATTTGATATAATAAAGAATCACCATTTTAAAAATATAATAGTGTATGGATGTGGTGATTGCAATGCAGTTCTTAAAACAAGATTTGTATCCAACTTCAAAGGCTTGCAGTTCATACAGTTGTCATTTTGGTTATCATTCAAATCAATTTTTTTGCTGCTTTTATATGCAATTATACACAGTTCCAAAACCCACAGGGCCGCTATCCGTGAATGTTGAGTAACCAAACACAGTAATACATTAGTCAGCAAACCAGAATTGTTTAATGTTTTTAGTAAAACATTCCAGATTGCTTTATCTGTCTTGGAAATTCTACCTAAAATGAAAATTAACTGTTTACATTGGTAATAACTTCAAAAAAAAAAAAAAACTAGAAAATTACCTTTAGAAACATTACATTCATGAGCTTGAAGTAAGTACCGTGTAGTAAATACATTAACTAAATCTGAAGACCAATCTTTATTTGCTAAAAGGTCTTTCATTTTTTTTATACATTCTTTATTTGAATAAGATTCCGAAAATGTTAACTTCTCTCTAAAATATTGTTAATGTAAAAAACTTGTTCTGTTTTTAATTTTTTAATATAATTTGATTTATTTTTACCTCAAAACATTTAGTTGTTTTTCTTTAAGGGCAGAATTAGTTTGACTTTTGCTTAATGTATAAAATTCCAATAAGTCTATAAATTCATCAACAATATTCATGTTTAATTTTTTTGCAAAAACTAGAAAATTATCATCTTCATTCCAATATTTTGTCTAAAATAATGACATAATGACATAAACACTTCAAGTATAACTATACTTTTTAATTGTTTCTTAC
This sequence comes from Melanaphis sacchari, assembly GCF_002803265.2. Classification (NCBI taxonomy): domain Eukaryota; kingdom Metazoa; phylum Arthropoda; class Insecta; order Hemiptera; family Aphididae; genus Melanaphis; species Melanaphis sacchari. The sequence goes on along the minus strand of NW_020271525.1, from coordinate 165,202 downwards.
TTGTAACCATTCTAGTGCAAATTCCATAGCTGCTCTTAAAGATTTTAGACTAGGTAAATCTTGGTCATGTGAAATTTTATGTCGCATATCAATTAACCAAGACGGAAGTTCTACACAAGATGCTCTATAATACATTGACTTCTGAGGACCTTTTCCCAAAACATCAGCTGTCAAATTGACAAACCTTGATTGTCATGATATTAAAAATATCATTAATTTTAGTTATTAAATATCAATTTTTTTGTCTTACTTCATTATAGCCATAGAATATAAATGAATTAAATCACTTTCACTGATAAGTTCATCGACTTCATAAAAATGGACATCTTTAACGATGACTTGTAAAATCATTTCAGTGCAATATAAACCTCGAGATAATGATCTTCCTCTAAAATAGAACATTATTCTAAAGTTAGAAAAAAAATAAAAATAAATATTTCCTCTCACCTAGATTTCCATAATAAAAGTTTTCTTAAAGCTTGTTTGTAGTTGCGTGTATCTTTACTACCATATATGTCTTGCCTAAGCAACTGCCACTCTGAACTAGAATTTAAAACAAAACATTTATAATATTCAATACATTGTTATACTAATTATAGCTATAAATGCATGTTATACAGGCATACAACTAATAAGGACAGTCTTTAATATTTAATTTAAAAATTGTTGAATTTATAGACGTTTAAAATAAATAACTAATACCTGTCTATAAGGCAGTATTTACAATGAAGTTGGTAATAAAACTAATAAGTAATTATCTAATCATGGTATCCTTTTATTAAATTGTGCCTTTGTTAAATAAAAGCAGTTAAAACAAAAACAAAATTAACTTCTTTAAAAATAAAAAAACTTTTGGACGTATTATATAACAAAATTATAGATATTACACTGTAATTAATGTTAGACGTCCGTAATCATGCATTCTATAACAAAAATTTAATAAATTAAAATATTAAAAGGTTTATAATTCATTCATTATAGTAACCAAGTATATAATATATATTTCACTTACTCAGCAGACCAAGGGGTCACAATAATTTCTTCCATTATATTGAATTAAATGAAATATTGAATTTCATCTGAAAACCATGAAATAGAATTAAAATTAATTGAATCAATCACATTTTAATTATATGAAACAGTTAAAAATACTATTTAATATCATGTTTTAATATAGATAATATTTGAAATATAATAAATTCAGTGATCAACTAACATAAAATAATAAACAAACTGTTTCAATTGTTCTTATTAAGTAATCTCTGATCTTGGCTCAGTTTCTCAGTCTCTATTCGACATTTTAAACTTAACAGTTAGGTATGTAGAATTGTAGCACAAGTGCACTGTGCACAAACACATCGTCACATGTGAGTCTTTTTATCGTTTTATGTTTTATCACTTTTTGTGTTATCATTGTTATCAACGTTCAGTGTTATGACGTTTTCAAGCACAGATATGTATACATAGGTATCAGTGTTTTCAAGTAACAAATTAGCAATCTGATGTATGCAACAATGCAACTATGAAAAAAATATGTAATTAAAATTACATAAGGACCATAAGGTATATTGTAATATCATAGGCGTGCGCAGGCCTCTTTACTGGCGCCTTGTCAGTTACGGAGGGGGGGAATGAGGGGGAATAATAAAAATTATAATTTATCATAAGTAACGCCATTCTGTGTTGAGTTAAGTTTTTGAAATCATCAATGATGTCTTCAGAATTTAAATTAACAACCATTTCTTGTTCTATAGTTACAAGCATCAAAGTATTTAACCTTTCTTCTATTATTATTTAACATTTGTAATACAATTACGAACATATTTTGTACAATAAACTATTATAAACATAAATTAAATATAACACTTTTAAATTTAAAAATGGTCTTTAGTATGTGTGAAGCTCCATGTTCGTTCAGGGTATGCAGTTGCATATACTCTGCATACCCCGCGCACGCCTATGTGTAATATTATATACAATCTATTAAGAACAATATGAATAGCTGTGGCAATTAGTAGCGGGGCAAACGATAATTTCAGAGGCAATTACTCTCAAGATTTTTTTTAAATAGTAAATTGGGTGGTAATCGGTTGGTCATCTAATTGTAAAAGTAGTATAATACTCAATAGGTGATCAATAATGATCTAAAATATAATTAGTTGTTTTACATTGTTATGTATTAATCATATAAATTTATGTTAGTTACCCTTCTATTTTTTGCGTCTATAGTGGTGGATGGGTCCTTAGTGATTGGTATATTTTTCTTTATCTCTAGAAAATTTTCAATTCACCATACTACTGATGGCAGACACCAAAAACCGGACTTGGATGTTTGTATGTTTGTATGACATAATATTAAAATTTATATATAAATATATTAACGGGCGTTTTAGATAGGCCACTAAAGATTCATTAGGTATTCGGTTAATTTTTTTTACTAGAAAAATACATAGGTACATACTTAAAAGTTTAAGATACAGTAATGCAGTATAAAAGGAAGTGTTCTAATTATTATTGAGAACAAGAAATGTGACAATAAAGCGAGAGTACGGCTCACGATTTCCTTGCATGAATTAAAATAGAAAAATCGATCGTGCCAGTACTCAAAAAACAATCATTAAAAAAAACAACACAAAATAATATTAAGCAGGCTTTTATTTTTATTTACACAATTAATAAAATAGTATTCATAGAAAGAACAAATGTTATACGACGAGATTGGAATAATTTTGAATGAGTGAAGAAGACATCTATTAAAGGCACTTTGACATTAAAAATTATTTTTTTAGAGACATTAGAATTTTCGAATATGGTTTCGACTTAATGTTCATAATTTACTTTTTTGGATATGTAGACTGATAATAGTTTATGCAGAGATAACTAATGAAATATCGAAACCGTGTAATAATTAATAATCATTCCGACATTATAATAAACCAAGCAGTTTTTCGTACGTTAATAATAGACCGAACATTGAACACGATAGATAATTAAATTCATTATCGACGATTTAATTTTGTAATTTAAATATACATTTTTCAATAGATTATACATACAATATGAGAATAAGAAGTAAATTAATAATAATAAATAAATTTACGTTTTACGCTGTTGTCCGTTATTTAGGCCATTACATAAACCGATTTCAAAAAATGCTCGTTTTATTTTTTGACTTTGCTCAGACCCGATTAGTCTATCTGCGCATTAAATGACCTGGTGTCCCTGGTGTATGGAAGCATTAAAAATGATCACTGTGTACCATAACAGTATAATATTGTACGTTGTGTATACAATTTAATGAGATGGCTGGTGGTGGTACCCTGTTTAAACGTTTTACACTCCAGGTTATATAATAATATATTACGAAGTTAAATTAAAAAATAGGCGCAATATCGATTATCGTATAATAATGTTGTGTGCACTGCAACCCTGTACGCCTAAATATTTGGTAATTTAAACCTATCGCATACTATTATGATGTACATTTAAATATTTATTACATAATATTATATTGTTGTATTATTAACTGTTGTCGGTGCTCACTGCCCAGTGGTACTGTGACGGCGTGCGATAGTCCTGCAACGTATATGAATACACATCGTCGTATAACATATTATGTACACTGTACAGTAACATCATCATTCTTCTCTTTTAGTATAACATACCGTGATTATATTATTAACAAAAATAGGTACTCGAATTTGAATATTTTTTATCCGGCGTGTTATTAGATAGCCAATCGCGTACACCACAGAAATCGTAAAACGTTACAATAATGTTCGTGATGAAAAAAGTGAGTGTTCGGAGCAATGAAAACGCGTTTGTTTTTCGGCTTTTGAGTTTCAATAGCTGAATATCGATAACAGTATATAATATTATAACGATATAATCTTGACTTTGAGGTTTTTAAACAACACGAACGCATCTTTTATTTTTTACAGATGAAATCGTTAGACTTGCGGTATAACGAGATGTGCAATGACTGGAACAGTTTACACGAGTGTCTAGATCCCAAAAAGTATGAACACGGTCAGTTAGTGTTGTCTTGGAAAAGACTGAACGTGTCTGTGGAATATACCACACAGAATTTTTTCGTTTCGTCAAAAATCACTCGTCAACAAATATTGTACAACGGTTAGTAAGGAAACATGGTCGAGGAATCAAATGGGTGGCAAAATAAAAAAAAACGGCCCAAAAATCGAAATTAACCAACGTTAGTGCGGTGTTATTGAGTAGATCAACAGATAATGTTTATTTTTAGTAATAAAAATAAAAACGATTTCACGTTTTTAAAATCATTAAAATATGACCTTGAAATAATTAATTTTAATCCATGGAGTAAATAATATAGTGACATCAGGACATTTTCGCTCTTGTTTTGGAAATTTCCCTCCAGAAAAAATTAAACTATTAAAACATTCATGAAAAAAATAAAAAATATATACATCATATAATTATAAAAAATATTATTTATTATTATTTTATTATTCATAACTAAACTAATTTTAGTAATTTTTTTCAAAGTAAATATATATCTAAATTGTTGTGGAATAAAATATTGAAGAATTTATTTCACCAGGCAATTTTAAGACAAAAATCTTTTGTTTCAAAATGTTTGGTTTTTTTTGGAATAATTTGAGATTTTAAATCTACATAAATTACGTTTTACATAACTCACAGATGGTAAAAATGTTTGTGGTCGGGTGGAGGATATCAAAGTTGTAAAAAAATCATTGAAAAGATAATTTCTGTTTTTGGTAAGTATGTATTTTACATTCGTAAAACACATGTCTTTTTTCAGTTAGTGGAAACGTGCAATGTGGAAATCTTCTTGGAATAATGGGCCCAAGGTTAGTAATATTATATTGTGTTCTTAAATATCGTTTATTTTAAAACTGTATTATATAATTTATCATTTAGTGGTTCGGGAAAAACTACTTTGATGGCCACTATAAGTCATCGAACTAAAGGTTCGTGGAGTGTATATTTTTCTAGCTATTAATTCTTCTCAATTTTTATTAACCACCAGTGTTTTCACATATACATTTTTTAGGAAATTTTGATGGAGAACTGTTATTGAATGGTCATCCGGTGTCTGAAGAAGTCATGATTAAAATATCTGGTTTTGTCCCGCAACAAGACGTCACCTTTGATCAGTTGACGACTTTAGAACACTTGTATTTAATGGTATTAATATAAATAACTTATGTTCTATGTGTCTATTGTAATATATAAGATTCGCTACAATATACTTAATCGACTAAGGACAAAATCACTATTGCTACAACACGATTGCACTCCAGGAATTAAAGGTGTTGTCCTTTTAACAATTTTCTAATATCCTATTCAAAAATATCGATACATGGCATAATAAACACTAGTATTTTTCTAATATGTTAGAACGACCAATGGACAAGAAATATTTCACCGACATTATAATTTACAGTTCATATCCTTCTATTCATAACGTTATTATTTATAACTTATTAATAAATTGGTAGACATCTAAAAAAAAAATTACTAAGACATTAATAGTGTAAAAAAAAAATAATAATAATAATATATAAACCTCGAAAAAAGAAAAAGAAAAATTGAAATTTATAACGCAAACTTGGACAAAATTAGAACAAAGTGGAATATCTATACCTAAGAATATTTGAAAGTAATGAAACTTTGGTATTGTGCTACAAAATTGTATTTATTAATTTTTTTAAGTTTAATTAACTATATAATAATACAAAGATTATTTATCGAATTATTATATATATAAGAAATGATTCGTGATTTTGATGTCTCAGTCAATATTTTTAAATAGTGTATTGTTTGTACTTATGCCATAATATGAAAACATTTTTAATCAAGTCAACAATTATTTATTTTGTTTTAAGTCCTATGCCTGTAAAATTGGAAAAGAAAATTGCTAAAAATACAATACCTATATTTCATTGAGTGCAATTATACTGCTATTATTTTTCGTGATAGATTTAATTTCTAAAATATACTAGTACTAGTACGCTCAATGAATCATCCTGTGTACAATTATACTGAGTGTCGTCGTTTTTAGGCGAATTTAAAAATGGACCGCCGCACTAGTAAAACCGCGCTAAAGGATCGTGTCGACTATACCGTTACTGCGTTGGGTATGCTCGAATTTCTGGACAATAAACTATCGGTGTTGTCCGGTGGTGAACGTAAGAAAGTCTCTCTAGCCGTCCAGCTCATGAACGATCCGCCGATACTGTTTTGCGACGAGGTAACCACGGGCCTAGACAGCTATTCAGCTACACACATTGTCAACATGCTAAAGCGTATCGCGCGAACCGGTAAAATTGTCATTTGCACAATCCACCAACCCGCGTCCGGCGTGTTCGACAAGTTCGACGAGGTCATTTTGCTGTCAAACGGACGGCTGGTGTACCAGGGACCCGTCCCAATGATCAATCAATTTTTTCAAAAGTATATTGTTCACTTTATTATTATGTTACGTTTAAACAGAGGTTTATCGACCGCACAACATGCACAATCCCATTATATTATTATGTAATAGGTATTTCATTTAGTCTAGTATTTTTATATTCTGAAAGTTTTACAAGTTATTAAATTCTGATAAATCTAATGCATGCTTTATAACTTATATAGTAGTAGAAGGACTAGAAGTAATATCACTATAACTACTAAGTAATAATTAAAAGATTTATATTTATCATTTTCAGTAGGTATAAACATTTTAATAACAGAAAACTTCTCATTCGAATTTTGCATTAGGTACATAGACATATTCAAAAAAAAAAAAAATAAAAAAATATACATTAAAATAATTTAGAATAAAACTACTAGTTTTTGTAAAATAGAAGTTTGTGCCGCATAGCCAATAGGACCTTACTTGAGCAGGTCAAAAAGTCTTAAGACTTTAAAAATATAGTAAAAAATTATTTTTAAAAATTCCTAGTAACAGAATTTGAATAAATTCATTATAAAATATATATTTTTTTTTTATCTTGAATAAATTATTTTAACTTTTTATTTAGATTTGATTACAAATGCCCAGATTTATACAACAAGGCAGATTTTGTGATTTCTATAATGAATTCTGATAGGGAACAAGTAAAAAGAAACATTGATGAAATGTGTAAGTTATCTTCAACGGATATACAAATGGATCTCAATTATGATTTATTTAATGACCAAGTAAAATAATTATAATTTTATTACGTTATAGTGATTATTGCATGAATTCAATCTACTCTTTTCCAGGTATTATTGGATTATACACAACATTTACAAATGTAAGTTAAAGTTTGTATAATAAGCAAACTTACTTTCATTGTATTATTTTTTTAATTTTTCATATTTCAATAAAATAACGTATATAATAAAATATTCACTACAATTTCTAGATTACACTTTATAGTGTAAATATTATTTTGATGATAATAAACATTATAGTGTGTAGTGTATAAAATGAAAAAAGAACTAATAAATTTACGATATAAATACATGTATAATAATAGGAAATATCCTTATTCTGAAAAAACTAACGATTTCTTTCGTATATTCAAAAGGAGATGAAATTGCTTAGTTTTACAAATTTACTATATACCTAACTTTAAATAACATAATATTTAATTTATTATTTTCCGTTTAAAATGTATGGGTTTATATTTTTGGTTTATTCTCTTAAACACTTAACTCAAGTTTGACAAGGTAACTGAATACTAATATTTTTCTTTTATCTAGACAAAAACCACTGTGGATTACACAGTTAATATTGATTTTAAACAGATCTGGAATATGTCTTTTAAGAAATTACAAAATAAAACTACTGGAATTGGGAACTATAATGGTAATTACTATTGTTATTAATTTATTTAACTAATTCTCAATGTTCAACATAAAAATACAATTTTTTTTCGTATATTTTATCTTTCATGCGAATGATACATTGGTTGATGCTCGTCATAACCGTAAATCATAAGTCGGTATGCAACCAAATATTATGAAAATCAATTTAGTATTTTTTTAGTATTTATATAATCAATTGCAGCACGATGGTTTATAAATACAATTTTGTCTGTATTACGGAAATAACAAATCGGTACCTAAATATATATTATTATACCTAATAGATATTATGTTGTACCTACTTAGTTTCTTGGTGTAATGTTGTCTACGCCATACATGAATCTGAAGTTTGATACTAAAGCCGTACAAAATTGGCAAGGATTTTGGTTCAGTTTAATCACGAATTCTATTTTCCAATATTGTTATACGTCTATTATAACCTACCAAGTTGAATTTCCAGTTATCCATCGAGAAGTCAGTAACAATATTTATGCATTGAGTGTATATTATATTTCTCAAATTGTCATAACGGTATGTATTAGAAAAAATAATATTATCATAGGATTTAACGCATTTCAATTTTTTACAGCTCATTTGGACAGTTCTAGAATCTATGATGTATACATATTTGGTGTTTTGGTTAGTAGGTATTAAATGGGAGCTATTGGTGGTGACAACGTTCGTAATAAATATGTTGATCTGTAGATCATATGGTAATTGTACACTTCTTAAGAAATAGAATACCTGAATAAATTATAATTCAAGAAACTTAAAAGTATATAATTTAATTACTGTTGTTATAATATGATTATAGGAAGTGTTCTATCGGCTTTTTTTGAAAAATTCGAAAATATTGTTATATTTTCATTGATATATGATTATCTTGCCGTAGCTCTTTGTGGCGCCTACATTTCACTTGGGTAAGTTTATAAAACACAAATACACTTTAGCAGGTAATAAATTCATGATACATAGATTATGCTTACCTAATCATTAATCATATGGGATTTTTATAAAATAAAATACCTAATATATTTGTTTTTTGTTTTAGAACATTACCATTTATATTGTATTATTTGAAATATTTATCAATATTTTTTCTTGGCTGTGAAACATTATCTATATTACAATGGAAAAATATCACATTCATACGTATGTTAAATAATAATTTATGCTACATTAATACCAATTATTTCCAGGACGTCATTTTGGTAAGCAAGAATGCTTGTATTTACATCCTAGAGATAGATAGATATTTTACCTACTCTTTATATACTTTACAGATTAGTTATTGAAATTGCTTTTTTTACACAAATAATATAGTTTTGATGGTTCTAGACATTTTTTATGGCAATAACGATCGTTTTTAAATTTAAAATCTGTAATATATATAGATATTTATTTATATTGAACATTTTAAGTAGGTACCTATGTATCAAATTCACAACTTAATATTAACTATTTTGATTATTATCTTCTGAATTTTATTTTGCATAATTATTTTTTAACTGAATTATTTTTTGATCTGAAAATGCCTATAGGTTAGGCACTTATTACTTTCCGAGTAGTTTTAATAACTGTTGCGAATTGCTGCCTATTGCAGGTAAATTGTTTGTATTTCACGCATATCTTAAAAATGACGTCCCTGAACCAATAATTTATCAAATTATACGTTTTGATTTTAGCTATTAATTATTTAATATGACATATATGTGTATACTTTAGCATGCCTAGATGTTAATAACTGCCTGCGCAATGGCAAGGAAGTTTTATTGAGTTACGGCTACGACATTGATCGCTACAACACGGATATCATCATTTTAGGAGTCTTTTATGTCGTTTGCTATATTCTTGGATATTACGGATTACTTAAGAGAATAAAAAAACAACCAGCTTATTGAATCAAGACTGAAATAAATAATTTTGTTTTACTGTTAAGTATAGGTATATAGGTACTTAATAGATACATTCATTTTCAACCTATGATTTATTATATTGAGTTTTATCATTAGCTCTATAGATTATCATTAATATCATAAAATGTATAATCATACTAAAGTACCTACACATGGTTGAATAAGAAACTTACAAACATCAAACAATAAAAAGCATTATAAAATATAATTATATAATTATATTATTGTATGTCAAGATTTTATTATTTATTTTATCTAAGTAATTTTCGTTACTCATGTTTACTATTAAATATATAATAAGTTTATTTATTTTATACTATAATTTATCTGACGTACATATATATTATTAAAATTAAAATTGTTTAAATGTTAATAATGCATTTATGTCTGGTTTATACATATTATGTTAATGTAATATTATATATTTACCTATCTAATGAATTATAACTGTTATAAATAGTAACATATTTACTATTGTTTAGTATTGTATATTTTACATATTACACAAACACAGGTGTACTTAAAACACAAACGATAACAATTTAATTTCGTTATTATACTAATAATTCTGATTTAAATTAACAACTTAACTTAGCCATCATAATATGTTGATTAAAGTTTGGTTCACTATCTTAATTGTTCCAAATACTTATTGAACTATAAATAGTTTTTAATAAAATTGTATTTTATTCAAAATATCACTAAAAAGTAAGAATACTTGTTTATCAATATTTATTGATATATTTCAAAAATAACATTTTGATAGATACCTACCTATACTAACATTACTAGCATCGATTAAATTTATATTATAATTAATAAATCCAGCTATAATAGATATTCAATAAATGGTGAGCTGGTAGATATATAAATAAATAATAAATATGTATGACAAAACTATTGAAAAAAATAAATAAAAATTAATAGATAAGGACGGTTTCATAAGATTTAACGTTGTATACATATAAAATTATACATTATATTTATATAAACATTTTGAGAAATATTATCTTATATATTTTATATAATGTTTAAGTAATAATAATTTATAACCTTTGAACTACTTAATCTATATTATAGATTTACATGTTACATAATAATTAATATTAATTATTATGTATGTAACATAATATTATGATAATTTTTTTTTTTAATTTAAGCGGAAGCATTAAAAACAATATATTATATCAACATATGGAAATAACACAATTATAATTACAATAAGTAATCAATGATTATATATATAACATAGTTGGATGGCCCATCTCACCACTGAGGATAACCTCTTATCGGTGATGATGGTGTACTATTAAGAGCTAAGTTGGTATACATTTATAAATTTTATAATATTTTAGATATTTCGTAAAAATTACGTCATGTCTGACTATAATTTAAAAATATAAATAGGCATACCTGTAGAACTAATTGTTAAAATAAAACTATAGTAATTAAAGTATAAATAATCAATAAGTACTTCTTGAATCGTGAACAAAATTATAAATAATATAAAGTAATAAACAAATGATAAGTTTTTTTAACAATATACATTTTCTTTCAATATACATAATTTAATGTCATTATAAAATAATATTTTTGAAAATCAAATTATATTATTTATTTGCTATTTACCCACATATTTTATCATCATTATAATATTATTTTATAAAATATGAATATTTATTACCTATATTATATTTATAAATCAATACTGTCAATACCAACGTACCATAGAAATAGCTCTTAGTATAAATAATTTTGTTATTTTTTATGTAAATATCTAATTTGTCAAAATTTGAACTAGAAATTATCTGTATAAATGTAAAAATGTAAAAATGTGAAAATGCGTATTTTCGAAAGTTTTAGGTTTCTATAAGTAAAACTTAAAAGGAACTATAAAATATTTTAAAACTTTTATATTCATAAAAATGTTATATCAATTATCATAGATAACAAAAAAAAAAAAAAAAAAAATTAAAAATAGAAAACTTCTAATGTTTATAATCAGCGTATCACACAAAGATCTTAAAATATGTTAAATATTATATCATAATTATAATACGTTAATTTTCAATATTTCATGAAAACTTCAAGTCTCTACAGATAAATTACAATTGAAAACAAAAAAAGTAAATTAATAAGTTTTAACAAATCTTTTTTGAGTAAAATGTCCGTTTATCTTAATTTTTGATTAACAATTTTGATATAATAAACTGCAGGGAGTACAAACTAGATTTGATTTACTATCTGTAAAATCATCATTTAATTTGATAATAGATGTATACTTCATATTACCTTAAAAGTTAACAACAGATACATAAAAAAAAATTCAAAAAACCTAATCAATAAACTATATTAATCTTCATATTTTAAAAGCTGGTTTTTATAGTTTTGAGTTTCGTACTTTTATTAATTATTTTATACTATACTCGATAACGTAACATAATATATACATCACAATCATAACATAAATATGTCTCATCAATCATAATTCTTTGGCATTTGGATGAAGACATTCTAATAATTTAAATATTATCTAAAAAAGAATTAATACTCTCTGACTCTCTACAATAGATACATACAAGGAACTTATTAATTTAATAATAGAAAAATCTAACATATCTACCACGTATAATTATGCATAATTATAATATATATTTAACTGTTAAAATGCTTAAGATTCTAGATATTACCAATAAGTGGAAGAGCATAATATTAATATGGATGTATAGTCGATATTTATATATAATTTTTGTTATTTTAGCCCACAAAAAATAAATCTGTCCCCATGTTTGATATTGTATACCTCAACCAATAGTTATTGTACCATAGTCAAATAGATATATATAATAAACATTTAAAAAAAATTAATAAGTGTTCAATAAATAAAAATCTATTTATCAACTCATTTTGTTACGTATTGACATCTAACGAGATAAAAATATGTACTACGATTTTTTTTTCTACTATATATTACGTAATAAGAATGAAGATTACTTTTAAACACGATCTAACTATAATAATATGGCATAGACATAATTTGAAGTGTAGAATAAACACAAGAAAGTTGTCACATCATACTGTGTAAAATGGATCACTTAAAAGGACGTGTTGCCGTGATCACAGGAGCTAGCGCCGGTATCGGGGCGGCAACAGCTATTAAATTAGTTGAAGCCGGCCTCACGGTTGTGGGAATAGCTAGGAGGCTGCATAGACTTCAGGTACCTAAATTTTAATATAATTCCTTCATTAACGACCTCATAGTAAAATCCTTAAATGGTTACTTAAAATATGTCTCTGTAACATATTGCTCAAATAATTAATAAATATGATATTTATCAATTATCAAATGTGTGTCCTTAGATCTCTTTGATTTTTTCTTACGTTAAAATATATTATTATTGTTATTTTTTTTTTTGTGATATCTATAGCGTATATTTATTATATTATGTGTAAATAGAAAAATTCTCAAATTTTCAACTTTGAAGATAATTTTTGTATAGAATGTATTCTAGTTGATATTTCAGGAAGTCAAAAATAAAAAGTTCCCAATATTTTTCTTAGTAAACCTTAAATAATAAGGAAAAATTTGAATTTTTATGAAAAACTAGTATTTGAAAACATCGATTTCGTTTTTTGGCTTAATTCAAAAATGAATAACTGTGACACTTGAAATTTTCGCTTAATGTTTTTATTAGTATTTTCTGTACATGGCATACATTTCAAAATATTTCAAAACTTTATGAACTATTTAAAGTGATTTAAAATTTTCTATTTTTTTTTTTAGATTTTCTTTCATAAATTTCTATCAAAAATTGTATGTTTGATAAAAAATATTTACAATCATATGAATAATTCATATTGAAATTCAAAAATCAAATAAATCTAGGCTATCATTTTTTTTTTTTTTTTTATAGACATTTAAAATTCAGATTTTGACAAAATTATAAAAATTTTAAGAAGACTAATGATTTTAGTTATTTTGTTGTAATTAAAAATTATTATTCATGAAAACTTAAAACTGTTGACGTATAATTATTATATTTGTTTTCACACAATGGCATTTTTAAATATTATATTTTTGTCAAAAATAAATCAACCTATTAGTTATTAATATAAAAATAAATTTCTCTAATAGCAGTATGAATATTATATCATTAATATATTTAGTATAGGCTAACTGACCGTATTTATTCGGAATTGTTTTTCATATGCAATGATTTATCATTGCATTCAAATTTAACTTATTTATCACAGTGATTTACTCATTGACGAGGTACATTAGACACCTGCAAAACAGAGCGGTTAGGTATACTAACTTTTCACCTTTTTATATAATAAATAGTAAACATATCATAAACCAAATATTTTAGCATCCCTTTAATGAAATGCATTTTATTACATACACTGTTTAATTTTTGCTTATGTGCATAATGGATAATAATAATTATGTTTTAAAATTATTAGGCTTTAAAAAAAATGATGGAAGAAAAAAATTTCAGTGGTCAGTTTTTTGTAGTGACGTGTGATTTGACGAACGAAACAGACATATTGAATGCTTTTAAATGGATTGACGAAAATATTGGTGGTATACATTTTATGGTCAACAACGCCGGAATACTAAGGATATCTAAAATTATAGGTAAGATAATCATTACGAATTGAGGAGAGAAAAAATTATTTATTTTTTATACCTATTTCAAATTAAAATACCTATCTGTTTCTAAACGTTTCACGAGTTTGTCTTAAAAAAAATATCTCATTTACTATCTCTTACATTTAATGAAACACCGCCAAAATTATCACAATTTAACCTTTGTTAAGTAATGTTTCTATGTTTCAATTATATCATGATAAAATATATTACAAGGTATTTGTCTATATAATTCTGAATTATAATTTTTTTAATAAATTGTCTATGCAAAACTATATTTTATAGACGGTTCGACTGAACATTGGCATGAATTAATCGACTGTAATGTATTAGCACCTGCAATCTGTTCGAGGGAAGCTTATAAATTGATGAAGAAGCATAACATTAGTCATGGACACATTATACAAATCAACAGGTGGATAACATAAAACATGCGTATTTTGAACATTTTATACTTATATGCTCTCTACGCAATAGTTTTAAATAAGTATTGTTTTTTTATACTGAATAATGTGCATCGATATAATTTGACGTGTGGACTGCAAAAGGAAAACAATTTATTTAACTTCTTGATAATTGTTCACGTGATTGATTGTGCCTACCTATACTAATTGTACCTAATACAAATATTATGAACAAATGTTAACAAATTTGAATCATCTATAAAATTATACTATTTTACTATTATTCTTATTCTTATTTCACTTATAATACGAATACACCATTATAATGGAAACATATTTGTTCATAAGAATTTTTTTTCATCACATATTCACATATTATTTTTACTTACATTATATGTATTATGTAAGCTAAATTATACATAGGTAGCATATTTTTCCAAAAGTTTTAAGTAATATTAAAAAAAATCAATACACATCAGACGTCCCAAATTCCAAGGACCTACACTATCTATAGTATATTTATAATACATTGTGCATTGTGTGATTAATTTCTTTCAGTTCTGTTCAGTTCTGTATTGTACATTATTAGAGTATAAAATATGTAATTGCAGCATTATAGACAGTTTACGAGTTTTTAAGGAACCCAAATTAATTTCCAACTATTGACACTTATTGATTGTAGATAACTTTAGTCTAAGTTTTTTCGTTTTTTCGTTTTTATATATAATATTAATTGTATATTTCAAACGGTTTCAGCATTACGGGCCATTCATATTCAATTAATCCGGGTAACAAGATTTACAATGCGTCTAAACAGGCTCTTAGAGTACTGACCGAAGGTCTCCGTCACGAATTGGCTGCGGCCGGTGATGGCCACATCAAAGCTTCCGTAAGTTTGTTTACCCGCGTGCAGTGGTATAATTATATGTATATATATTTGGGCAAGCCAGAGAGCGAAAGGGCAATCCGCCTCTCGGGCCCTTGATCATATTATACTAATAAAAATTATAAATATATAACATTATAAAACATCATTAATTTACTTTTAAGATAATAAGAATAATATGTAATCGAGAATATAAGTATTATGCAATAATGTTACCATGGATTTATAAATTCGAAAAATTCTATAAATTGAATATTATGGACAGAGTATTATATAGATAAGTGATGCACTTGCAATGCTCGTTATACAATTTAATATATTTTCATGAAACGCGTTCAACATAATACTTCAGTCCTAGATATTATAAACAGTACCTACATAATATGATAATAATTAATTAATTATTTACTTTTATTAATAATTTATTCTTATATTCATGATTTAATTTGTAAAAAAAATTAAATATGAAAAAAAAAATTACTCTATCGTATATTCAAATACAAATTTAAGTGTAATAATAACTAATAGCTCACTGGCCACTGCATTACGTATTCATAAATATTCTATGAAGCTAAGTAGATTATTAATTTTTTTATTTGATATTTAAATTAAATTTGTATTATGAAATAAATAGACTGCTCATTTATATATGCGTAAGTGTCAAAAAAATGTTGAATTGATAATTCTTGGTTCTAATATAGTTGATTAACCATCCCGGCCCTTTAAAATCCAGTAGTCCACTCTTAAACTAACCAACAAAAAACATTTCAGAAAAAATTACCAATATTAAATATTGACAAGATGGGTTCATCCTTTTGACGGTTTTAACATAATGTCGTGTATTATGTACTACTAGGTATATTGAACTTGTTTTGTTTATGTAAATTTATATGCAATGTAATATGGTTAATCTATAAAATTTTTCTAATAATTATGTTATTATACGGTAGTTCAGACAATTCATTCATTAGGATGATGAGAATAATCAAATGTATCCGTGAACACCTCCCCATTCCTCATTTCATACCTGTACTATAATTTTTATAATAGATTAGACAAAAAAAATGGCAATTGATCGAAATCCAAAAAAAAAAAATGCTTGGTTATCATTATAGGACAGTTGGTAATATTTAAAATTTTGATGTATAGAAAGCGATCCTTTTATCAAATAACACTCTTTATTTCAAAATCTTTTATTTATTTTTTATATATATAAATATAATTTCCTTTTAAAATAAAAGAACATTCAAAAATATGTATATTTTTTACTTTTTTGAATGACAATATATATTTTTTATTTCATCATATTCTGAAGCAGAATATTTTCTAGAGTATTTCGATCCATAAAAATCAAAATTCTGACGAATAATAAATTAATTTCATTTAAAATTTATGTAAACAGAGTAGTAGACCAACATTTTGAGGGATATATATATACCTCTTCACTCCGCTCAACTAAAATTTAAATAAGTTATTACTTACTATAACTCATTAACTATTTATTTGAATTTTTACTTTTGTGTATCAAATACTCCAAAAAATATTCTGCTTCAGAATATAAAATTAAAAATGTACGTTGTTGTTCAAAAAACTAAAAAATTAAAACAATGAAAATATTGAAAATATATATATATATTT
Source organism: Melanaphis sacchari (assembly GCF_002803265.2). Taxonomy (NCBI): domain Eukaryota; kingdom Metazoa; phylum Arthropoda; class Insecta; order Hemiptera; family Aphididae; genus Melanaphis; species Melanaphis sacchari. Next base: position 147,865 of record NW_020271525.1, on the reverse strand, counting down.
TTTTTAAATGTTGTTTTATTTACAATCAAAAACTAAGTAAAATAAAATGTTTTCAAAAATTTTTATAAATTTTTAAATATTGAGTGTTGTTTGATAAACGAATTACCTAGCATTTATTGGTTTTTCTATCGGTAATGCGGTAATTAACCAATATCGAAATTCGGCAGATCTAGTTTCTAAACATGAACTTTAATAACACTCCTATATATTGTTGCAATAATTTAGGTATGCTTATATTGTTGTGCTTCAATTATGTTAATACTGCATGTGAAACATCGTGAATTTTCCGACAATGTTTACAATGTTTTTTGAAAACAATTATTATATTAATAGTATTTTATATGTAATTTTCCGCAGAGCATCAGTCCCGGTTTTGTCGATACAGAAATTTTCGATGCAGCCAATATGTCACACAATAAAATGAAGGGGTCTGAAATCTTGAGCGCAGAAGAAATGGCCGATATGATCTGTTTTGTCTTATCAACCGGACCAAATATATTAGTAACTACAATTTAAAATTTTTAATCGTAGAATTTGACATTTCACCATTTAAACAACGTCTTGTTATTAATTATTTATTAACTTCACATTGAATCAATTATTTTTTTTACAGATCGCTGAAATGGTTGTTCTAAGCCAAGGGCGTACCATCCAATCGTATCCACGCGCATAACATGTATGTAGCCAACAAACCGAAAAGTTATGTTTCTCTACATATATGAATAAAATATAATCACGTCATGATAATGTATTTAGAACGAATTTCACTGTTATCGTTCTAATAATATAAAATATTAACACTAAAGAATAAATGTATGATAGGTATACGTAAAAATTATTTAATACTAAACCGATTTGCTACACAAACATAAGCTATAAGCCTATATAAATTAAAATATCAATGTATAACAAACTTAAAATAATTGTCTAATTATTATTTTTTAACAAATATAAACATTACTAGGTACGTAATACATTAATACTATAAATGTATATGAATACCTAAATTATTATTTAAATATTTTGTACTGTTTTTGTTTTATAGTATGTACCTACCAACTTAATATCAATAATCAATATTATTTAGTTAATCAATGACATCTTTAATCACCTTAAAAGTTAAAACTTAGAGGGTGTCGAATTAAGCAGCGGTGACTTTTGCCTACACCGCAATACCAGTAAAATTTAATCTATAGAACTATTGATAGGTATATCTCAATCAATTTTTAACTCTGTATATTTGAAAAATATTCATGAACCATTATAATAAAATTTTTTAAATAAAAGTGCGTAAAATGACCAAAAATCTTTTAGCCGATTCTCATTTCAGCCGAAAAATATTTTATTGGGCAAATGTATAAGCAGTAGAACCGTATTATATATTAAATATCAAAAATACAATTTAAATTCATCCGGTTATATTCTCTTTTTGCAATTCTTACTCCTCTACCACCGTTAACTAGAAAACTTTTCCACAGCTAGAGTACTTAACATTACTCCATTATTTTCACCCATCACCTGAATTTATTGTATTATTTGCAATTTTTTTTCTTAAATAATTAATAATCAATCTTGATCAGGTTTTTTGATAGGTTAAACTATCTGACGTGCTACTGCACAGTGCAAATAGATTCGATTTGTTAGGAACGTCAAATTTTGATGAACTGGAAAAAATAAAAGGTTAATTAGAACTTGAACCACATCTATAGAACAAAAATGTTATATAACTACATAATTGTTAAATTTGCACTTCAAATTATTATTTTGGTTAATGTATAGGCGCGCGCAATTTTTAATCACGCAATAAAGCAGCTCATTTTTTGCTAATAAACAAAATACATTTTGAACAGCCAAATGTATTGATTGTACGATTCACTGCAGGTATAAGCTCTGTTATGTTATTACATTGCGTAACTTTTACTTGGTACAATTGTTCAAAGTATCAACATTTAATGGAAAAATTGGTTCAGATCCATTTCATCTACGATTACTTCTATCAAATAATGAATTGACTCGTCCGGTCTGCTGCTGGCTTTAACTAAACGACTAAAATTTGTACTACCACATCCCACAGGCTAATCAATCGGCCTCAAAATTTCATAGATGCAGGCGCAGCACATGAACCCGTGTGCACGCCTATGGTTTGCATTATATTTTTATATTGTTAGTTATATCGTGGAATAGATTTAACAATATAACTAACAGATATAACAGTTACATTTTATATTTTATGATAGGTACTATTATGTTCGTTTACCATTTGCTGAAAAAACTTTCCAACCAGTACCTAATACAAATAAACCTTGAACCATATCAACTATTGACGGTTACTAGAAATATATTAGGTTTATTTATGAGTTTAGGGTTTAGATCATAAATCATAATAAATAATAATTATTGTATAATGATGTATTATACAATCTGAGGTCTATGTAGTAATTCTTAGGCCTATAACTACAACGCCATCTACCGCCGGACTAAAGTCACTCATTAACCGCTAGCCCGCGCCGCCGCTTACTATCTTTTCGTTTTTACTATGTAAAAAATTATATTTTTTTTTTTTTATTGTGGAGTATGGAATCATTCACACTATTTTTTAGTCTGACATTTGTTTTTTAATAACATTGTATTCCATAACGCGTTTTTATTGAATTTCGTATAAGCCATTTTTATTTTTTTTAATGTTGATCACAGCATGTACTGGATTTAGAATGTCAGTTTTTTTTTTTTCAGTCATTGTGTTTTGGTAAAACATCTTAATAACTTATCATCGACATCGAGGGTAATTTTTGACAATATTTCCTATGTAGTTGCAAATTGTAATCCAATTAGGAATAATCCTAGAGACTACTATCAACATAATTTTTGTGAATATTTGAGACATAAGTTTCTAAACATTAAACAATTTGCAAATATTATAAAAATTAATTTTTTTTGTTCTTTTTAAGACTGGATTTAGTCATAGTCTCTATAGACATTTGAAATTTTCTCATTTTTTAACAGTTTTTTTTTTTTTTAATTTATATCAATTAAATATTTAAATCACTGTAAGAATTGTTAAGTATTAAATATTTAGTTCCTTTAGTTCCTTAAAAGTTGTTTTGACGTCTTATTTTAAAAAAATTAAAAAATATTGATAATCAAAATAGACTACTTAAATATATTTAGGTTATTTTTACCTATTCACGCCATTTTGTGGTATGACTTTGATAAGGAAGATGAAAATTTAATTAATTTTTAAATAATTATTATATCACAAAATTAAGTTATCTTTTCTTACAACTCCACAAGTTAATTTGAAACTTTAGATACATTATTTTTTACATATGTACAATAATGATTAATTGTTAAGCATTTTGTAAGAAATATAAATATGAAGCCAACCCTTTTTTTCTATCATTTCTATCAAATCAATTTCAAGTTTCCAAGTTTTATAAAATTATAATGAACACGGAACAGCTAATATAGAATATTAAAGTCCAATAATTCCAATGTCATATATATTGATTCAGTGGCGTATTTATGAGGGGGGGATCAAGGAGATAGATCCCCCCATAGGCTATATACACACATAAAAATTATAATTATAGTCATCATATTATTTAAAAAATTATTATTATTATTATTATTTTTATCAATAATTGATTAAATTTGCAATAATTAAAATATTATAATATATTGTACAATATTCTCATTGGTATCTTCATTTATAAAGTCATATCCCCCCCCCATGACAAAAACCTAAATGCGCCACTGTATTGATTGGTTTATTTGGCTCTTCGGAAGTTATGTTAGTAACAAATCCCGGTGGTACGTTACAATTATAGAATAAATGACCTGATAATATTTTAGAAATTAAAAATATAATATTTAGTACTGCACTACTGCATAAAAATATGATGTACATAATACATAAATAAGCACTTATACAGCTGTACAGCTTATCTACTCGTATGATTTTAAGTACCTATCATAATATTCATAATAGTTGATAATATTATAGTATTATGAAGTGATCAAGCGTATTTTCTATAAGCTAATTTATATATCCTTTTTACAATTTATACGCTGTAAGAAATATAAATACAGATATACACGGGCGAATAGCCTGTATAGGGGTTTATTTATAAACTATAATTATTATTTTTTTATACTCGTAACTAATAACATCACCACACACGGAGCGCTGAAGCTCACACTTATCGCAGATAGAAAAAACAGCGATGTTATGTGCGTTAGTTTTGTCTTTTATTTAATTCGTTTGCATTAAATGAATCTACAATATTATAGGTATTAGGTAAAGTCGGTGAAACTAGCAAGATTATGAAAAAAAAATAAAGTTTTAATTTTTGTATAGGTAGGTAGTATATAATATATAAAATGTGTACATCTACAAATATTTTGTGTGTATTATGTATATTTAAATCTAAATTAAATACAGTTTTTTTTTGTCATTATCAATATACTTTAAATTTTAACATACTTATGACCAAATTATTTATCCCTGGTTAAATTTTGAACCTGGCAAAAAAAAATTTCCTATCTGAAATATTGACCGAATCCGCCACCCCTTGTTATTAGCACTTGAAATTCGTATATTATGTAGTAATTATTGGGAAGTGTTTAAAAAGCTCAACCCCTACAATTAAATGTCATATTTTTTGGTGTTATGATTGACTCATTTTATACAAAAAAAAAATTAGCTTCTTCCCACTAAAATTTAACACAATGAACCTTTGTCTATGAGTTCCTACTCGAATTGTCTTCACTAATGTTAAATCCATAGACTTAAGTCGTGTTTATGTACTCTGACTCTGACAAGTGACAACTAGTAATGACGAAACTTGTGAATTTTAATTTTCTAAATAATTGATTTTAAACAAATAACTTCTTAAAAGTGTATATTTAACCTGCCGGTATACAATATTGTTCCAAACGCGTTATATGATTTGATTAATAGAATGTATAATTGACAAATCCAGCTTGAGTGATGCGCCTCAGAACAGTTTGGATAATTAAAATAGACCACGTCAGACAATGACCATTTCACAAAATTATTAGTCAAATAATTAATTGAAATCATACAGTGATATATTTTTTACTAAATAATATGATCGACAATTTATTTTTATTTTTATACTAAATATTAAACGTAAGCACTATGCTATATAAAAAAACAGTTTTTAATAAATAATATACTCGAGATTTAGTATCAACTATCAACTCCGTTTTGTTTCAGGCACGTGTTTATTCGTTTTAATAGAAATACATGTTCAAATTCTATCGTTAATTAAAATATAAGGTATAATAAGTTATAAAAAAACTAATACTCAATACAATATTATACAACACATGTGACCACACTTGTAGAGCACCTTATATAAATGTTTTTTTCAGTGCAAAGAAAAAACAAGTCACAGATTTTAATCGTGATGTTATTTGAATGGATTATTAATCAACTAAAAATTCAACTAGTTTTAAAAACATATATTCACATTTACTTGTATACCATCGTGTAGGAAAAACACAAAAAATTAAAATCATAATTTATATTATCTACTTATTACTGTAAAATAAACTGCGACAACATATTAAGTAGGTTCACCGGCCACCGCACGTGGACGTAGGTAGTTAAGATAACGACGAAATGTCGATAACGTTACGTCTCGTATAATAATAAACTTAAAATTAGTAATAGTAATAAATATTAAAATGTATAAAAATAAGATTTGAACGATTCCTACAAGGGGGTCTGACGGGGTCTGGTGGAAGTATCCATAGACACCCTCGCCCTAAATACGTCAATGGATAATGTATACAATGTATCCATTCATTAATATGTTATGGATCTATTTTCATAATTTTAATTATCTAAATAAAAAGAACTATTCTGTGCTTTATCTACATAGCCTTGTTATGCTAGGTTAATATAATTTATTGCACAAGTAGGTATTCAAAGGCAATACATGGCGCTAACTACCAAAGGTTACAAAAATTAAATATTTTAGAAATAGGATTGTAATTTGAAAAAAATGGCATTAATAAGACATTTAAATGAAATATAGGTACACTTAGCAGTTGTAGCACAATCTAATAAACACTATATGTAGATAAACCAAAACCATTAATTTTCCTATTGCCATCTCAAGATTAAGACAAAGGTAATTTTACAGTCTTGAATAATACAAGGGAGGCAATTGCACCCACATGCCATAAATGTAAGAACATAATATATTTGTAAAAATTATCGGATACCGTGGTCTAAACCATATTATATCCACAACCGATGATTAACTAATTAACCAAATCATTTTGTTCTTATGTTTTAATACTTCAATAAGATTTGTTAAATACAAATAAAATTATATTATTAAATTTAAGAGAAGTATTCAATATATGAGTAGATGACCTTACTTAAAACAAAAAATGGAATTAGGATAAAAATGAAGAACAAAATATAATCATAATATAAAAAGGCTTAAATCATTTTTATTTTATAATTATATAGGTATTTCATAAAATATTTAATAACAAAATAAGCATATAAATTACATTTAATATCAAATAATATTTAATTTTTTTTTACATATGCAAACAGAAAATATGTTTGTAATAAGTAAGCATAACCTAACTTTTTTGAAATTTCAATAATACGTTTAAAACAATAACAATTCGTATATATGATTAAATTTCATTAAAATAAATGTAACTTTACAAAACATTGTTTTCCTTTTATAAAAATATACACATAATGAAATACATCTACAATTTAACATTTACAAAATAAATTATAGTATTTATATAGTATATAATCTTATTCATAATATATAAATATTAGTCAAGATTCAATTGAGCAAGAAGTCAGTCCTTAGGAGACTTCGAATATATTTATATATTTTTTTTTTATTGACAATATATTATGATAAATTATTATAAGGCACATAATACAGAAAAACCTGACAGCACCAAAAAAAAAAAAAAATAAAATAATTTAGTTTACGGAAGACAAACAAATTTTGAGCAATTTTTTGAACTTAATTTTTTGGCACATGTTTTAATTGCTCCATTGAGCCATTTCAAATGAATTCAAAAGCTTTATTTGATACATCTAGCCTTAATATAGGAACTCTAACAAATAAATCTTAACATGTTATTATATTTATATTTTTATATATATATATATATATTTCATTTTTAGAATAATTATGTTTTAACATATATAAAAAAAAATTAAATTTTAAATTAATGAATCTTTTACAATTTAAAATAATTTATAGTATCAAGTCTTTTGAAAATGGTTTATTGCAAAGTTTTATAATATGGTTAATAAATAAGTTTTTGCTCCAATCCTATACTATTTAAGTAGTTAAAATACATATCTCAAGTGTTTTAAACTTCAAACAATACATTCTTAATTTGTATGGTATAATATGTTATAGCCTTAACATTTTAAAGAACGTAATACAATACAGAGTGATTCTGTACAATGTCTTAATGTCAATTTTATATGTATTTGTCATAAATAGAATAAAAAAAAAATAGATTCATATTCATAATATATATAAACATAAACACATTTTTTTCTTTTTCAACAATTTATATAATTTAAATTTTTTATACCATTGCTGGTATTAAAGATATTGATGTTAAACTAAAACTTTTAATAAAATAGTACTAATATTAAATAACACTTCAAATATCTTTTCTTTCAATTCAAACAGATCATCTGAAAAGTTCTTCATCTTTATTGATACTTACAGTTCAAGAATAACAAGCGAAACCCATGTGAACACATTGGTATTTCATACTGAACTTGGAAACCTGTAGTCCTGTTTGTTCCAATGTTGAGGGTACGATATGTCCAAAAGAGAAGGTTCTTTTGGTTCATAAGCGCACACTTTCAAATCCAATGAACAAGTCAGTCTTTGGGGTACAGGTCGCTCTACATAGCACGGTGGCCTGTAACAACACGGTGGCCAACAGTAGAATAGGGGATAATCTACGTAAGGATATCTGATGGGGTTGACATATAAGGGTCGCTCAGTAGATGTGACTGGAACCAAACATCGCCTTTTGCATGGATCGAGTTCCTCTTCTTCACGTTTGCGCTTAGTCAGATCTAAGCAAGTAGTGGACAAGTCCAGAGCAGAGTCTTCAGTGTCGGATAAGTCTTCTACATTAACATCACTATCTGAACCAGATGTAGTCTCTGCAATAGCTGCAGCTGCGGCAACAGCAACTGCCGTTACAGCATTAGCAGCAATTTTTTGGGGTTTGGGAGTGCCTGAAGCTTGTTGCACAGCCAATCGCAAGCTGGTTTCAGTCTGCAGCCATTTCTGAATCTGACGGCGATGAATACCATATTTGCGAGCCGTAGCTCGCTGATTTCCTTGGCAATCAGAGTCTTGTCGATATGAATCCAACACCTGTGTAAACATAAAATTGATAAAATAAATTAAGAAACAATTTGACGACAGTTATTAAAAATCACACCGAGGAGAATCTATGCACAATAATCAATACTGGCATAGTGTATTTTGTGCTAACAGTAGAAGTGGTGGTGGTTTCGACGAATGGTTCAAGTAGGTTTTACGCGGCACGGCTGAGAAGCCATCGCCCTGACGAGGCTGATTGACAGGCGGCGGGAATAACGATAACACCGATGGACGAACACAGCGTCGTATTTTTAATTTGTTTTGGCACGGGACACGAACAACGACGCGAGCGCGTAAAATCCGGTGAAATCGAACGGTCTTAATCGGCGGCGACCAGACGGACGGTTGACCGAATGGGAGCGGAGAGTGGTGGGAGGGTGAGGGTCAAAACTGTAGAACGTGTAAAATACAATTGTTGCGAGTGATAACGAAAAAATAATATTACCTGTAACTTGAACTGTGGAGGAAATATGCGCCTGGATCCGACTGGCGCCTTGGGTCGCTTTTCTTCCACCTTGCCGACGGGTTCATCCGGAGCGCCGTGGGCCATCTTGTCGGAGAACACAGCGATGTTACACAATACGAAACGATATTGTAGAAAATATAATTTTATGATGCGATTTATAACGCAATCGCGACGGTTTTAGTTATGCGAACAGAACGCAATAACAATAATAATATTATATTACGTAAAAATAACAAAAACGCGTGTACAATAACGTCGTGTTATTTATAACCGTAATACGCGATTATTATAATTCATATACAAAATATAATCAAAATATTATATTTCAATCAAAGCACGACACACGATTAACGCGGCGGAAACGAGAACGTCCAAAACGGAGAAAAAAAACTCGATAAAACGGAGCGGATTTATATTATTATTATTGTTGTTGTTGGTATTATTATTATTATTATTATTATATAATTACATTAAATATAAATAATAATAAATAATAGAATTAAAAACGTAAAACCAAACAAATAATAACCGAGAGAGTCTGACGGTCGTTACGGACTGCGTGCGTGTGAGTGAGTGAGCGAGTGCGAGTGTGCGGCGGCGGCGGCAACAACAGCAGCGGCAGCAGCAACACCAGCGGCAGGAGCAGCAGCAGCAGCAGCGTTGTAGGTTTTTCGAGTAGTGTGTGCTGCATCGGTACTTTGCCGTTCCGGTTACGTATTGCTGGTGCATTCACACAAATTCACACCCCCGCGACCACCTCGTCGCCGGGCCACGACCAAACGGTCGTCGCCACCACTGCCGCCCTCCTGTCAGCCCCGCGGCCCACCGACCCATCCCCGCCGGACGAGAGGATTCTTGACTCGCCGTTCGCGGTGTGCGCCTCGTCGGCACGGACCATCCAGCCGTGTTGGCGACAAAGCCGTGA